>NW_027526445.1:600000-1032789 GCF_048455015.1 Haemaphysalis longicornis
GGATTAATTTCGACAACCTGGCGATCTTTAATGTGCGCCGAAATCTCGCACACACGGGCGTTTTTGTTTTTCGCCTCCATCAGAATAGCAGCCGCCGAAGCCGGTAATCGAACCCGCGACCTCGTGTTCAGCAGCGCAATGCCTTAGCCACTGTGCCACCACGGCGGGTTCGCGGGAGTGTCTTCCTTGGAAAAAGGCCGTTCGGTCTCCGGTTAAGAGGGGAACCATTTGTCTTTCCTCACTGAGACCTGTTCTGCTTTGCTTATGTGTAGGTGTATGTGTGTGTTTGTGTGTGTGTGTATGTGTGTGTGTGTGTATGTGTGCGCGTGTGCGTGTGTCTGTGTGTGTGTGTGGGCGAGAGAGAGATAGAGACAGAGAGAGAGAGAGAGAGGTTGGATGGGGCGGCAGAAATATCAGACTACAGTATTGTGGGTGAGTCCTTTCGCTCTTTCGTTACGCCCTGCTTCCCTCCATGACCGGAGACCCAATAGAGTCTAATCGCTTATTGTACCTTTCCACAAATTGTGCGCCCTGCATGCACGGTGTATTCCATTGTACTGCGTCAGCATTTCAGTTGGGAATCAGTGTAGGGCCCATATGTCGGCACTGCGAGTGCTTAGAGAAGGCAGCAAAAAGACAACTTGAAATTTACTTGACCGGACATAAACATAACAATTGAAAATACAGCAGACTCTCGTTAAGACGAACTTGGTTAAGACAAATTCCATGGTCTGTACGAACCACGCTTTTTCTCTGTGTTATGCGCAGAATGCGAAAACATTCGGTTAAGGCGAATTTTTTTATAATACGAAAAATATTTCACTATTCCTTCAAGTTCGCCTTAGCGGAAGTTCTGTATACATTTGAATAATTAGGAATTCGAAGTCATCTCGTCCCTCTACCTAGCGAAATCTAGGGTAGGCCCGACGTCCACGCTCTCCTTCCGTCTACAGAAGTTTGCACCACAGCGTTTCTGGCACCTCCCCCGTACACCGTCGTAACCGTTCTTTGCGTCTGCAATCGTCTTAGTCGTTACGTCTTTCCGCCTTAACAGCGACTTTGCCTGTCTCCTGCCTTTCGTTTCGATGTCCACCGCAGTCGGCATTTTTAAACCTTAATTACTGTGCCTTTCCCTTTGTCGCCCTGCAATGGTCGCACAATCTATTTTGCAACGAGCACGGGCGTTGACTTAAGCCTCGTGACATGGGGAGATGTCATCCGTCCAACGTGTTCCTAGAGGCAAGTGGGGAGCCTAACTACGACCTCACGTCTTTTTATGTCGCAGCGCTGCAATTAAAGCGGGCTCCACCTTGGAAAGCAGCTTTCTCCACGCGCTCCCCCAGTCTGTGGGTCAGTGACATTCCGTAGCGCCCCTACTGACGTATAGACGCCAAAATGTGTACGTAATTCCCATCAATAGCTTCCCAAGAAATATAAGGCAGAGTGTAATACCTGGAGACTTTTTTCCAGAACGTAACTATGTTTTTGTTTATATAACAAGATTTTTATGACAGGTTCCCTGTGTTTGAAATGCACCGTGGTTGAAAGACAGGGACCTGGAAAAGAGTTTATATCGAAAAAGCGGCCAACAGTACGCACTGGCGTAGCAAGAGGTGTCTGACTCTTACCTAAATTTTTCAGCTCACGGGTTCGGCAAATGGACTGAATACACTGTTGTATAAGAAAACAGTGCTGTTGTTTGCTAGTGCAAGCTGCACACTTTGTTGTCATAGCATCCACGTCAGCTGATGCCACGTGGTCAATCATTTTGTTATTCCTGTAATTAAACACAACAATCATGAGGTAGCTTAGAGTGCGATCCTATCATCTACAAATTTCACTCTTTTGATTAAACAAAATTGCTTCGTTTGGGACTGGGTTTTTATCAAATTTTGTTTGTTTATTTTAGTTGTTCTCCTTTCTTTTTGTCTTGTTTTTAGGTGGTTTTAAGTGGCTATAAAGCGGTTATAAGAGGTAGTTATAAGCGGCCAGAAAAGCCGCTATACGTAGGCCCGTTAGCAGAAAATCGCATCAGCCAGAAAGTGTGTGCAAGATACCGTTTCACTCGGCCTGACAGCGGGGAGACGTAGTGTTACGTCCGTCCGCTTGCTCGGTAGGCAGTGCCTGTGGGGAGAGAGGAGTGGCGACAATTGACAAACTGAGGAGGTACCTGTTGCGGAAAGCATGAGTGAGATGGAAATAAACGAAGGAATTGAAACGGGGGGATGAATGCGCAAGAAAAATCAAGAGAGGACTGCTATGCTTCCTACAGATAGTGCCAGACAGTGAACATTGCTCGCCTTGTAATTACGCACTCCTAGCGCACAACAAGTCTTAACGAGAAAGAAACGTGTGCATAATTCCCTGAAAATAGGCTTCCATTTCACTCGCGCTTAAGCCAAATATTTTTCATGCGCGGAGAACCGAATATTGTCACGTACACAAGGAAGACAGTTGGGTGAATGGCACTTATTCAGTGCCAGCTTGGGCCGCACAGAAGTGAAGCCAGCATGGCACCGCCCTCCGAATCCCTGCGCAACTGTGCTATCGTAATATGAGGTCTCCCTTTCGCCTTCTAGTCCCCGATTTCTGAGCACACGCTCAAAAGCCCAATTGCGGCCTAGAAAGGCCGCGTAGCCGACTGCGAGGTAAACGCAGACTGCCTGGAGGCGAGGTGGGCGCGTGGGTCACGCAATTCCCGGTGTGCATGCGTCAGTATGACTCACGTGAGGCCATTTATTTACGGAGTTTAACTTGGCAACTGTGTGCACGGTCCTGTAGCCATCACATGGGATCCTTTAAGTACTATTGCAACTTTTCATTGCTCTCGGGACTTTTGATGCACGCTAGTGACTATAGGCACTGAAGACCATTGAATGAAGAAGGAAATAAGTGTACTCCTTTTTATAAAGGTTAAAAATATAAAAAGGTACTCAAGAATTCAGGACCTGGGAACAATACACACAGAGGAGGTACCATAATTCACGTTCCAGAAAATTTTACCCCTGAGACTATTTCGGTCAACCACCAAAAAGGAAATAACTGCTGATGCTTGACTCCACAGAAGTACGCTGGTTAGAGAAACTGGGCAGACAACATGGGAGCGGTGGTAAGTCGGCTGGGAATTTTCCTAAGGTTTGCCCACAGTTCAACAAAGTATAGGTGGCGGATTAGCAAATATTTTGAGTTATATAGATATAATTGCGTGTTGAATGTGTTGGATGCACTAATCGATGTGCGTATCTGCAAACATTGACCCAGAAACATGGGCGCGCACGCAGCACTCACACACACACCCGCGCACACACACACGCACACACACAGACGCACACACACCCAGATGCCCGCACGCCCACACACACGCGCGCACACAGACACACATACAGACACATATGCTCGCACGCACGCCGGCGCGCGCACACACAAACACACGCTAAAACATATGCTCTCACGCACCCGCGCACGCACACACACATGCACGCACACACACGCAAACACACAAGCACCCACACGCGCACATATGCGTGCGTACACAAACACACACACACACGCAAACACACGCACACACACACACGCACACATACCAACCATGTTATGTGTCAAAGTTCAACAACCGCTATTATATCATATCCGCGTGATACCACCACCTTGTCTTGATGCGCTGTCCTCAGTAAATCAATTTTGTTTATGTTTCATTCTTTCGCAAGCTAAAACAGTCCATTTTAGATTGCATTGAGAAAAACGTCTATTTTGCTTCTGAAATAAAGTTTCACGTACTGTAGTAGTTTTTGGCCGTGGTGTCGAAGGGAGGAAAGGAGGATGTGAGTAATAAAATAGAAATGCGGATTCATCCGCTTTACAAATACCTGCCTAGGAAAGTAATACATAACTTTCCTAGGCAGGTACGTGCAAAGTTCGCATCCGACACACAAATGTGTGACACGCAGGATTTGACCCATTTTCAAAAAAAAAGTTGTTTATTGCACAGGTCTTGGCGAGTGATACTCGGCTGGAAAAGTATTGCTTGAGGAATTTTAGAGCTAATATGCCAAAAAGTAGTCACATGACTGGCATGTTCTCGTTGCAATCTTTTGCTGTGCTGGAGCAGAGGTTACTGGGAGCTGAGACCACGACTAAATGTGGACATAAGCAGAGTCTGCCTAGCAACAACGGCACACTTCCTGTGCATCAGCTGCACCTTCTTTATTTTGAAATCTCCTGAAAACGGCTGACAACTGCTTCAACTGTTCGTGCTGCTGCCATGATTCTTCAAATTGTTAATATGATGTCCTCTGACGTCTAGAAGTGCAAAACCGCAAAATAAAAGCACCCCGGGCTTTTTTTTTTTTTTTGAGGTCCCACAAATTGCCACAGTCACCGATCCCAAAACACCCATCCCAGACCTTCAGGAGTACTACGGTGGTTTGAACGACACGAAGCAGAAGGGAGGGAATACATTTTTTCGTCTGTCCGGGTCCGGTATTGGGGGTGGAGGAGGCCCACAGGGCTGCCGGGACCTCCAGAGCCCTGGAGGTGGTCAGGGCCTGACTCTCCGGGTCACGCAACGTCTGCTCACAGAGGTGAGGGGAGGAAATAGGGGGGGGGGGAGAAGGTTATGGGTCCGCAGGGCATTCGCAAATGGAACGGTAGTGAGTTTCTAGTGCCCTACAGGCTGGACAGCTAGGGTCAGTAAAGAGGCGTTGATGACTGTGTATCAATTGTGTTCTGTGCGGGAAGGTGTGTTTGTAGGAAGCGTAGCATCACAGCGACGCGAAAGTCCGGTCCGAGGCCGCGGAGACAAATGGAACGCACGGAAGCGGTCATCGTAGTAGTATTCCACAAACCGGTGGGTTAGGATACACAAATGATTCATTTTTAGAGAATGTGTAAAACTATCTCCCACGCTATATTGAATACGCGGCACTCTATTTCGAGTAGGCGTTGTCTCATGAAAAGGTGCTGTGGCTGTTATTGTAACTACTTTTTGCGGCGCTGTTGCCTGTTCACCGCGCACACGGTCTTTTTTGCCGACGCCACGCACACGGCATGGGCTTGGCCAACAATCGCGTTATTAGGCCTGCTAAAGCTCGGCCTCCGATGGGCTTTAGCAGGCTTTACATGTGACGCTCCTTCCGGTAGTCGGTTCCTTGGCGCTCATTTAGTCACTCAGGTGAGTTACCAATGAGGGCCAATAACTAGGAAGCCAATGGGCACCCATTTTGTTTCTAAACATTACATTGACAATCGGCCACTGCTGCTTCGGATACCGCTCTGATAATTATCTGCTAATACAAAACTGTCCCATCAATTCTCTAAGAAAGTTGAGAAAAACACCAAAGCTTTCTCAAATCGAAGCTGCATCAAAGGTGCGTCAAAATCAGCGCTTTAAGTGTATCCAATCGATCGTTCATATTTCAGATAAAATTTCAGAACGCATGCGACAATTTTTCACGCACAAAGTAAACTCCTCTACGAACGATGTAAATGAGTACCGATATGTGGATTATGGCGCAGTGGTATGCTAGTGTACTTTTTCATTATCTACGGGTGTATTATCACCCATAGAAAAGTCGCTTTCTCGCGATTTTGAAGTAACCATTTTGACAAAATGCAATCCCGGTTTCACGCAGGCGCCGTTTATCCCGAGATCTGATTAGAGCTTTCGTTCGGCCAACCGCTTCATGGGGAGAGAAATTCTTTCTTTGACAGGAAGCCGTCGGTTTGACTTAGAAAGCTTTCGCTGCAGAAAGAAGCTTATCCTGTTTCTTCTTGTCTTTGCAGTGCTGCGACCGGGTTTAAATGCCTTGCGTAAAGGCGCAACTTCATCTCGATCCGTCCTTAGCTCGTCCAGTGACGTTGCTGTTACTATCCCAACATAGCGTGTCATTTACTCAACGTCGGAGGGTCTTAAGCGAATTTACCGTCGGTGTGAGTGACGGAATGCTCCTTGATTCGGAGAAGAGCAGGAGCGGCTGCAGCGCTGCAATTCAGTGCAGTGGTGTGGATTACCGACTGTCATTACTCCCTGGTGACTGCTGCATTGCCATGTGAGACAGGCGCGATCCTCTCCCTACGTCGGCGTCTTCTGATCTTAGGGTGGCTCATTTGCAGTGACGTATACACCATCGCGCGCATATCCGTTTCCATGGCCACATGGCACGTTACTGCTAATTGGCACGTGAGGCTTGCCCATATTCGCTCTCGCAGCCAATGAGAATCTTGGCAAAATTTACCGGGTCAAGACGTTTAAGCTGACTTTTTGACTCTAAGCGCCTTTAGGCTTTCGAAGTAGGACTGGAGTGCCTTTTCACAAAGCGGGCCGGTCTTTTGAGTGAGCGTAATTACCTACTTTCTGCCATCATCAGCTACCTAAATATTACTGAGGAGCTGTTTATGGCTGGATTTCTAAGCACTTTTCCTGGTAATGTGACCAGATTTCTTAATTTGCACTCCTGAGGTTCGAGGGCACTCCCACACTTCACCTAATCACACTATTAGGATTATGAAGTAGTCGTGTCGAGCAGTATATACAACGTGGGTCTGTTTCCCTCATCCTGTCATCACCATCACCAGCCTATCTACGTCCAATGCAGGGCAAAGGCCTCTCCCATTATTCTCCATCTGCCACCCCCTGCAACGCTTGCTTTCTCTAGGGATCCACTCTGCTACCCTTAATGGCCAACGGTTATCTTGCCTTCGCATTACATGCCCTGCCCACGTCCTTTTCTTCTACATTTCTACTAACATGTCCTTAACACGCGTTTTTTCCTTGATCCATTCCGTTCTCTTCTTTTCCTTAATGTTGCACCTATCATCTTCCGCTCCATTGCTCGCTGAGTCGTCCTCACTTTAAGCTGAACTCAATTAGTGAGCCTCTAAGTTTCTGCCCCGTAGGTGAGTACCGGTAAGATTCAGCTGTCACACACTTTCTTCTTCAGGGACAATGGTAGGCTACTGTTCATAAATGTGAGAATGCCGGCCGAATGCACTCCCCCCCCAATTCTTATCTTCTAATTTTCTCTGCGTCATGGTTGGGATCCTGGGTCACAACTTGGCCTAAGTAGATATATTCGCTCACCCCTTCTACTGCCTCGCCACCTATCTCAAATCTCTGTGCTGTCATGGGGTTATCTATCATTACATTAGTTTTCTGCATATTGTCACGGTACACAAATATAGGCGGACAATGAGCCACAGGGTTATGATCCAATTAGGACTACGACGATGACGACGACAACGAAGTTGCTGGCACGGGCTCTCTAATGTAGGCCATGTAAATACTGTACATAGATCATTCTACCTTTAAATACATCGCTTCATCGTCAATATAATTCAAGGCATTTGCTCTGCCGCTACGTAACATTTGGTGGAGCAGGGTACACCCCATAATGGCCCTAGCTTGGCATGCCATTAGCGTAGACCCAGCCGTCAACGTTAAGGGAGCCGCACCGAGCAGCCCCAGCCCCGCCGTTAGCACAACTCGACCATGTCTTCCGCCCGGTACCGCAGCCCGTGATACGCCGGCGAAGCCCTGGAGAGAATCACCGTGACAAGACAAGACGCAAATGTCGCATCCCAAGCCCTTACATCCAACGTGGCTCCTACAACCGCCGACGCTCTCACGCATAAAGACATCGCTATCCAGCATCCCCAAGAACATCATCGGCATCCATGGCGGCAAGCGATTATTACTTGTACATTCTCATCGCATTCCTTATCTGCATCACAAGTTCATTCTGCCACGGCATCGACCGGGAAGGTCTCCTTTAACCGGGGGGTCATGTGATGGTACTCACATACAGGCGGACAATGCCCCACAGGGTCATGACCTAATTAGGACTGCGACGATGACGACGACAACGAAGATGCTGTCGCGGGCTCTTTAATAGGAGGAGGAGGAGGTAGCCTTTATTGTGGCAGGAAGACTCTACGTCAAGTGGGGGAAGGGGAAATAGAAGGGGGGGGGTTGTAACTTGGGACATCTTAAATGAGTACAGTTCGACCCAAAACAGGTGGGCTCCTTAAGAATGCTGAAGAGGCCGCGTGGGGTGAGGAGAGCAGGCTCACGACTCTAGACTGCTCGCGCTAGACCGCTTTTTAGGGAAAAGTGTGCAATTAAAGCCAGCATGGAGGGTTCCAGTGTACGAGGGTCGATGTAAAGAGAGGCTGTATTTGGAGGAGGCTTGAAGGTTCTGTAGCGCACGAACTTCGGGCAGTGCCAAATTAGGTGCTGGAGATTGGCGGGAGTGGGGGAGGCGCAGAAGGGACATCGAGGCGGTAGAGACGGGGTGTACCATTTCCGGAAGGTCTCAGGGGTAAGGCTAGCATTAGCAAAATATTTGTTTATGAAAATTTCGGCTGATCTTGGGAGCGGAGGCAGGGCGGATAAAAAGCCGGTTGGAGTCAGGGCCTTGAGGCGGTCTTTTTTTTCCTTTTTGTAACGTAGAAGCTGTATCGCTGGTGGTAATGTATCAGTAGGTGGAGGAGCCAAGTCGGGTAGCAGCGGAGGACTAGAGGTTATACACTCCCGCGCAGCCGAGTGGGCTGCCTGGTTCCCCGGTGATGACCCCTCATGTCCAGGTGACCAGTCGATGCGAACATGAATGCCGCTAGATTTCAGGATGGAGATCTGATGAATGATTTTGTTGGCGATGGTATTTGTCGACGTAGGACATTTTAGAGTCTGTAGGGCTTCGAAAGAGTCTGTCAGGATGCGTATCTGGGAAGGCACGGAGGAGTCAAAGTCAAACATGAGGTAGTCTATGGCTTGAACAATAGCATGGAGTTCCGCTTCGAGGATGGTAGCACATGGAATATTCAGGGATCGTTTGCCTTGGATGGAAGGGAGGTCAGGAGAAGCCCATGCGGTGCCAACTAGTGGAGACGCGATGTAAATACTGTACATAGATCATACTACCTTTGAATACATCGCTTCATCTTCAACATGGTTCGAGTCATTTGCCCTGCCGCTACGTAACAATAATATTTTCAGTCCCATGGTTCTACTCTTTTTGGGCAGTGCGGTGAGCATGCTTTGCAATTCGTCCCCCGAGTACTTAGCAAGGCAATGTCATCAGCAAACCTGTCTTTACTGAGGTATTTTTTATTAACCCTTACTCCCATCTATTCCCAATCTAATGGTCTGTATACTTCTTGTAAAAGGGAATCATCATGAGCAGCCTACAGACTCAACACACGCTTCATTTGGGCTCGTTAAAACGTCTTTTTGGTGGGACAACATCCTCTCCGGTTGACGAAATCCCCACCAATGCCTTCGGCCACGTAAAGCCCACCACGCCGGAACCCACGCCAAGCCTAGCGTTGCTAGTTCTAGCCAAACCTACGCAATCAGGGCTTCGGCCCTCCTCCAACTTCATCGCCATGGCATCACCGCCAGAGCCCAACGCTACCATTGACTTCGATCCCAACAGCGGCAGAGTCATCCCAGCACCCGGACCATGGCAGCAAATACTACGAGAACCACACGCCCGCAAGCAGCCGCCAACAACGCCGGCAGCCACACGACGGACAACCCCGCCTAGGGTCCCACGACCACAGCTCCCAGAATCCGACTACAAGATAATCTACAGACCGCAAGCCTTGTTTCGCGTAGCTTCGTGGAGCGACCTCCAAGTTTGCCAGTTCATCCAGCAGGCAACCAACCTATCCGAAGCTGTATTCTACGCTAGTGTCACTATCCAAACCTAAGCTGCCCAAAATCTAATCAATGTGAGCACCCCAGATGAAGCCTATGACCTTGGACTGAACGAGACTACTTCTATACAACTTGGGGCAATAACACAAGAAATGTTGTCCTACCTGAAACCACTACCCGGCAGGTCTCGAGGGCTAATAACGGGGCTCGATCCCAACACGATCAACGAGCAGCTACACTAAATCCTATCAGCGAACAGCCCACGTATACTGCACGCCCGAATGCTCGGAACATCCACATCAGCTCTAATCACATTTTAGGGCGTTTACGCCCCATTTTACATCAAGGCGTATGACCTATTAACTCGTTGTCACCCTTCCTGCCAGACCATACAGTACTGTTCATTGTACGGTGAACTTGGACAGCGCGAGATGTCTGCTCCAATCCCGACGTCGCCATCTGCCAGCGATGCCACGCGCATGACCCCCAACCAGACCATGACTGCCAACTAATGTGTCAGCTCTGCGGACTAGATCACCTCACGGCCAGCCGAGACTGCAAGAAGAATCGACTATGCCGCCACCCACCGCCCACCTGCAGCACAAATTCCCCAACCAGAGCAGCCATCGACCTGCACCCAATTACAACGCCAGCCAACAGCAAAGGCAGACTGCAAACCAAACGAACACCACCACTCACCAAGTAAGGTGGTCAGCCATTGTTACACCACCACTCACTGCTCGTACATCTTTACCCCCCCCCCCACCCACACCCCCTGAGCCTGCCACAAACACTATAACACCACCGCCCACACCCTTATACAGACACTTCAAGCAGAAAATGCACTGCTCAAACAACAGCTCAAACATGCAGCCCAACGCAACGCAACCCTTGAAAATCGCACCGAGGAGCTCCTCGCACAAATGGAACAAGTACCTCGGCAGCAATCACTAAGCACCCCAACTCCCCGAGCAGACAGAAACCCAGAAACAGGATCCTTGACCTCAGGCGCCTCATTCGCCAGCAGAAGCTTATAGCCCTTGTCCGCCATCCCACACGCTGCTGCACCAGCAACAGTCGATCTCAGCCAGTTAAAGCGCCTCATACGCGGAATTGGCGAACGGTACGATGAACGCCCTAATAACCTGGATCAACAGCTACACTTTCTGGAAGAAACTAAGAAGGCGAAAAAGTACGCAAGAAGCATATGAGGCGGCATATACCCCCCGAAGTGGACGACACAACATCGACCCTCCAATCCCACCATGACGTGTAATAGAAAAGGCAACCCCCCATCCAGGCTCCGCTGGGGCAATGGAACTGTAGGTCCTACTACAACAAGCAGTCTACACTTACTCACTACACGCTACAGAACAAACCCAACATCACCGCATTGAAAGAAACAGATTCTCACATTGTTACTCTGGGCGGCTACAACACATACGTCACCGGCCTTGGTTCCCGCATCACTATCCTGGTACAGTCAAGCCAAAAGGCTTAATCCCACACTTTCCCAACTGAGATCGACTATGCATTTGTAGAAATTATTCCACGCAAGAAAAGTCAAGCCAGTCTATTTGTACTTAACATATAGGGCCTCCCAAACAAATCCCTTATCGGCACAGACAAAATCCTTAAACCGTCCGGCAGCGCACGCGCGAACAAAAATTAATCGTCCTCGGCGACATCAACGCCCAACATAAGGCGTGGGGATACCTAAAAGACACCAAGAAAGGCAAAACACCATATGATTCAATACTTCAGAACCTTCTGCATTTGTGCAACATTCCAGATTTCCCAACAAGAATTGGCAACCGCATCTCCCAAGACACCACCCCTCACCTCACCTTCACATATGATATCAAGAGTGCCACATGGCACTCTTGATATCATACTGGATATTGCGCACGCAAATTGCGCACGCAAGACAGGCTAATGAACTCATCAGCACCACCACACTTATTAATTGGAAAGACTTTCGAGACGACACCCCTGCGGACTGCATTACTAATCTAGATGACTGGGTCCAACACGTATTTGACATAGCCAAGAAGCACGCAAAAGAAATTGCCCTACCGCAAGAAACCCCAGCCACTGACGCACACCTGCTCCATTTTTGGGATGCCCGAAAAGGCCTGCTTCGAAGACGGAAAAGGAAGAGAACAAATAAGAAACTTCGCATCCGCATTGCGCAAATAACAACAGAGGCAGATGCGTGCGCTAAACAACTTAGCCAACAAAACTGGGCTGCGTTATGCAACCAACTTCAAGGCACGCTCGGCACCTGCCGCACCTGGCTCTTACTCCGATCTTTATTAGGCAGCAAAGAATCAAAATCCACCACTCAACACCATCTCAAGCGCTTGTTACATAACTACCAGGCTACAGAATCAGATTTATAGCGAGAGCGTCAGCAACCGCTTCAAGCACCCATTATCGCTACTACTCTGATACTTCCATCATACACGAGAAAACCCAATCCAGACGTGGACGCACCTTTTACTCTGGCGGAAATCGAAGCAGCCGTTCACAATCTAACCAGCAACATAGCCCCAGGAAAAGACCGGATACCTAACAAGCTTATCCGCAACCTTGATTACGTTGACCTTAAAAAGCTTTTGAAATTTTTCAGCTCCCATTGGCAGGCTGGAACCCTCCACCCACGATGGAAGCACGCCGAAATAACCCTCATACTCAAGCCCAAAAAACCGTTCATTACAAACAACCTCCGATTTATTTCTCTCACTTCGTGTGTCGGAATACTGTTTGAGCACACGGTGCACAACAGACTACCACCCCACATCGAACAGAAAAGGTAATTCACACAAAATGTACGGCGTTCGCCCCCACTTATCGGCCCAGCAGGACATTCAACTTCAAATTAAAGACGACGTTATAGATACCATGAACAATCACAGCATAAAATCAATACTAGCCCTAGACATCAAAGGGGCATTTGATAACGTAACACTCCATGCTATGTTGCAAGGTCTTGCCTCTACCAACTGCGGCAAACATACATTTTCCTTCATACCTTGCTTTCTGACCAACCGCACGGCAACAATTGGCATTGGGCACCTCCGTTTCGATCCATTCCCAATGGCGCCCAAGGGAAACCCACAAGGATCCGTCGTTTCACCATTGCTATTCAACTTAGCTATTAAAGATCTGCCGCCACTTCTAGCAGCACTCCCCAATTTACGCCATACACTTTACGCTGACGACCTCACCTTGTCGGTCCCCACCTGCTGCACCGGCGGAAAATAATACGCACTTCAGAAAGCAATACACGTCTGTCAAACATACCTCTGAGCTCGTTGACTGGAATGCGCCCCAGAAAAATCTGCCCTCCTTACAATCCGTGCCCGCACTTACAAAAAAAAACGAACAGACCCAATCCCTGATCCGGAGTTAACGATCAAAAACCTAGCAGTACTGACAGTCCACCTCCTCCACATACTCGGTATCAGCATCCCAAAAATGGAAGCGGCTGTCAAACCCTACCTGCAATAAAACGCACCCTCACACAACTGCAACTTGTGCGACTCACCGCCCACCGCCGCTACCGCCTTCAGTAGAAGAACACTCTGAGAATAACGGAAGAAATACTGATCAGTCGTCTGAATTACGACACACCATACATGGCTCTGAAATCTATCGAAAAAAAACGTATTACTTTTATCTGCCAAGCCTACAAACTCGCCGTTGGCCTACCCCCCTCAACATACAAGCGCAAGTTGCTCCAACTAGGGGTACACAACACTTTGAAAGAATTGCAAGGGGCTTATCGTTGTTCCCAAATCACCCGTCTCAAGCTGACACCTACCAGACGAGACACATTTACACGACTTGGTTACCCGGTACCGCCCAAATAAGACCAGCCCCAACGTGTCCTCCTGCCCATCCTTCAACACTTTCGTGTAGCTCCCGTGCCCCGGAATGGGCCCCCCTTACAACAGAGCACGCCGAAAAGCACGGGTCGATGCAGTGACGAAGAAGCAGACAGGGAACCCTACGACACGCTACACGGACGCCACACGCTACACACGCAAACCCGCACACGCAGTCATGGTTATAGACCACCAGGGAACCGAGGTCACAGCCGCCACGATATTCACTACCTCTACAAACGCCACTGAGGAAATCCCCATCTACCTATCAGCCACAACAAATAGCGAATACGTTACAGTCATTACAGACTCGCACGTAGCATGCCGCAACTACCAGCTCGGCCGCATAGCACCATTCGCTATCAAGATCATGAATACCATCCCGCAGCTTCCTGAGATCTATATCGTTTGTGTCCCTGGACACGAGTCTCTCAACGTAAATGGGGCGGCACACGCCGCTGCCCCAGTACACACCCTCCGGGCCATATGCGAAGAGAGCCAGGACACGGAGAAGGCAACCAACACACTCAATATATAGGCGGACATTCTCACTCATTTCAGACACGAGCGTTAGCGGTTCCCTCCATCCAAACCCCACGTTTCCAGGGCCGAAGCGACCACACTCGGCCGGCTACAGACCAACTCCTATCCGTACTGTACCCTCGTCCACCATATCTACCCCACCCTACTTTATAGTACCTGCCACTTTTGCCCCCAACCAGACACCCTGTACCATCTTGTCTGGGAGTGCCAACAATCCCAATCCCTCACACCCAATCCCCGTCCCACGCACGAGGAGTGGGAGGACTTGCTCTTCAGCTCGGACCTCTCAACCCACCGCGTGCGGATAGAGAGGGCCCGAGCAGCCAGCAAGGACCAGGGCATCCCGGACTGGCGAACACACCCCACCGGTGGTGCTCTCCCTATCGTGCACCATTAGGCTCCAAATATAAAATGTTTATTCTCTGTCTCTCTTTCATGTAAAACTGCTGCGAATAACATTGGAGATATTGTGTCTCCTTGTCTGACGCCCTTCTTTGCACGTATTTTACAGCCCCCTTATGGAGGATGACGGTAGAATACTATAATGACCCCCTAAAAGCGACAACCCCCTTTGCGCATACCATTTACCCCATTCCCTAACCCCGTTTCATCAACCGAGCTACAACCTTCCTTCCCAAGAAAGGCTTATCTCTCCCTCCGACCCTCTCTGCCTGCCCCCTCCATCCCCTGCTCTTTCTCTGTACATCTCGCTATTCGTCATTCCACTCCCTCTCCTACTCTCTGCCTCCTCTCTCTCTTTAAGCAAGAACATTCTATAGCGCGGAGCCTTCCTTGTATAGCATGGGCTGTAACTGGGCAGTAGCACATACAGTAAGGCGGCGGCGGAAAACGTCCAGGCGAGCCAACAAACCGGCAGGTGAATCCACCATTGCCGTCCACTTTCCCAATACACGTTGGCAGCAGCAAGCAGTGGAGAAGCGCGTAGAAGACTGATCGAAAAAATTCGAAAGCATCAGACGAAGCGGATCCTGAAGCTAACCGTGTCAAACAGAAGTGACAAATACCTTGAAGAACATGATTTCTATGCAGAGCGAAACGGTTTTGTCGGTGGGTAAAAATGAAGACGTACTGCTGCCGCCGCGTTTCTATACACACAGCAATACTGCCAGCTGCACTGCTTTCGCCGCGTATTGTGCGTTTTCTCCGGACGCAGCTTTAGTGGTTATTGCCGTTCCGTCTGGATGAAAGTCAAGTGTACTTCTTCATTAGGTTCCTGTCTGGCCAGCACCTCAGCATTGTTGATCGTTTTTGCTAATAGCATATGATAAGCAATCTAAATGCAGTACGCAAAGCTAAGGAAGAGGATAAAGTACGACACAACAAGGTATTCATACTAGAGAAATGCTTTTTTTTAGTACAAGAACGTACCATTGCGCGCTTGCAAAAAGGGGAGGTTTTTTTCTATACATGTTATATGTTGCGTGCAATTATGAATTTTTTACGGTAATGAAAGACACTGTTCTGCGCACGGTGTTGTATAAGTAATATTATTAATTTTGTAACGCAACAAGAAAAAGATATTTTCAGAAAATGTACACTATGAAATATGAACCTTTTGTTAAAATGCACATAGTCAACACGTTCCACTGAACTAAAAAAAACTGTCAAATACGAGAGCCGAGCTGTTAAATTTATCCTGCTATTTCACATTTTGGTTAAATTCAACCCGATTTAAATTATATTGCGTGTGTGCCCATCAGGAAAATAAACGGCGGGGAATGGTCTGTGGGCAGCACAAATCAAATATCCTCGGGTTCAAAGACTGAACCCTGACTCCACACCTGAGTGTAATCCTTCTGTCTTACTGGCATTTCCTGCGCCGGTACTCATCGGGCCCCACATGATATTTTTGTTATTTTTTTATCATGTCGATAAATCTAGTTTTCATAGTGGTAACTGAGTTCGGTGACTTAAATTGATTAAGGGATGAAAGCTTCGTTTTATAATTTGTTGCCAGTACAGGTCCCATACGTTCAGGGGACCCCAAGGTTCACAGTCGCGGATTCTTAACTTCCGTGAAGTTTTGCATCACCTGGGTTCGGGGGCTTGCTCGTTTCTCTTGCGATGACGCTCCAAGTCGTGCTTGATGAAATCGATGAGGGAGGTTACGTCTTCCCGTGACGAAAGTCCCACGATGGCTTCTTCTCTTTGTGCTTTGTAGCACCTGCCGAAGGCAGACGCTGGTCCATCACTCCCTGGCAATTCGAGCATCGTCGGAGTGTTCTGGTTTGGTAAAGGGCCATTCGTGCTGGTCTTAGAAGGGCAAACGTTTCCGCCTGCTTAATACCTGTTGCTATTTGGTTAGGTGTGTGTGAGGTTAGGGTAACCTTCCGGGCTGTGTCGCAGAACTTTTAGTGTGATGGTTTTGGTAGGGAGGAATCATTCAGAGATTGGATGCGGCGGCGGGGAGTCCGAACTGCTGTTTCGCGGGGAGTCGGTTTGGTCTTTGTTATTCCCTACATCTCGGCATGACAGGGCACCCTGGAGAGTGTGATCATTTCTTGTATCTTTTTCATGAGCGTGCTTGTGTTTGGCATATTAGATTGTTAAAGATGCGTGAGCGTGACTGTTTCGGGATCAGTGTAGGCGGTCAGACACCCGGCACTGCTTCTGCTCAGAGGAGAAGCCCCGGAAAAAAGACAACGCTTAATTTAACTGGCAACAAAAAATAATTGAAAATATTGTGGTTGAGGTTCAAGAATGAGCCGGCATCTTGTGCACATCTTCAGCGAAATGAGGCTCCGCCCGACTTCCACGCGTTCCTCCGTCTCCACAACACGGCGTTTGTCACACATCTTTCTTACACCACCCCAAACATTCTCAGTGCACTATAACAGCAACAGGGAGCCCCTTTGCTCGCTTTAACAGCGACATTGCCACCCTGCCTCCTTCCTATCGGAAGTCCACCAATGCGGCATTTCACCCCCTTCATTCTCTTATTTCTCTTTGTCGCCCTGCCCTAGCTGCACACCATATTGCTTAGCGTGCACAAGAATTTATTATAGTTATGGGCCCGTAGAGATAACATGCGTCCGTTGTGTGGGTGGAGGCAGGTGGCGAGCTGTGCTTTGAAGTGAGTTCTCCGTGGCAACAACAACAGCATTGCGACGGAATCCCTCTCCACTCTCGAAGGCTGGTCTCTCTCCAATCTATCGTTCGGAGCGCTTCCTTCACTCGTCGTCCTGACGGATAAACACAGAAATTCTTCAGGAAGGCACATCAAAAGCTCACACAGTTATACCATGCAGATTAAAAAAGATAGGGACATTTATCAGAACGTACTCAAGTCTTACAGCACTGGGTCAATATGGCAGGATCTCTATGTTTTAATAGCACTCTGGCTAGAAGGAACAGACTAACAACAGCGTATACAGCAATTCAATGGTCCACCATACGCACCAGTCTACGGACGTTGGCTCTCAGAAGGCCAGGGCTTCTCCCTAAACTTTTGAGATGATGGGTGGTGAGAAGGGAATGATTATATCTCCTATTATGTAAAAGGTGCTTTACCTTATTTCCTCTTGCAAGCTATCTACTATATTACTGTAGCATCCACGTCGGCTAAACGACATCGGTCATTTTGCAATCCCTGACACTCAAAATAAAAAGCGTAAAGTTGCGCAGAGTGTGATCACAGCATTTGGCAGGCATGTACATGCCGTAACATCTACATGACTTCGTATGGCTGGGATCAACGTAGATGGCACGTTCACGAATAATCTCAAGGCATTTATTCAAGGCCACCCCTATATCAGAAGTATGGAATGGTGTTGTTATAATGGATGGTGCCAAGCCCTCTCGCACTGCTTTACAAACCCTCATAATAAGCATGGACCTATGTGCTGAAAAACTTGAGGAAAGGTTGGGAGACAGCTTGTTTTCAAGAACAAGACATGGATAACTCTACACACAACGTCGACCGACGATCAAGGTCACCTCGAAAACCTATTTACCCTACCCGAGTTCGACGACGCACTGTGCCTTTGCAACGCGAAAAATGCCGCAGGTCCAGACGGGATACCATACAGCGCCATTTAGAACCTCCGTCATAACGGCAAGGAAGATCTGCTGGACAACTACCATGACGTAGGGGGTTACAGGAAACGTCATACGGACATGGAAATAAGCATTAGCCGAACCAATTCCCAAGCCCAGAATTCCTAAATTGCCCTGCGGACCTTCGCCCTATATCCCATACACTCACCATAGGAAAAACGTGGTTGCACGCCGCCTGAGTTGGCAACTGGAAAGGACCATGTCTGCACTGCTTCGCAAACAGATTTACATTAAAATACCCAGTTGTGATTACGTCCTTCCTATTCACCTTCGGCCGCGCGCTCTGCGTCTAATGGCAAATTGCCTGTAGTACTGCTGTCTAGGCATTGTATTGGTTTTGGTAACCTAAGCGGACCAAGGAAAAATAGCACATCCATTTTTTTGGGGGTTGGGCCCGTTCGGACAAGGTAGAAAGTGTGAATGCTGTTTCTGTGCGGATATACAAAACAATGAAGATGACGTGCGGTTATTGTTGCTGCCTGTCCCATAACAAATGCTTTTAGCCTGCGGTACAAAAACCTTAAAAATTTCAAAACGCATATTCATATATATATATATATATATATGTGTGTGTGTGTGTGTGTGTGTGTGTGTGTGTGTATAGCGAATCAGAAAATGGGAAATGAGGGGCTCGGTGAAATAAGACAGAATATAATTGTTGGCAGTCAAAAAAACCTCGGAAAGCAAAGGGGAAGTTGTGGTGGCTCATAGAAACAGATGAAGAATTTTTGGAGTCAGAAAGAAATTGGTGAAAAAATGCCCGCCGGGTGGGATCCGAACCCACGACCTCCAGAATGCAGGTCTGGTGCGATAACCACTACGCTACAGGCGGGGCTGTTTCCCCACCAGTTTCTCGGGTATTTATGTTAAGGTATTTTTTTGTTTCCTGTACTTGGGCGTGGTAGCCAGCGCCACTACCACCCCCAAGTACAGGAAACAAAAAAATACCTTGGGAAGTGGGTCATATTTACACATATACCCTTTGAAAAAGACCGGCCCCCGGTCGAAACGTTACAATAAATGTTGTTATGTTTTTAAGTTTGACTTCTCTATCGTACAGCTAACCTCATAGCCAGGAACCTTTTCTCTTACCTATATATATATATATATATCTGGCATGCTATATCCAAGATATCCCCCCACTAATGGACTTCGTGCCACGCACCACGACCACCATTGTGCTCCATGTTGGCACGAACGATATCGCCAAAACGCCGGCCAGAGTCACCTTTCAACGGTACGAGAAGCTTCCCGCTTCCATCAGGCATGACCATCCGCAAATCCGTACCGTCTAGGCGACTCTCATCTTCCCTCGCTGCCCTGATCGGCACCGACAACGGAGCAACTGGCGGGCCGTACACCACTTCAACTCAGAAGCCTGCCGATTTAATGACCTTCTTTGCCGGCATTGTCTCCGCATTAGGGGCCTCTTCTACCTAGACCATGGCATTGAGTGGCTGCCCTCGGCCCGGGTGTTTGCTGCGGATGGCATCCACCCCAACTTTGGCGGCGTCGCCATTATGGCCAGCCACCGGCACCGGGCCTTGTTGAGAAACTTTGCACGCAGTCAGTCGACATGGCTACAACACGCTGCCAGTGCCCCATCCCAACAAATGCAAGGACAGGCCCCATCTCCACCTCCGCCTCCACCAACAGCCGCTGCTCTATCCTCCTAGGCCCCCTCAACCAGGCCTCGATATTCCGATGTCGTCCGGGGAACACGCGGAGATTGACTTCCTGAAGAGCCCCTAGATGAACCCGGTGTCCATCCATTTTCTAGAGAATTTTTAAAGCTAAGGAAAGTTGTTGAAAAAAGAATTCGATATGAACATCACGTTAGCAGCTTTATTGTATACAGGAAATCAGGCATTGCCCCAAAAGGCTTAAAAATTAACCTCAAATCAGCTACCTCTGACCTCTCGCTTACTCACGAGGCAAACTTTCGGAGCATACTACATAAGGCATCGATGGATCTTGTGAGCATTGTAATCGAACATGACCAGTGTTGCCTCGATGCCTTAAAAAAGGAAGAAACCTCTCTACTTAAAAAAATTCATTTGACTACGCAAGAAAAGACCGAACTAGTAATGTTTAATCTGAACAAAACAAGCCATTTTTCCGCTCTCAAGGCAAAAAAAAAATGCTCCGCGACGGTGTTGATTTATCCCTATCGGAACCTAGCACATTATCTTCCCATAATGATGTACCCGAGCCCGACACTCCTGATGAAGTAGTCAACCTTTCCACCGTTATTCTTTCAAAGGATGAATTGAGCGCATTGTCTAAGGGGCTATCCTTATGTCCCTCCACTGGAAAATTAAATGAGCTGCAACTGTACAAGGATCTAGACAATTTCTCACGCTCACTCCGGTTAAAAGAGTACTATCAAGATGTCCCCAGAGATGATAACACAGGACAGAGCCTTCCATCAGTTAGCCATTGGACGCCACCACCACAACGTGACAAGTATATGGATACGTACATCAAGACGGTTCAAAAAGATGTCATAGCGGAATATAGAAAGCGCACCTCCTACCGACCGAATCTCACAGGAAAGGAACAGAGGGCACTAGAAATCCTTAGCACCCGCTCTGACATCATTATAAAGCCCGCTGACAAGGGAGGAGCCATTGTTGTCATGAACCAAACGGATTATAACACTGAAGCGCAAAGGCAATTAGGTGACACGTCTTTCTACCAGCCCCTTGCGGCCGATCCGACATTAGAATACAAAGAACGAGTCCGCAGTACCATGATTGAACTTAGGGATGAAAAACTGATAGACAAAAAAACTGCCCGAGCTCTTATTCCATTGCACTGCATGCCAGGACGTTTTTACCTCCTTCCCAAAATTCACAAATTCAACAACCCGGCAGGCCCATAGTCTCTGGCATAGGAACCGTGACCGAGAACATTTCTAGCTGTGTCGACAACATTATAAGGGAAATTTCGCCCACGTTCAATTCGTACATAAAGAATACTACTCATTTTCTAAGTGAAATAAAAGACCTCACGATACTGGATGACTCCTTCCTTGTAACATTAGATGTAGCCTCTTTGTTTACAAACATACCTCACGCCGGTGGAATAGAATCCGTCATAAGAGCCTACGAAAATTCACAAGGGGACAAACCTATTGACAGCAACACTTTGGCCAAACTATTAACTTTAATACTTGAATTAAACAATTTTGAATTCAATAACCAGCACTAAGTCCAAATAAGTGGCACATCTATGGGAACAAAAATAGGCCCAAATTATGCAAACATATTCATGGGAACCCTTGAGACACAGTTCTTGCAGAACTTCCCTTTAAAACCACTGTTTTACAAACGGTACACCGACGACATTTTCTTGGTTTGGTCTCATGGTGAGAAAACCCTGAATCAATTCAGATCCGATTTCAACAGTGCTCACAGTGATATCTCATTCTCACATGAGTATTCAACTTCTACAATAAATTTCCTTGACGTGCAGATAACAACTAACGGACACAGACTGGATAATTCGGTGTACAGAAAACCCACCGACCGACACCAATACTTGAACTTTCACAGCAGCCATGTGAGACACTGCAAAACGGCCATTCCATACAGCCAAGCCCTACGCTTCCGCAGAATTTGCTCCAACCAAAATGACTTCGCTTCTAATTGTGATCAGCTCCGCATTGACCTCGCACGAGAAAAATACCCACTACCACTCATTGAAGATTCAATCTGGAAGGAATCAGAACGGGAGCGTTCTAGCCTTATTAGTGGCAATAAAACCTCCACTTCGAGGTCACAAACCAATCTGATTCTGACATATTCGGCATCTGGCCCAAACGTGAATCAAATTTTAAGAAGACACCACAACTTGCTCCAGAGTGAGAGAATGAAACACGTCATTCCAGACCCACCACGCGTGGTGTATCGCCGGGCAAGAAACATCAGAGACATTGTAACATCATCTCGATCAAGAGAAACTAGTTTCACAGGTTCCACACCATGTGGAAAACCCCGGTGCAAATTGTGTCTAGTGATGACACCAACAACAAGCGCTCAGAGCAGGGAATCTGAATTTTCCATGTAGATCAGGGGCAACTTTATTTGTGACACTGCAAATATAGTTTACCTCCTAGAATGTGGTGATTCTGGTACGCAATATATTGGAGAGACTGAAAATTCTTTTAGAACTCGCCTCAATAATCACAGATCCGATGCAAAACCAAAACCTTATCTCCCCTTTCAAAACATATCAACTCTTTGAAACACCCGTTGGACCAATTTAAGGCCACAGTGCTCCAATCAGGATTTAAAACCCATTTCGACAGGGAAGCCTGCGAATCTTATCTGATCCACAAATATAACACTCTCACAAGAGGTATCAATGAGTCTCAGGAAGGCTGTTGTGCCTTCAAACCTAGACCTTGTAGCGGCACGTATCGCACGTTACCACTTCTCAACCGTTTGCTGGTTCATCGTTGTCAGCAGGTTACTTTTCCGTATGCTTTAATGCTTCTCCTGCACGAAATCTTGCTGTATCCCATCATTACACTTTCTAAGCACTATTCGGTCTAGTGTTGTGAATAACGTATTTTCTCCGTATGCTTCATTGCTCTTTTGCCCGAAATGTCACTTTGTAAGCTATTTTTGTTCACTGTTATGGTTCCTCATGTTCTACGATTTGTACACTAGTATTCTTTGTATTCTTTCGCTTGTCAGTTTGTTTAAAGAATGCTGTGTGCGAATTTATACTGCAATTCATGACTAGCTACGAAGTGTCTTTTCTTTTTTTTCTTTTTTTTGCTTGATCACTGGAGATTTGTTCTCGTACGTGCGTCACATCGTTATTTTACTTTTTTATAATGTGCAATCCATTGTTACTTGCAAAAATATAAAATGTAAGCTAACAATTTGTTGTATCTATTCATTTCATGTCATGAGCAGGGGGCTCGTTAAACTGCTTTTTTCTGTGTGCTGTTTCTTTGTTTATTTCCTGCCTTGTGTGTCATTTCTCGAAATCCTCCCACAACCTGCGCTCTTCATGGGTGGCTCACGCACACCTCTGTCGGCGTCGGCGCCCTTCGAGGGGTCGTCATTGTCCGCCTTGTGCCCGGGACGCGGGCCGCGGATAAGCCATTTGTGGCTATTATCTGGTCTCCTCGGGAAGCGGCGGCATTTTCCTTTGAGGACGCAGCCCCCTCGCTAATCCTCCCGCCTGCATTCTTCAACTTCAACGTCGCCTTCTGCCATTTTGCGTTCCCCAGTGTCTGGATGACTAATTGTCGATTCTACGCTTCCGCCTGATGCTGCAGGTTGTTTCCGCTCCTTTGGAGTGAGATGCCCAGTACCGCTTCCTTATTTGTTTACTTTTCCTAATATTGCTGTGCGTGGGTGTGCGGTGGCTGAAGGAAACACGTTTCCTAAGTGCCTCGCTTTTGCTTTTCGCCGCGTTATATATTGAGATGGATTACCTGTGCGCCCAGTCGTGCAGTACGTTTCTTTCCACTTGTTTCTTGCGGTAATTCCTTCTTGTACACTTTTGAAATAATGTGTCCACGTGCTCACAGCGCTCCCTGCGAGCCTACATATATCCTGTATTCGACATTTTTACTTCACTTGAAAAAGGCTGGTTCCCAGCCGAAACGTCGTATTAAATATTGTTATGTTTTTTGTGGTGACTCTAATTTATTATATCATGTTACGCCAATATTACACGCCAGGGGTTGCAACCATGCCAGCCTCATCACCGGAGTTGGAGAAAGAAGAGAACGAGGTTGCACTCTGGCTTGGCCCCATCATTCATAGACCGCTCTACCATCTACTCTCGCCCTACACCGTCCAACCTCACTGTAAATAAATCCATCTCGTAACAGTTTGGTAAAGGTGCGGGGTATCGATCCCCGTGCCTCTAGCAAAATATATATATGAATATATATATATATATATATATATATATCTATATATATATATATATATATATATATATATTGTAGCAAGGATAACGAGCAGCTCTTAACGCCATCAGCGTATCCGGGTATGCGCCACATCAGGAAAGAGTGCCATGCGATCGTGGCCAATCTATGCACGACGGTATGCGCGCACGCTGGTAGCGGTGGAAGAAGAAGTACGGCTGAAGGTGCTTCGCGCGTGTGTTCGGCCATCGTCGGTACGCTTGTACCTGCGCTCGCCTTGCTTCTGCTCCTGCCAATAAACAACGTTCGGTCTACTACCGGAGGGTCAACTATATCCCTTACAAGTGGTGGAGGTCAGGTGTTTCGGTCCCATCCTGGAGCTACGCAACCGAACGCTGTCCACGATGAACCACGAATCCGTCCAGCAGCCTTCGTCGGCGGCACCAACCGTCATCTGCTCGGGCGCACTGCGCGAGCGGGATCCACCCAAGTTCAACGGCACCGACGGAAATGATGCTGAGGACTGGCTTTCCATGTTCGAACGTGTGAGTAGCCACAACCGATGGGATGACAAGAACAAACTGATCATTGTCCCCTTCTCTCTCACCGGCCTCGCGGAGACGTGGTGGAATAATAACGAATCCCGCAACAAGACGTGGTCCTCCTTCCGCTGTAACTTCATGGAAGTCTTCGGGCGCCCTTCGTTGAGGAAGCTTCAAGCCGAGCAGCGCTTACGTGTGCGAGGACAGCAGGCTGGGGAGACGTTCACTAGCTACATAGAGGATGTCATCGACCTGTGCGAACGCGTCGACCCCTCCATGGCAGAAACAGAGAAGGTCCGACACATCTTAAAGGGAGTCGATGACGACGCCTTCCAGATGTTACTATCCAAGGACCCCCGAACTGTCGTTGACGTCGTCCGCCTTTGCCAGAGTTTCGACGAGCTGCGCAAGCAGCGAGCCCTCGCACGGCAGGCTTGTGCTCGGGAGCAGCCCGTATCAAGTGTGGAGGCAGTATATGAAGGGGACCCTGCGCTGTTTGCGCGAATCAAAGATTTCATTCGGGAAGAGGTGGCCCGCCAAGTCTCCCTCCTGCCCTACATCTCAGACCCGCCTTCCACCCTGGCGCCATCGCTTCAGAATGTCATCAAGGAAGAGGTCGCTGAGGCACTACCATCGGCTCAGCATAACCTGCCCGTAGCTGCGCCCCTGACTTACGCCTCGGTAGCAGGACGGCTATCGCACCAGCCTGCTTCGTTCTCTCGCCGACCTGTCGTATGCCCACCTGCCGCTTCCTTTCCTGCCGCTTCCTTTCCATCAGCGCCCCGTGCTCCAGCTTCATTACCAGCACGACCGCCGATAAGCCCGGTGAGCAGTCCCCAGCTAACGGGTGCGTGGCGCACGCAGGACAATCGTCCGATTTGTTTTGCATGTGGCAGGCCAGGGCATGTCGCTCGCTACTGTCGCCGCCGCATATTGCCGCCCGTCGCCAGCTATCCCCAGGCGCCTTTTTACGCCACCCCTTACTTTTCGCCGTATGCCGCTCAACCAGCGCCGTACAATTTGCCCCCTGAGCCGACTGACCGTCCAACTTTCGCTGGCCGCCGTTCAGCTTCTCCACGTCGCCGTTCGGTGTCTCCCATGCGTCGCCGCCCTACTAATGCCGAAGAGGAAAACTAAAAGCCGCAGTTCCGGAGGCAAGAACTGCGTCGCCATCGAATCCTAGAAGTCCTCATTTCTCGCCTAAAAATGTTATCGACGTAATTGTGGAAGGTGTCCCTACCATTGCTCTCATCGACACTGGAGCCGCTGTTTCGGTCATCCACGCCGACCTCTGCCGCTCTAATCGAAAAGTCATGACGCCCCTTTCAGGACTCTCGTTACGCACCGCCAGTTCACAGCCCATTAAGCCGCTAGCCGCTTGCACAGTTCGTGTCGTCATCCAGAACAATTCCTACACCATTGAATTCATCGTACTGCCAGCTTGCTCTCACGACATCATCCTCGGATGGGACTTTCTTGCCCACAATAACGCTATCATTAATTGTTCCCGTGCTGAAGTCGAGCTTTCTTCTGTTCTTTTCGACGGTTCCTGTAATGCCGCTACAAAATTACTCGTCGCTGAAGACACCGACGTCCCGCCCAGCTCCTCCGTCATCGTGCCCCTGTGCTGTACCTCTGTCCCCGACGCCACTGTTTTGTTTACGCCTTCTGTCATTTTCTTTCGCCGCAAATGCCTTCCACTACCTTGCGCCGTTTTGGCTGTGCGTGATGGCGCCACCACTATGTTGGTGACCAATCCGTCAGCGACCCCGTGCGCTCTTCTACAGGGAGAAACACTTGGCTTCGCAGAGCTTGTAGATGCTCGTCTAGTTGTTGACGTACCAGGTGATCTTTCTCATGTTGAGATCAGTGAACTGAGTGCTTCTCCATGTTCGCCCGGGCTATTGCCATCCGATGCCTTTGCCCACTGCATCGACGCCAATCTGGATGCAACCCAGCGAGAACGTATTACTTCATTGCTTTTGAAGTTTCGTTCTTCCTTTGATTGCACGCAAACCTCGCTGGGCCGCACGTCTACTGTTACGCACTCAGTCGACACAGGATCACATGCTCCACTTCGACAGCGCCCATATCGTGTGTCTCCGACAGAGCGGCGAACCATTGAAGACCACGTCACAGATATGCTTCAACGAGGTGTTATTCGCCCCTCGAAGAGTCCGTGGGCTTCACCAGTGGTTCTGGTTAAGAAGAAAGACGGCTCTATTCGGTTTTGCGTTGATTATCGCCGCTTGAATACCATCACAAGAAAAGACGTGTACCCTCTTCCGCGTATCGACGATGCGCTGGACTGTCTGCAGGGAGCGGAATTTTTCTCGTCACTCGACTTACGCTCCGGGTACTGGCAAGTTCTCATGGCCGAGGCTGATCGCGCAAAGACGGCATTTGTAACCCCAGACGGCCTTTACGAATTTAACGTTATGCCATTTGGGCTTTGCAACGCCCCCGCCACGTTCGAAAGAATGATGGACAGTGTCCTCCGTGGCCTCAAGTGGAAGACGTGCCTCTGTTACCTGGACGACGTAGTCGTTTTCTCCCCCGATTTCGAGACACACCTGATTCGCCTAGAACAAGTCCTGACTTGCCTTGCGAACGCTGGGCTGCAGCTAAACCTCAAAAAATGCCGCTTCGCCGCACGCAAGCTTACCATCCTGGGTCATGTCGTTTCTAAAGAGGACATCAGCCCCGACGCAACAAAGCTTCGAGCCGTTGCAGAGTTCCCGAAGCCGACCACACTGAAGGCGCTTCGGAGCTTCATTGGCCTCTGTTCGTATTTTCGACGGTTTGTTCGCAACTTCGCGACCATCATTTCGCCTCTTACCAAGCTCCTCAGTAACGACAGCGGCATTTCTGCTTGGTCACCATCCTGCGACGAGGCGTTTGCGACACTGCGTCGTTTGTTGACATCCCCGCCTATATTACGGCATTTCGACCCGTCGGCCCCCACGGAAGTGCACCCTGATGCGAGTGGGATTGGCCTCGGTGCCGTGCTCGCTCAGCGGAAATCCGGCTGTGAGGAGTATGTTGTTGCGTACGCAAGTCGGGCACTGACGAAAGCAGAAACAAATTACTCCGTCACAGAGAAGGAATGCTTGGCCATAATATGGGCGCTTGGGAAGTTCCGCCCGTACTTGTATGGCCGCCCATTTGACGTGGTGACCGATCACCACGCGCTTTGTTGGCTCGCCTCCCTGAAGGATCCTTCAGGTCGTCTTGGGCGGTGGGCTCTTCGCCTGCAAGAATATGATATCCGCGTGGTTTACCGTTCCGGCCGTAAGCATTCGGATGCTGACGCACTCTCCCGCTCTCCAATCCCGGCTGACGTGTCTCACCTTGCCACAGCGGACTGTAGCTTGTCGTCGCTCAGTGTTGCCAACATGACTGCCGAGCAGCGTAAGGACCCATGGATAGCTTCCATCATCGGCGTCCTGTCTGGTCCTTCAGCTACCGGCGCACCCAGACCACTGCGGCGGCAAGCCTCTCACTACCAACTGCGTGAAGAGCTCCTTTATCGTCGGAATTACAACTCGGACGGTCGGAAGTGGCTTTTGGTTATCCCATGCCATCTGCGTGCCGACATCTGCTCCGCCTTTCATGCCGACCCGAGTTGCGCGCACGCTGGCGTCCTCAAAACGTACGAGCGACTACGCCTACGTTACTATTGGAGGGGCATGTATACCTACGTGCGGAAGTACGTGCGCTCATGTCCGAAGTGTCAGCGTCGCAAATCACCGCCTATTCGCTCTACAGCCCCGTTGCAACCACTACCGTGCCCCTCGAAACCCTTTGATCGCGTTGGAATCGATCTGTACGGGCCCCTGCCTTTAACGGCTGCCGGTAACCGGTGGATAATTGTAGCGGTCGACCACCTCACAAGGAACGCCGAAACAGCTGCCTTGCCGGCATCCACGGCTCGTGACGTCGCCAGTTTTCTTTTGCGTCACTTTGTACTTCGTCACGGAGCGCCTCGGGAACTTCTGAGTGATCGTGGCCGCGTTTTCCTATCGGACGTTGTCAAAGCTCTACTCGCCGAATGTCACGTTGTTCACCGCACGAGCTCCTCGTACCACCCGCAAACCAATGGGCTCACAGAGCGCTTCAACCGCACCCTGGGAGATATGCTATCAATGTACGTGTCGTCGGATCACTCCAATTGGGACCTCGTACTTCCGTTCATAACGTATGCATACAACACGGCTACGCAGACAACGACAGGATTCTCTCCGTTTTTCCTACTTTATGGACGCGAGCCGACCTGTACACTGGATACCATTCTGCCTTACAACCCTGACGCCACAGAATTTAAACCGGTTTCGCAACTAGCGCAGCAAGCCGAAGAGTGTCGCCAACTCGCCCGTTCCTTTACAACTGCAGACCAACAGCGCCAGAAGCATCGCCGTGACGATTTCACCACCCCTCCGACATTTGAACCCGGCTCACATGTCTGGCTTTGGGTGCCCTGCCCGACACCGGGTCTCTCCTCTAAACTTGTCGCCAAATATCATGGCCCTTACAAAGTCATCGCCCGCACTTCGCCCGTGAACTACATTGTCGAACCAGTCACCCCCTCCTCTGATCTTCGCCGCCGGGGGCGTGAAACAGTCCACGTTCAACGACTGAAGCCCTACTACGACCCCCTGGTGTCGTCCTCACCCTAAGTCGCCAGGATGGCTCCTTTTCACCGGGGGCGATTGTAGCAAGAATAACGAGCAGCTCTTAACGCCATCAGCGTATCCGGGTATGCGCCACAACAGGAAAGAGTGCCATGCGATCGTGGCCAATCTATGCACGACGGTATGCGCGCACGCTGGTAGCGGTGGAAGAAGAAGTACGGCTGAAGGTGCTTCGCGCGTGTGTTCGGCCATCTTCGGTACGCTTGTACCTGCGCTCGCCTTGCTTCTGCTCCTGCCAATAAACAACGTTCGATCTACTACCGGAGGGTCAACTATATCCCTTACAATATATATATATATATATATATATATATATATATATATATATATATATATATATATATATATATATATATATATATATATATATATATATATATATATATATATATATATGTCGTCACTGGCATAGCGGTAGGCAATACCCATAGCCCGAAAACCCACAATTGAAGAAGACGCTGCCTCTCTAATGGCCGCTGCGTAAATAGTATAAATAGATCGTTCCTCATCTACCATGGTTCGTCTCATATATGTCCTGCCAGCACGTAACATTTTGGTGGAGGGTGCGCAGTTCAGCCCCATCCCGACCCCAAGCTTTACCCCATCTCGGCTCATGAGGCGGACTCATTCTGGCTCTTGGAAAGCGTCGGCCCGCCCCAGCCCTGGTGAGCCTTGGACGTGAAGAAGGTGCTGGCATGCCTTGCGCTGGCCATCTGATCGCCATCTTGTAAATAATGTAAATAGATTCTTCGCCATCTTCATGGTTCGTCTCATCTGCTGTGTCGCCACGTTACATTTACTAAGGTGCGGGGTATCCCCGTGCTGGCCTCAGCTTCGCACCGCGTCGGCCTCGGCGCAATCATCGAGGGGGCGTGAACGGTGTAGGAGAGCCCCAGCCCCGCCGCTACAAGCACACGATGACGTCCCCCCCGCCCCATGTCCCCATCCCGTGACGAGCGACCAGAGCTGCCAAGACCCGACGACGTGGGACCAGACAACGACGACGTGTCCCCAGCCCTGTGATCCGACGTCATTACAAGCCCTCACCGATTCGTCGTTGCCTTCCGGACATCGCTGCTACGGTGATCACCAAATGCATTTCCTTCATCCGAGGCGGCAAGCGCTTCTTTCATGTGCATTTTATCTCATCGTTCATCAGCATCACCATCCTCATCGGGGCCCACCTTCGACCGGGACGGTCGCCCTCGACCAGGGGGTAATGTCACGGGACATAGCGGTAGGCAATACACCACAGCGCGTTTACAAAGCATGAACGACGACGACGATGAAAAAGGTGTTGTCGTGCCCTGCGCTGGCCTTCTGATCGCCATCTTGTAAATCATGTAAATAGATTCTTTGCCTTCTTCATGGTTCGTCTCATCTGCTTTGCTGCCACGGTACAGTATATATATACATATATATATATATACGACTCGAAATATTTGGTATGCGTCACGTATACTATTTCTTCCCCCTTGGGTAATATCAAGGAAAACTCATGGCTGATGCATCACCGCTCGCGTTTTTTCTACCCAGCTTCTCAAAGCAACCCACATTTCTGGTGTTGAAACACGGCAGTTATTTTCTTCTTTGGAGTTTCGGGAACTATTTTGGGGGGCATATAGTTAAGGGAACGTGTATTATGGTACCATGACTGTATGTGTTGTTAGCAGCAGCTGCGAAATTCTCAGTACTTTTTTGTTGTTTTTGTAAACTTTCATAAGAAGAAGTGTGTTTTGAACTGCTTTCTATGGTGGATAGTGCCTATAGTCAACAGTCTGCATGAAAAGTCCCGAGAGCAATGAAAAGTTGCAATATTGTTAGTTGGAACCCACCTGATACAAACGGGCACATGTACACGGCCGCCAAATTTCACTACGTAAAAGAATGGCCTTAAGTGGGTCATATTTACACATATACCCTTTGACGTTGAAATAGCGCAAAGCACGCACCAAGTACACCAGTCTCCTGGCAGACTGCCTGGCCTTCCAGCGGGCTGCGCGGCCTTTCTGGGGCGGCATGAGCCGCGTGAGTATGTGCTGAGAAAACGCGGATTAGAAGGCGAAAATGGGACATCACATCAGGCAAGCGCAGTTGCTCAGAGCTTCGAAGCGTGGTGCCGTGTGGGCGTCAAGCCTTTTGGCGGCGCCAAGTTGGCCCTGAGTAAACGCCGTTCATACAACTGTCCTTAATGTGTACGTGACAATATCCAGCTTTTTGTGCATTTAAACTATCGGTCTAAGGTGCAAAGAACAAGAAAACCAGTTGTCAGGGGATCACACACACGTTTCATTGTCGTTACTACGTGTTGTGCGCTAGGAATGCGTAAATACAAGGCGATCATTGTTCACTATCTGGGAATACCTGGAGAAACGATTGCAGCCCTCCATTACTTTTTCTTGCGATTTGATCTCACTATTACTGTTCCTTCTTTTATTTAAATCTCCCTTGGCGTCCCGCAATGGGTTCCTCCGCAGTTTGTCACCTCTCGGCGCTCGTCTCTTGCCCCGACGCTGCCTTCCTAGAAAGCGCATGAACGTAATACCACGCCATTCCGGCGACCGGCTGAGTGAAATGGTATATTTCACACGAGGTATACCTGATGCGTTCTGTGCCTAACGGACCTAAGTATAAACACATTTCTGGGACACATTACAGAACGCTATAAATAGTTGGTCGAATTTAAGACAGAGGTTCGAGAAACGCTGTGGTGTGGATTTCTCTAGCCAGAAGAAAGTCGTTGAGTAGAGCCGAAGATACAGCTCACGATGTAAAGTAACGATATCATTTAGAATTCTTAATGATTCACCGATATACAGTAAACTCCCGTTAGATGAACTGTAAGGGTCCGTGCGGTTTTTACGTGTTATAAAAATTATTCTTTTCCGAAGGTTCTTGCGTTTTGTGCACGCAACAGAGCAAAATTGTTCGTGCAGATCATAAAATTTGTCTTACCCGAGTTCGTTTTAACGACAGTATAAAGTACTTTCAATACTTTTTTTAATTACAGCCGAAAAAACTTCCAGTTGACTTTTTCCCGGGCTTCTCCGAGCAGCAGCAGTGCAGACCTCTTACCCCTACACTAATTTACCTCTGACACCCTCCCGCATCTTATACAGTCCCGCATCCTACACTCTATTGGCTTCCCAGTAACGCAGGGATGCAGGGTATAACGAAACAGCAAACCGACTCCCCCGTAATACTGGACCCCGACCTGTCTGCTACCGCATCCAACATCAGAGAGATGCCACTCCACCAATACTCATCACACTAAAACATGTACTGCACAAGGCTGAAGCTTTTACTAAACCACATAAACACACGTCCCTAAAGCAGAACAGGTATTAGTGTGGAAATAAAAACGGGTCTCCGGACCGCAGACCGAATGGCCCTTTACCGAGGAAGACTACTCCCACGATGCTGGAAATGACACGGAGTGTGCGACAGCATCACCTGTTACTAGGAAAAGTAACCGTCGTGTGAATTTTGTCCCGGGAAGACGAACTCGCCCTCATCGTCTTCATCAAGCACCACCTGGAACGCTATCACAATAGAACGCTGAACCCCTTGAAAGCCTCCGAAAAGACTCCGACGATGACTCAATCCATGCCATTCAGGACTACGACGCTGCCTAGGGAGCCACGACAGGCGCCCTTGGGGTTTCTTTTAAAGCAGTGACCTGTATCGGCCAAAATAGAAATATTAAAATAAAGCTTTCATTCTTGAAATAATTGCATGCGACGAATGTAGTACACAAACACTACATTTTTGTACTACGCACAAATGATAAAAATCTCGATTCGGCCCAATGACTACTGGCGTAGCTACCGCCGGAAAGCCCCCTATTTTTATATTCCTTTGTCGAGTCACTATACTCCGTTTCATACATCAAGTGCAACGCTGTTGTTTGCGCTATGGGCTTCCGCGACCAAAAGTAGTGGGTTGCTTGCGGTGAGCCAGAAAGAATAAATGCTTCGCCGGCAACCTTAAAGCATAAATATTTATCATCAGCTTGACAAAAAACGCCCGTGTTGCCGGACAAACTATCGAAATATGCATGGAATCATGCAAGTTTGTATTTTATGTGTCTTTTTCGTATCAGGATTTCGCTCTCCGCGCAACCTTGAACGCCGTTTTATGTTTACTCTTTGAGGCAGCGTTGAAAAAAATGACGTCCAGCTCTCGGGCTTCGACCATGTCTCCAGTACGCATTTTTTCGAGGGTTTGCACATGAAAGTAGTGAAAGAACGCCAAGCAAGTAATTGCAAATGTGTACGCCCGTACCAGGATGCGTTTCCCGGCGAAATCTGTGCAGGAACTACTGAGTGTTGTGAGCGAGGACACGGGAGTATCTCCCCGTACCGTGGGTAAATTGAAGGCGGAGTGGCTGCGCGGGAATTTGGTGTCTCCAAAAAGAAGACCTCGCGACGTGACGATATCAAGCACGCGAACCGTCAAGCACGACAGCTTCACAGCCCATGCCATCCGTCTGGAAGTGCAGAGCATGTACGCCAAGACGGAAATCCCGACACTGAACAGTGTGCGAAAGGCTGTCAGCGAAGACGACGACTTGCCGAGCTTCACGAAAACCACCTTGTGGTGGTAAATGAAGGACATGGGCTTCACCTAGGATAAGAGAATACGGAATCTTGGCATCATTGTCTGGCGCCGCAGGTACCTGCGGGCGATCAAGGAATTCCGAAGCCAGAGGAGGGGGAATAGTTAATGACCTTCCCAGGAATGTGTGACCTGTCAAAGCAAACTATGTTTCCTCGTAGTGTGGTTTTGTTTGTCAGGTTTAATGTCACCAAGTGACCCGTGCTGTGAGAGACACTACATTGCAGTGCTGTCCTGTTCGGTCGTGAAGTGTATACAGCCGAAACAGTTATATAACTTCTCTAAAAACTGGGTGGAAGAAAGTAACGGGAGGAAGAAGTCGGAACCCACCAGGAAACAGACCAGAGGTGCTCTCCTATAAATAAAGTTTGTTGTTTAAACCGCAAAAGTGAGCCTCCTGTTGCAATATTTGTGTATGACACACAATCCGTATTGCCCCTGTATGCATTTATGTATGGCAACAAATCTCCAACTCATGAGGTAGTACTGTTTTTTGTTACAGCATTAACCTATACCATAGGCATTTCCTTAACACAAAAAAAGGCCATTTAAAGGTTCCGTATGTAAAAACAATGGCCCTATCCATGATTATCTTGAGAATAAGAGCCTAATTTAAGTGCTCTCTTTTCAATCACATAAGAAAATATAACTCTTGCTTCTGGGTGAAACACTGCAGTGAGAAATAAATAAATCACGCACAAGAATTCACAAAAATGTCGCATATATTCTGACTGGAAAGGGGAGAATAACAAATTTAAAATGTGTATTAGGCGTTTCTGTAGCAGAAATGAGTATTGTAAGGCACATAAATCTGCTTTCTGGCCTTTCCGATGAATAACAAATGATACGTTATTCGCACCAAGTGCTTCGGGTTCCTCCACAGTGCAGTGCCAAAGTCGGTTCCAAAGTGTTTCGGTAAAAACTGAATCCGTTGCTCTGTTGGCGGCCCGGTATAATCAATAACATGCTGAGTATTTTAAGAGAGGGCCAGAAAGAAGTGGATCATCAGGGCAACGGCGGAAACGAAAGTTGAAAGTGAACACCTGTTGGTAATTCACCCTGGTTGGAGTAGCAGTGCTAACTAATCAATGATATAACGTGTTTTTCTTACACAAAGTTCTCGCTAAAAGCATCGAGGTAAACTGACATTGCTGCAGAATTGCGACAAAATCGCTATTGTTGGTCAAACATCGGTGCGAGTTTGTTTCGGCCCTCACCAATAAGCAGAGTATGCATCCAATGAACCCATACGTGCAGTTCATTTCCGCATGCGCGTATCGTTTAAGTTACTGGGAACGGATTAGGATTAAGAATTGAACTATTAGAAGATGTGATAAAAAAAAGAAGCGTCGGAACGCGGTTTCGAACCCATGCACTTCCAAATTAAGCGTCTTTTCTTCAGACCGACGCGTTAGACCACACGGCTACAAACCCGCGCGGAGAGATACACCTTCTTTCTTTGCGCACTACTTGTGTAGCCTTCACAGCGTTGCACTTGATGTATGAAACAGAGTATTCATGCCGTGAGCCTGGTTACAGTTTCCCAGTGTTCCACGTGTCCCATAACCCTGCCTGGCATTGCCCTCTTGGGTGCAGACTACCAAATTTTAAACCCGTTTGAATGAAATATACATGTAAAATGGCGACACGTGTTGAAGATCTTGTGTTCAGCATTGCAAGGTATTTGGGTCACATTTTGACTACGTAAATTTTGACTAAATCTTGGGTGTTATACTGTGTGCTTTTTTCAAAATGTAACCGTGGATTTTTTTTACCTAGCAATTATTTATAACATGTCGAAAATAACAATCAGAATAAAGTAATAAAACGCCTTCTACAATAATGACAGAAGAAACAAACTTCCTTAAAGAGAAAATATTTCGAACACAATTTCCTGCTTCTACTGATACATGTTTTCTAATGTTGTACTATAAACTTTTCAAAATCCATGGGCGCTTTATTCCATGCAAGCTCACTCAACGGGCTCTACAATAAAGTTATATTTTCGGTGGGGGTTAAATGTTTTGCAGAAGTGTAAATGTCGCGGCCAACCATATTCGTCGTGTATTGCTTTGAATGCCCCAGATACTTGAAAGCAGATTACAGATTTTCTTTTTTAGAGCGCCGCTTTTACCACTACTAACTGTGCAGTGATATGTGATCTGTAGTACATTTTCACACAATATGTTGTTGGGTGCCTTCGGCTTTTGGTTTTCTGCTCTATATAGCGTACAGCACTCACACGCGATAACATAATGCTGTAGTACTCTCCAGACGGAACACAAAGCAGACCTACCCGCGAAGACAGTCAGGGCTGAAATACAGCGGCCACTACTCTTTACCCTTTTCTAGTAACACTAGCCGAGATGCACCCGACGAGCCTGCCAAGACGACCAGAAACAGTTCATATCCCTATATCTAACCAATTTTGTGGTTTCGAACACGTTTGCTGGACATCAATTTTCGGCGGGCGGCATCGCTACCATTTTTTTTCTTTTCATTTGCAGTGGAGAACAAGTTCGCTCCAATAAAGTTTCTTTGTTGGAGAAACCAGCGCCGTAATTCGCTACGCTACAATAGAACGAGAACCAAACCTTAAATCAGTTTTAAATGGCACTGCTTATGATTGAGGACAACAAGGGGTTTCAAAGAAAACATCACTTGAGCTCCAGGACTAGATAAGCTTCCAATTTTTCTCCTTGATTTCAAATCGTTAATACACTCAAATATAATAACAAGTACATCAATGTTGTAGAAAGGGAAATGTGAAATGTCATGACATGCTCAGAGATTTGACTTTTATATATGCCAAGTTGTTCCATTGGTGTGATATCGTGACAACGCATATTTTTAAAGCAACTGAAATCCTCAAATGTCCTAGTTTTGCTAAATTCACCGGTTTAGAAACCATTGTTTAGACATAAAACACTTATGAAAGGAAAATAAAATAAACACGTATAATAAGAGTCGTAGTCAGAGGATAAAGGTATAGACCAATGTTTAACGTAAGAAAATTGCGTATGTGTTTGTGCAGGTGCGAATATTATGTTCATTTTGAAAGCGCGTTTAAGTACAATTTCTCGTGTACATCATATCTGTGCTGTCGCAGGATGCGCTGCGTTTGATGTGCTGGGATTTTTTAAATCAACAGGCAATGGGAGGTTGGTGAGAAACAAAGGGAAAGCTTAGTTCTAGTTTATCTTTGTTAATATTACAGCTGCACATTGTAGTATTCACGATAACCAGCACGAATCGAAAGACACCTTGCGAACACGAGTGGGAACCGCTGGGTTTGCTTCAGGTAAGCCAGTATAAAAGTGTGATTCAACATGGTCTTGTGATGGTAGACAAACGCACTTCTTTTCATTCATATATCGACTCGAAAACTACACCGGACCTTTCTATTTCTTGCAAAAGGGCTCTTCTATCTCCTCCAAATGGGGATGTTATATGTTTTGCTTGTGCCCCTTAGGATAAGAAGAATAATAGCATACGTAAAAGGAACTAATGTAGGCAATTCGAACGGCATTCCTGTTTTCGAATCTCCATGCTAACTCTGGTTTCTCTCAGATGAAGTTGTAAGCCGAAATTCGATTGTTAACTACCCTCATAACGCCATTTGAGCAATATTGTTTTCAGAGATAACAATTGGGGATAACGTCAGCACTTGAGCTCTTTAAAAAATGGTCGCAGACTGTGGAAGGAGTCCGACGAGGGTAAACATGATGGATGATGCGCTCATTTATTGCTGCCACAAGGCTCAACATGACGAGCGTCTGCGTCTAACTTTAAACCGTAGCACTAGTGCTGGCGTTGCATTAAGCAAAGAAAAGTTTCTTTGGAGTAACCGAGATAGTTACTTGGTTATGTGCTTAGTAGCGACGTAATAAAGCCGGACTGTGGAAAGGTTCGGGCCATCAAACAACTGGCGATGCCGACTACCGTGTCTGACGTTCGACAGCGGCTCGGTATGACTAATCATCTGGCCAGGCTAATACCAGATTTAGTTTCAAACACGGTGCCATTAAGACACTTGCTTATGAAGGGTTCTGAATGGGCGAGGGGACCAGCCCAAGAACAAGCGCTGTTATACGCCAAAGACACTACCCGTTTGGCGCGCGTCATTGCTAACTACGATGCGACGTACCCTACAGTTCTTTCCTCTGACGCGTAAAATTCAGTTTGGGGGCAGTACTGACGCAAATTCAGGCCAACAAACCTTTTTTCAGGCCAACAAACAACAAGCCGGCCGAAACCAGGTATTCCCAGATTGAAATAAAAACATTGGCACTGACGCGGGCAGCAGGAATATTCGAAGGGTACATCAAAGGTATTAATATTGTGTGATGAAATATACCATAAACCACTTCTATTTTGCGGGAAAATCTTTTTTACAAGTTTTACTGCCTCGTATTCAACCTCTTCCCAAGAGGCTCATGAGGGTCAGATATGAGGTTGTGCAGGTACCGGTAAAAACCTTGTTACTGTAAACGGGTTATCGAGAACACTGATTCGGCGATGGCAAATTGACCATGCAATGTCCGTTGGCGACGTCAGCAAGCACGCTTCAAACTTTTTGTCAAACGCCGTCGAAACCAACCTATTTGAAAAAACGTGAAACTAGAACAAGCAGCTGATGGAGTCTGTCAAGCACTCATGACATTCAGCCGGAAAGGGTGGCCAAAGCTCTCGTCCCTTTCGACGGTATCGCATCCGCGCTTGCAAGAAAGAGCCATTTTGACAGTCGCCGAAGGTGTGCTACTAAAAGGTGTACGCATTTATGACCGCTAATATTGCGCGCAGGTATTGATACACTTGCATGACAGTCGCCAGGAAATTGAAAAATGCAGAGTTCGAGCAAGAGAGCCTACATGGTGGCCGGGGTTGAGCTGTCAGCTTTGGCGACCGATTGCCGCTTATGCACTGGGCATAGACAACAAAGGCAGGAACCAATGATCAACCACTCTACACCATCCTTGGCAAACGCTAGGCGCTGATCTCTGCTATAATCAAGGAACATGGTAGTTACAGGTGATGGAATATTTTTGTAGGTACTCAGAAATAGCTTTGCCATTTTCTAAAAGTGCCGCTGCCATCATGAACTTTAAAAGTTTCTTTGCAAGAGATTGCATTCCGGAGGTTGTTTCTTGTGATAACTGAGAGCAATTTGTGTCGCAAGAATGCAGCATGGTCGCTCGCAACTACGGTTTTCAAGCTGTGACGTCAAGCTTCAGATACCGCCAAGCAAAAGGGAAGTGGAAATGATGGTCCAAAGAGTTAGAGAACCGATTACCAAAGCGAAGGACCCATACCTTTCACTCCTAGCGTACAGGGACACTCCCGGGCCACAGGAGAATAGCCGTGCAGAGTTTCTAATGGACACGCAGCTACGCACAACAATGCCTGTCCGTTCAAGGAGCCTCCTGCCGCAGAGAGTGATCCTGAGAATGTTAATAAACCATAATACAACCGCCCGACAGCGGTAGCGTAGGTACCTCAATCATTGTGTAGGGCTACTTTGTTGCCATGGCTCGAATGATTGAATGTAGGGTTTAACAAGCCAACCTAACGCTGGCGATTAGACGCCCCGTGGGGGAGGGCTCTGGATTAACTGTGACAACCTGCCGATCTTTCACTGCACCGAAACTTGTGCACACGGACGTTTTTGCTTTTCGCATCCACCAGGAAAGCACAATATAATATGGACAATATAATTGTCCATTGTCCACATTTGTACAGACCCGGAATAACGATTAACGGATAACGGACAACCACTACAATCTGTTCAGACTGCATGAAGTGAACACCAGCAACTCTAAGAAAAAGAAAAAAGTTGGAAATACGTTTTATAATTAAAGAATACGGCATTACTGTTGAATTCCACCCGATTATTTGGGTACCTCTGTTCTCCCCGACCGCCGATGTCTCAGTTCTATGAATGCACTGTCGCGTTCTGAATTGCGTGACATAATCCACTTGCTTTTGAACAACACAGATGTGGACCCACCTAATCACCCTGCATACCCGAACGCGCAAAAGGCACGTAAGCGCATCGCCATGCCACCGATATGCTCCTAAGTAGTGCCACGTCAATAGTCACTCCCTACAAACATATGAGACATTGCAGATACTCCCGGTCATTCTTGCATTGGCTGCCTTGTCAGCCGTTCCGGTACCTTGACATGTGTTGCGGCTGCAATAGTTAGAAAAAATTACCAGTCGGTGTTTGGCAGGTCTATATAAATTCGGCAACTTGAGATGTTGTCGATGGTGGGTACGGTGTGCTTTTAAACCCCGAACGGCTGGGTAGAATGTGGTGTTGAATTCACGAGAAAATGTTCAAGAGTGGTCGTGGGCAAGTGTGAGAGAATCGGGTAAGGTATGCGCGCCTTCCTTTCTATACGACTAGACAATGATCAACGACAAAATATTATTTGCGAATTCAACAAGAAACCAAAATACGGTAGAAACATTGCTTCTGGCTGGTTTTGTTCCTTATTAGTAATTTCAAATAGCAAATCAATAAGGAGAGAGACGGAAATGCCTTATTCTGTGAAAACCGGCGTCTTTTTCTGTTGTACGCTAAAGGAAATGGCTGTCTCTGCAAAGAGTAAATAAACGCATTTGTGCTATATAGGATTTGAAGCCGGCCTAAGAGTGGGAGCTTAGGGCTCTACATGGCAAAGTTGGAAATGGATGGAACGCGACGCCCCGTGACTACGGAGTCAATATCATAGCATGTAAGGTGAACGTGAGGGCCCGTATTTAGAAAAGGTTCATGCCAGTAACACAGCACTGATTCTAGAAAGCTGTGGCGCGACGTTTCGCTTCAATGATCTTGTGGAAGTAATTCTCGCTAATGGATAAAGAAACGAAATCAGCGAAAAACCGTTACAATGTAGTAGTAAATATGTGTTTGATAAGCATCGCCTGGTAAGGCATAATGCGTTTGCACTGAAAGCACGTAAGCCGTGCTGCCCAGAAATTGTTTTCTGTAGAGCCACTCGCCACAAGACTTGAGTCGTTGGGTCGTGTTCGTGGCTTCTACCATATATCCGGATAATATTTGCCAGGATCCGCAGCAGCGGAAGGACAAGATTACCCGCAGCTTAGCAGAAAATTCATGCCGAACGTTTATTCGAAGTATTTTTTTTTTTTGTAGAGACAATTTTATACGTTTCTACAGTGTGAGGCTGCTCACATAAAGCCCAGCAACACCGCAATGCGGCCGCTGCTCGGGCCCACTCGATGAGGTTCTTGAATTACCGGTCACGAACTCGTCAGGTTGCACACCGGCTGCTCCGGGAATTGGGAAGGAAGGGCGTTTTGTTGACACACGAGGTAGTATGCGATGCAGGAGTTCGCAAGGGGGGCAGTTGTAGAGGTAGTAGCTAGGACGCTTGTGGGGTGTGGTGTAGAACAGGGACTTAAACCGTGTTACCATTGAGAAATTACGCGAAAGGCCGGAGTCGTCAAGGTTTGAGACGGGAGAGGTGAATTATAGGAGAACGGGGCGCGACCCTGCACTTTCCAACGGAATCTCACACAATAATGTAGATAGGCTAGCATGTTGTAAGAGACAGAGTGGTCTTAAAGGGGTCATAAAGAAAAAAAAACATGTTTGCCTAATTTGAGAGATCGGGGCTTCAGGACCCCAACCAGCTCCACTAAGGCTAGGGAGGGGTTTCTGTAACTTGCAATCCGCACGTGATATGGGTAGAAGTGACGTGCTTTGGGCAAGATCAAAATAGAAATAACAAGATCTTTACTGCCGGTGAACCAAGAATATAAGAACAATATTATATGTATTCTCACTGACCGTTAGCGTTGAAGTGATATGCCCAAACTGGTTGGGAGGACATCTAAAATCACCTATTCAGGCTTCTTGGCAACCGTTTAGCTCGGTGGCCAACAATCAATGTAAAATTATTCTGTAACGTCATAGAAAAGTGGCCGTGAATTGGCTGTAGAGTCGCCACTGCTTCAGACGTTTTCGTCATGATCGTTTTTGGAGCCTAATTTGCGGTAAACTCGGTGCCATTGTTGCAGGAACAAAGGAGTTTTTTAACGCAAAGCTTGACTGCTTTCGTATAGCGATTTCGTGGAGGATGTGCAAATGACCTTTTGACCAGAGACACACCCCGGTGACACACCCCTCGAAGCGCTTGGCGTTATTAGATGCAAAGCATCTCTTGCTCTCGGCTCCGTCGTCCGTCGTCCATCCATCCACCCGCCCAGGAAGACACCGGCAACTCTGCCGCTCCAGGTGCCCTGTAAGGGGAATCGTGCTCGTCTCGTGCTGGCCCAGGAAGACACCGGCAACTTTGTCGCTCCAGCATCTCATGGTCGGCGCTATGTCCCTCCCAAGTTTTGGCGCCGTCCACACCCCCACTGCGCACGCTCGGCTCATCTCGGGCAAGGCCCAGGAAGACACCTTTAACAATGTCGCTCCAGGAGAGATTAAAGGGTAAGACGCCACCGGGCGTTCAGCTGAGAATGCGCAGTGCGGGAGTGAATGGCGCAACAACGACAAGGGAGAGACATAGCCCCGTCGCATCTAATAAAATTACACCCTCAGTAGTATGCGAAACGGCCATGGGCTGAACGAAGAACTCTAAACTAATGGGCACTTGAATCGACCCCATGGCTGCTTTGCATACCACTCAGGGTTCCCCTACGGTAAGATGGTGTAATTTTTCTTTTCGTCGGCCCCGCTGTTGGCGTCTGTGGGCGCTGACAGGGGTCGGTACCGGCGCTGCGGCTGAGGCAGCCAACCATCCCGCAGCATCCCATGTATGCGGGCTAGGTTGTTTCAGCAACGTGACTCGTCTCGCGCCCGGCAAAGATGAACGGCGCATTCTCCGCGGCGAACGCCGCGTTTGCTCGGCCTCCTTCTATGAGCGTTGCACGTAACCGAACAGCTTTGAGACGTGGTCAGCAATACAGGTGAACGAAAGGTTAACCAAGAGAAACCAAGAGTGAACCAGACTAAGCCAAGCTTTTGGGTTAGGAGAGCTAAGCCGCAGCCATCTTTTTAATGAATTCTACCTGTATTTTCTCTTTGACACCATTTGGGCTTTGTATTACCTTCGTATTCGAAAATCTGCTTCGGACTTCACGCCATCTAAGCGCTTTTTCCAGTTGTGTAGTTCAGTCTCATTCATCCCAATAGTATTTTTTCCGTATTGTTTTGTTTATTCATTTTTGGTTCACCACTTTGCAGATTCTTTCCTTTGGTAACCTCACTGAGTTCGCCGCCGTCTGAAGTATGAATCCTCGCTATCAGTGGGGCCAATCTCTTCAACAATCAATATAGCTTTCGTTCCCTTCCGCCATCCTTTTCATTAACCCCATGCGCTCTGTGTGTTATCAGAATTGCGTCTAGTAGTTTGTTTTAGGTGTGGTAATATTCTTCTTATCCTAAGTGTTACAACAAAAAATATATATGCCGTTGAACCTGTTTGGAGAACATGTCAATTGACAGTGTACGTTCGGTGCGGATAGCAAAAACCAAAATTAATTGCGGTTACGGCCATGGCAAGACACAGTTGAGTCCCTGTTTTTCCAGTTCACCTCAAGCGACCCGGGCGCTTCCGACTCACGTTCGCAACGTGGCTTCCTGCCCCGGTTAGCACAAATCTTCCTGTCTGAAGAGAGAAAGCCACAAGAGAACCAGAAGCTTACAATGAGCTTTCTCCAAGGTTGTTCATGAACCTTCCTTTGCCTGCTCTTTTACATCAACCGCAGCAAATATAGTGAAAGCACAGATACGATAACAGAGCAGAAATTGAACTGGAACGCGTTTTCAGAGGTAACATTTGAGCGCGTGTCTGTGCCAAAATGAAATATGTTTTTCCGGCAGTAAATAATATTGTTTGTATCTTTATTGCTATATTTTGTCTTTGACTACATCTGTTATGTTGGGTGTTTCTTTTTATCTTGCTTGCGTATTGTATACTGACAGAATGGTTTCTTAAAAGCGAGTTTATTGAAATATCAAACACTTCAGGATAAAAACTGAATTCTGAATAAGCGTTATCACGATCTCACAGCCCTGAAAAACTGGGTGCAAGCGGATGAAAAGTCCTAATCATGTATTGCCATTTCATATTTCACTTTCTGCAACCCACGGGAACTTGTTTGCACATTTGCGAGAATTATGCTTTAGAAATCATAGAACCAGAATTGGGAGCCATTCCACTCTTGAACTCATTTGTTACGCTTTTTTTTAAACCCCTTCTTTTCATCAATTGTATACAGTGCTATTTTTACTGTATTGAAGCGTAATGTATTGCCATACAGCCAAAGGCAACGCCGGTTTCTCCAAAGAACAAAGTTTATTGGAGCGAACTCATGACCCGCTAAAACTAGAAAAATACATGTGGAGTACCACCTTTAAACAGAATCAAGTGGGCCGGCTGAAGTCCGCGATTTGAATACCGCAGTTCTTGGCCAGCTAGCATTTATGCTTTGTGGTTCATCCTTTGCGAACCGTAGAATAGAATATGGGTGTTATATGACAAAACGTCTACCTACTGATGGCAGGCGATAGTCGTCCTATCAATAGCGTACCAAAGACAGAGACCGAAACGAGCGCCTTACTTCCAACTAAGATAAGAAAGCAAGGTGCGGCCAGATTCTGGTTAACATAACACGCAAGTAACAAATGAGCGGGAAGACTTCACGGCAATGCATTTGATATAATTCGAAGATCCGCCGAAACCTAATCGAAAGTAGTGGATTCTTCATACATAATTACCCGTGTCCGGTCACCCCCTTGATATACGTTTCGAACTTCGCATTTGTGGCTTCGTGCCCAAGGGGGCACCTTCTTAGACCTTTAGCTATTCTGGTGACTGAAAATCTGATAACAGGGCAATTTTGCAGCGGCAACCAAATGTCTGATACTACTCGTTCGTAGCGCTGCCATCATCACCACGGACTGATACAGCGAGCGGCCACTTGTGGAAGCTTTCGCGCACCATGCTTAGCACTTTCCGTTGCCCTTAAAGGTTCATACTAGTGCATTCCAGAGGGAAACCTGTTGGTGTAGTCGCAATCCGCCGTGGGTGTCGCATTATCTCCGACCGACTATGGAGTGGCGTTCTTTGCTTGCTTAACTTCGCTGCCCAAAGGCCTATTTTTGTTTTTCAAGCGAGGCGGAACAATGGATTACCAGTTTTTCTTGTTCGCCCTGTATACAGTTTCCTAATCTTTCTTGGGGTAAAAATTGTGTCACAATGGTTTTTATAACAGGCAGTTCTAGTTTCAGGTGCGTAGTGAGTTCACGTTTGCAAATGTTAGAAGTATACCTAGTCCATGCGCATGTTGTTTGAAACCTATATTTACACATGCAGGAAACAAAAGCTATGTACTTACACGTACGCAACGTGCAGCCCGCTTAGGGTGGCTGGATACCTGGTGCCATCTACGAACCGACAAAGACACTGTGGTATCCAGTTTCGATCAAGCCTGGTCATATCTATGACGATAAAAAACGTTACTTCGGGAGGCGTAACTGCTGCTAATGTGCTCTCCAATCTAAAAACAACACCTTTTTGGTGCATGAAACTTGAGCCAAGAGTAAGAATGGGGTATTTGAAGGCGAAATCAACAGCTTGCAACACGATAGTGGATAGAGCGGTTAGCGATGGAGCTAATTCGCTGCGAAGCGGAAGGGCGACCTAACAAAATTGGGCCGTCCCGTACAGGGCCGTCCACGCTAGGTGCGAACACGGCGCAGCATGGCCTCGCTCCGCGGAGTGCCAGAGCACAATCCGCGGCCGCGCATCGAAGCTAAGTGGCGCAGGCGCACAGGGGCTTCGTGTCGTCTGCTAGCGCGGGAGAGCGCCGTGCCTGCTTTCCTGTGAAGCACGCCTAACTGCAGCCATGCTTGTAGCGTCTAAGCGCGACGCGACGGCGTTGCGGGAAAGCGCACTTTCCTTACTGCGGCGCGTTGTGTAGTTTCTGCGTACGAGAACTCACAGCTTCCGCTTTGCAGTTGCGCGGTGCTGGTTAAATGCAAGTATGGTGTAAGGTTGAAGGCATTTCGGAACTGGTTTGGCTCGGGTTATAGGGCTTAGCGCCACAAAACCACTCTTGCTGCGAAAACGCTGCAGAGAAGTGCTCCGAATAACCACCCAAGGAACTTTACCGTGCACTAATACCACGCAGCAAACGCGCGTTCTTGCATTTCGCCTCTTTTGAAAGCGGCACCTGCTACTGGGATCGGACATGGGTCTGCCGGCTCAGTATAGCCAACCACCCTAACCACTGAGCCACCGCGGCGGGCCAGGTCAAGTCCTGGCGGGTTTCTCGGGATTTAACCGCACATTAGAATTAAAGAGGGTAAGGGAGCAAAGCTGTATTTTCTGCGTGTGCTCTCTAAAGCAGATGGCCTTATGCCTGAATATGCCGTCTGGCCGGCTTTTGTAACAATGCAGATGTTACTGGCCGTAAGACCGCCGTTGCAGCAAAAAAAGGGAGAAAATTTTCAATGCTCGTGGGCGCGTGCTTGCGCGACCTCCGAGCGTACCCAGCACGCGCAGTGGATTTAGCACGAATAAAAAACTGCAAAAACCTCGAGAAGCGAGAACATGCCTAGCACTCGTGAGTGCATACCTTGCAGAAAACGCCGAGTCCCCGGCTCGCGCAGTGGCTATCCCCCCCCCCCCCCCCCCTCAAAAAAAAAATCTCTACCGCGCATGTAAGAAAACTTCATCGTTAATGCTAAAGTCCAATGCTAAAATTAACAAAAAAACTTCCTGCTTGGTAGAGGTCACCGCGACCGACAAATGCCCTGGAAGCCATTGTGGATAATTGGAAACATGGCTACGAGTGTTCCAATACTTCCCGAGACGACTTGCAGATCCTGCAACCGCATCTCGAGTCGATGACGAAGAGCTGGTTGAAGACTACAATGCACAGAGGACGACTTTCAATCCATACTCGCTTCGAGAAAGAGGACGACCGGTTTGATGCATATGACGACGATTACTAGCACCGCGACTATGAAAATAAACAATGATATTCAAGCTTAGCTGCGTCCAGCAAATCTCACTTACAACAGCTTCAACATTGAAGTCTTGCGCGTGAGTGCTAGCTTCCCGAACGTTTTTTTATCGGAATATTCACATGCTCGGTCTAGCTCGAAGATGCTGCCAGATTGCTCGATGCGACTTCGAATGTGATCAACGAGCGCATGGAAATCGACAAGAAATATCGTAAATGTGAAAAGAAATCAGAATGTACCGAGTCAACAATGCAAGTGTTTGTTCGCCGCTGTGACCAAAATTAGACGGAGGCGAAATGCAGAGACAATTATGTTCTGCGTAATGCCAGCGAGCATTAAATAAATCTTAGTTGCCGAAATTATACAATGCCGTTCTATACAGCGTCTTTTATTAAACCAAACCAAGCCAGTCCTGAAATGTTTGCAACAATACTTGCATTTAACCAGCACCGCGGAACTGAAAAGCGGGAGCTGTGAGTTCTCGTACGCAGAAACTACACAACGTGCCTCAGAAAAGAAAGTGCGCTTTCCCGCAACGCCGTCGCGGCGCGCTTAGACGCTACAAGCATGCTTACAGTTAGGCGTGCTTAACAGCAAAGCAGGCACGGCGCCCTCCCGCGCTAGCGGACGACACGAAGCCCCGCCTCCAAGCCCCTGTGCGCCTGCGCCGCTTAGCTTCGATGCGCGGCCGCGGATTGTGCGCTGGCTCTCCGCGGAGCAAGGCCACGCTGCGCCGTGTTCGCACCTAGCGTGGACGGCCCTGTACATCCGCAAGACTGCCGCAGACCATTCGCTCTGGACATGCGCAATGGTCACCGGTTAATGCCCCACGTGCGTAATGCGTCTACGTACATAAAACTAAAACAGTAACTATTCACCCCATTTAAATATTTGTTTACGGAGAAAATTGCTGCGATTTTGCGACCACAGGCAACTTTTAACATGTTCATGACCCATTCCGTGGACACGTGGAAGCTTCCTCACCGCTATATGAATGAATGCTGGCTGAAGCGCGATCACCTAGACAGAGGCGCCAGATTTCCTTCTAGTATAAATTAGCACGATACCCTACGCCGTTGCCAGAGAAATGTGTGCCATAGAATGGCTCCTAACTAAACTGATTATACCCCTCTGCTAATTCACTGCAAATACCAACATTACCATCCCTTCCTAAAGAAAGAGTAGAGTAGTGCAAAAGCCTCCTTACAATAAGCTGTGCCAAACGTGCGTCAAAAGATTCGCCGTAAGTGGCTACAATCGATAGTTAAAATTTCAAAGATGCAAACCGCAAGCGAAGAACTAAGGGATGCTACTGCTTTTCGCGCAACAAGTCAACGCTTGTACGATCGATGTAAATGTCTAATGATACGTAGTTGATGGCGCCAATGCATACCATTGTATTCCTTCGTGATCGATGCGTGTATTGTCTTACCGAAAGCGGTTTCGTTATCTCAGGTTTTCAAATAACCGTTTCGACACAGTGGAAGTCCGGTTTCATGCACGTGGACTGTGTCGGGCAGTCTTCTCAAAGATTTTCAATCGACCATGTGATATATGCGTAAATGCATTAAATTTATCAAAGCATGCTTTTCTGATGGAGGCGAAAAGCAAAAACGCCCGTGTGTGCGAGATTCCGGCGCACGATAAAGATCCCCAGGTGGTCAAAATTAATCCGGAGCCCTCCACTACGGCGCGCCTCATCGCCTGCGTTGCGTCGGCGCGTTAAACCCCACAATCAATCACAATCAATTATCAAAGCATGCCATCGCCCCTCTAGGAAAGTGTTCGCTTTACTAAAAAGCATGAACCCTAACGTGAATATATGACGATGGTAGAGGCCGAAGCTTTCTTGTGACGGGTTCACTTGTGGTCGTCTAGGTTTTCTAAACCGCTTCGTGTACGTCGAAATAAGCCAATCGTATACACAGTTGCTTTATAACGCGCGTGTCCCGGCTTTTTATTCCGGCCACCAAAACTCTTGCTTCCGTTCTATTCGGTGTTTTCGCGTTGCAGACGTGATCACTGCGAACCGTAGAGCTCCCCTTACAAAGTTAAAGGTTAATCTGTCGCCCTTGCAGTGGAGCGACTGAGATTACATTGCTGACATTAGGGCGCAGCTGCATCGCGATCCACCCACATCTGGCGCAGTGACTTCTCTGTTACTTCCCAACGCAGCTTGTCGTTTGAATAACGGCTACGTTGCGGAAACGAATATGCCGTCATTGTTCCGAGAAGAGCATGCTCCTAAGTTCCGAGAAGAGCAGAAGAGGCTACAGAGACACTAGTCACCGCGCTCTCTCTCCTCACCGAGCGTACCTCGGCAAAACTGGGCGCCACACACTCAGACTGACGAGGAAAAATACCCACTCTCACTACGCGCCCTCCACACCTCCAACAACTCGCGCTCACGCTCACTACTCGCCATGACCACTCGCACTCGCTCGTGCCGACCATTTGCCGTCACCACTCGTCGGTACCGGCGCTCGAGCTCACCACTCATCAGCTCCCCTCGCTCGCATGTGTGTGCAGGAGAATCTTCATGAGTGATAAAACCGAAGAGTATTTGTGCATTATGACATTAGAAAGCCATGCAAATGATCTTTCTAAATCAAACGCCAGCACAGAATTACTTCAAGGTATCCCATAGCCGGACGTCAGTGGCGGCACATTTACGAAGATAAAAGCAATCCAGCCAGTGACAACTATCCCAGTGAGTGGTTCCTTAGACGAATAGGCAACAGCGAGTACAAGTGCAATTGCAGCGCCCCCGGCGGTAAGCTCCCCATGGCGCGTAGCGCCAGTGAACTCGCGAGAGGTGAGAGGGGCTCCTCTCGAGTTGCCCTGGCACTCGCAAGTGGTGAGTTGGGCTCGCAACGACTGGCATTGGGACGCGCCAATCGTGAGCGGGGCTCACTGCGCGTGGGGCTCACATTCACTATCACTGACACTCTGCAGTCCAAAACGTTGGCGAGGCTCAATCACAATTTATTCATCAGTGGTGAGGGGGTGCTACGCCACTATTGAGTGAACCTGCTGGCCTATGTCACTGATTGCTATATTACCCAGCAGACTCCCGCGCTGGAAAGTGAGGGAGGCAAAATCCTTGTTCCCCTTCCCTACTTTTGGCCCTTCACAGTTTCGGAAGGCTCATATGCAACAACTCACACTCAGCTGACGCGCATACCCACGTTCATAGTCGCGTGGCACGTCGCTGCCAATGGGAACGTGAGGCTTGCCTATATTCGCTCTGACAGAAAAAATAAATTTTATGCGCAAGTTTTCTTCTTAAGACGCTTACGCCACCGTCATCCCTCGATAGGGCTTTTAGGCTTTCGAATTAAAGACCTGGAGGGCTTTCCACGAACCCCACCGGTATTTGGCGGGAGCGTAGTTTCTCTTATTTCTGTCATCATTTGTTCTCTAAATATTACCGAGCAGCTGTTTATGCCTAGGTCGTGTACACTTTTTCGGTTCGTGTCAACAGAATCCACAATTGGTACTCTCAAGGTTCGTAGACACAACCGCGGTTCACCTAATTGCAGTATTGACACTATTAGGAGGTCTTGCTCGAGCCGTATATAGAACGACGGGTCTTCTCCCCTATTCCTGTAATGATCCCTAATACACAACGGCCCAGTGTATCTCACCCCACTTCAACTTGCCCGATTTTTTAATTCCCGTTCCCCAACAGGCCTGCACCCCCATAACGAACAAAGGTTTATATCTGTCTCCTCACTCTATCTGTCTAGCTCTTACTCACTCTCTCTCTCTTTACGGGCAAAGCATTCCATAGAACGAAACCTAACATGCATACATGCGCTGTAACTCGGCAGCACAAGCCAAACTAAGGGAGCGCCAGAAAGCAGCCAGGCACACGAGCAAATCCGCAGCGGAATCTACCATCGCCGTGCACTTTTCCTATACAAAGAACAGGAACCCGCTGCTCCGAAGTAGGTAGAAGACGGATCGAAGAAGTTTGAAAGCCCAAGGTAATTAGGGTCGTGGGGAAAAATGTGTCAAGCAGTAAGGGGAGAAAACCGTTCTAGAACACGATTCCTATGCAAAGTGTAAGGACTTGGCTGGTTGTGGAGAAATCTAGACGTACTGCTCTCGCGGTGCGTGGTGCGTTTTGTATAGAGCCAGCATTGCTGGTACCTGTGCTGCGTCACCGTGTGTTGTAAATTTCTTAGCGACACAGCATTACTGGCAACTGCTGTTGGATTCAAATTTTAAATAACATTATCAAAATTACTTAACATTGGCAGGTGGAATGTGGTAGTGCTATGAAAACCAAAGTGCTCTTAAGATATATAAGGCAAAAGTTTACGTGCGTGTGCATAAACGTGCAATATTTTAAATTTTTACAAAAGTTATTTAGTTTTTGTTTCTTCTTTAAATTTGCTGACAAGCACAACAAAGCGAATTTTGTTTTGTTTGTTTTGCAAGCTTGTTTAAACAGTATTACTTGGTTTGCAAAGAAAAAAATTGAAAATTCGTTTTTGCCTAGACATACATAGATCAAGATCGAAGTTTTAATCAGGATGAACGCTGTCACCGTATCACTTTCCATTACATAACGGTTATATACTATGGAGAGCCAAACTATTGAACAAGTATCACTATTTTGTGTTTCAGTTTTATTCAAACCGAGTTGAACATTTCAGTTCTGCGCCCATAAGGTCAGTGTAAGGCCGGCCACTAGGTTGCGTGAAGCATCGGCCAAATACGCACGTGCTAAAGGACTGTGTAGCAACTTGACGCGAAAATGTAAGCAGGCGGAACTTGGCTGCGGTGGCTACGCCAGTCGTCCTCGGGACACATACGATATTTTTTTGCCAGTAGTCCGATATACATAAACGTACATTTCCGTAATCGCAACTGAGTTCGTCACTTGGAATAATTGAATGAATGAAAGCTTTATTTGATTACTTCTTGCTGGAACAAGTCCCATCTGTTCAGACAAACCCTACGTAGCCAGTTATATTCCTGTGTGGCCTAGATTGATCCATTAACGGGGTTCGTTGGTAACCCTCGCCACGGTCATCTCAGATTGTGCTCAATGACGCCATTGAGCATAACCTAGCCGAAAGTCTTCCCGTGCCGAAAGTCCAACGATGATTTCTTTTCCGAGTCGTTCACTGCATTTACCGAAGAGGGGACACTGGTGTAGCACTCCCTGGCCTTTCGAGCATTGTAGGAGATGTCTTATTTGGTATAAGGCCGTTGGGGCTGCGAATAGGGATGTACTCATTAAGACCTGGTATTCTTTGGTCAGGTGTGTTGGGGTGTGTGGATTAGGGTATAATTTCGAGTTATGCTGTACATCTTTTAGTGTGATAGACTTTGCTGGGATGGGACCTCTTTTAAAAAGGACGTGGCAGCAAGGAGGCTGTAGTGCGCTGTTATGGGTATGTTCTTTGTGCTCTTTCGTAATCGTGCATGCCGGAAATACCATGTACCCGGTAGAGTCTTGTATTATAATCGTTCCTTGTATTTCTTTTAATTCAGCTTTGTTGAGCCAAGGGGTATTCTATTGATTAGGTTGCGTGCACATGCCTGTTTGGAATCAGTGTACCATTGCTCATCATGGCTGCTGTTCGAAGCAGAAGCCGCGGGAAGAACGACAACGCGAATTTATCTGGCGGAAAAGGGTAATTTAGAGTATGGTTGTAGAGTTTCAAGAATTAGCCATCATCGCATTCCTCTGTTTCGCGAGCTTGAGGCTCGGACCGATTCCCGCGCCTCCCTCCGGCTACAGAACGTTACAACATGGTGGTTCACACACATTCCTCGTGGCCACCCTTAGCCGTTCTTATCGCACCATAACAGTCTCATTGGTCACGTCTCCTCTCTTGAACAGCGGCATTGGCTGTCTGCCTCCCTTCTTTAGATGTCTTCCACTGTCCCCATTTCGTTGTCACCTCCCGTCCCGTTCTTTTACATTTTCTCCGTGCACTGGTTGCGCTCTCTATTTTACAACTGGAACAAGCGTTCACTTTAGTTACGAGATCTTTTCAGACGTCATGTCTACGGCGTGTCAGCAGAGGCAAGTGATGTGAAGCTTTCTCCGCGCGCTCGCTCCAATATTTCGCTGAGGACGCGGAATTCAATCCGGCATGACAATCTATAGCTTAAATATTATTCTGAGGCAAACTGAAACACCGAGAACCTTCCAAAGTTCATGTAACGCGGGGACTATATGACCAGCTCCCTGTATTTTAACAGCAGAGTTGCTCGGAGAAAAAGGTCTACTAAAGCGTTTACAACAGATAAACGGTCCACCGGAGGCTCTGGCATGCGCACCTTTCTTCTGAAATGTTCCCAGTTCCCCGGGCAATTTTTGCGCTCAGGAGAGGGGAGAAAGGAATGACTATCACTTGAAACTACAAACTGGTTTACTTTATTTCGTAGTGTAAGCTACGTACTTCGTTTACGTTGCATACGTGCCGCGCGCTCAACGGTGATTGTTCTGCTATCCTTCTTACTCAAAGGAAAATTCGTAAGGTCGCGGGGTGTGCAGCCACATTATATACTAGTTAGAGCAGAAGTTGACAACCTTTTGAGTGGAAGTTAGGAGTGGCATGAAGCCGACACGAAGGGGGCCGGGCAGCCAAACAAAACAGGTCGGGGGAGGCCGGGGTTTTGCTGGCACACAGAAAAAAAGATATGAGAACTGACGATAATGTGCAAAACTGGAGAACAAATCATGACTAGTTCGATGTTTTCTGTAGTTTAAAGTTTGATGCCTTTTTTGGCACGTGCCAGCACAGCAGGTGAACTCCTCATCTTTCTTCGGGTGGTCAGTATTTGAGGTCAACACTTCTACTTCGGCCTCTAGTTAGAAAGGATAGCGGCACGGCCGGTGGTTCTAACATTGATCCAGGGGAAGCATAATACGGCCCCACGGGCGTTGCCCACCTCTGATCTAGAGATTTGTTTTTCTACCTGCAACTTGTTACTTCTGAACTTGTTTTTCTTCCATATTTGTTTGGTTTATTACCATTCTTTCTATTTCATTTGTTTTTAATTTTCGGAAAGCCCCCTCGTTGCCAGTGAGGCTTCGCACTGAAGTCTTTTAGCCACAGGTGGCATGAACAAGTCTTCGATCGCCAAACTCCCGCAAGGGAAAAATATCCATTTCAATCGGGCCTCCAGGAGGGGGACATAGGTTTAGCATTATCCAAGAAGCCGACTTTAAATATTCTAGTCTATGATTAAAAACGGCAGTTAAATATTTGGCTCGCGGGCGTATATCACTGCTTGCACTTAAAAATCTTCCGCGAAACCCGCTGACCTTAATTGTGGAATTGGTGGAAACCCTGGTGCAAGCCGCCCTTAGCAAGAAGGAGGCGGCCAATCCGAGCGGGTCCCAACCAGGTCCTATCATGGGGCCAGATACGCCAGTGATAGGAAACATTTCATGGCATATACACATCGTACTGCCTCACCCACCGTAAGTATTTGCTCGCCCATCCGGAAAGTAAGGATTGTCCTGGTTCGTTTCCCCGAAGTCCGGTGCCGATCTGGAACCCAATCGCACGGGCTCCTGCTGATTTGGCAGGAGACTCGTAGGGCGATGGTGTTGAAGTTCTCGGAGCTGGTGACCGAATTCATCAAGGCAAGGCGTTTGGAGTTGATGAAGGGAAGCGAAGAGTTTATATACTATTTACATTTGGATAACTGGGTACATTAGTAATGAAAACCGAAGAACTTCTAACTTCAGCTAGACGCTAGCTCCAAGTGCGTGCAAGTCAATCGAGGCATCAAACTCCGTATAACTCTCCTATCCTCGCAGCGTACACAAACCGCTCGAGAAACGACTGCCGGCACTCTGTTGCCACCGCAGGACCCGTCTAGTCACCGGGTACACAGCTGTACCCTAAACATCCGACGCGATCATCCAGTCTCTCTCTCGCTTTGGGGGCTTACAAATCCCTACCTAGCTTCAATGGTCGAGACTCCTTGTATCGCAGGGAACTGCCTAGCTGAGAGCTCCGACAAGGACGATTTTTAACGGCCAAGTTAGGCCTTATAACACCTCGGAATTACTCTTTCTCGGGAACGCCCCTGTTGCTTTCGTACACGCGTAAGGGGGGGGGGGAGCAGGCGAATTTACGTACACAGCTGTCACTCCTCCATCTTCGGAATATTCAATAAGGCGCTACCACCTTCGGGTCAAAAGCCGGTCCCGGGCGAGAAAGCACGCGGCGGCGAAGGGTGGGAGTGAAAAGCGGCGGCTATAGGGACCGGGCAGCTGGACGGGTGGCGCCACCACTCGGCGCTCCCTTCGTTAGTGGAATGAGCCGGGGCATTGGACTCCGCAGCCTGCCGTTGATTTTTCCGCGTTTGCTTTGGTGGTTTAAATGCTTTGGTGGTGTTGTGTGCGGATATGTGTGGCGAAACAAAGTCTTGACAGATGTGTTGGGTTCTTAGATGCAATAACGGCTACGCAAACTTGTCGGACGCTTCTAAAGTTGGGTATTGGCTACAATGGCATGAGCACTTTTTGCAGCTGTCTACGCCAATTGGCTCCACCCGTTCTGAGTACAAATAAAACTACTATTATTAGTATTTTTTAAATGCACTAACGGCTACATAAACTTATTTGACGCTTCTAAGTTTGGGAACGGGCTACACTGACATAACCTCTTTTTGCAGCGCTCTGCGCATCGCTCCGCTCCATCTGAGTAGGAAGAAAACTATTAGGAATATTCGCATTCATTTCTGCCACTTTAAATTATCTGCACTGGTTTCAATGTCCATGGTTTCCACTACAGCCTTAGCGCTGGGATACCTCGATATGTGTTCTTTGAAGAGAAAGGCTATTGCGTACGAGATGGATTACCGTGTAGCCCTAGAACTGCTGCGGTAGTTTGCACTTTCTCTCTGTAACCGTGAGCTTTGTGCCTTCGGTTTTTGTGAGCGACACTGTGACAGCATGGGAGCCTGAAAGCCGAAGTGGAAATCCCACGTTTGTGGTGGTCATTTTATCAAGAGCCAAATTTATTCACCCACCCAACAGCCCAAGCTACAAACCATCCCTTCTGCCCTCCCCATTTTACCACCTGCGTGGAATAAAGGCTGGCACCGATAGTTAAAACATGTGACAGCGTTAACGTCAAGCTGTGTCTTTTAATGCTTAAGTATAATTTACAGAGTACATAAAACATCGTGTAATGCCTTGTGAAGACACCAAAAACGCGGGATTAGTTGCCTGAAGTATGCGTGCAGCAGCCCGAGTCCTCCAGCACAGACGCATTTCCGACCCGCTGAAGAAAGTTTAGATTAAATTCGGAGAGGGGTGCATGGAAGTTCAAAATTAAACAGCAAAATCATCTAGCCCTCCGACTAATAATTAGGATGGTTGAACGCAAAGCTTTCTCCGTGCGAAATCGAATGGGAAGGTCAAGTCAAGGACGCTGCGATCAAAAGACCAAACTGCGTGATGGTCAAATTCGAAGCTCAACTAGTAAAAGTTTAAATCCAGAATGCAAACAAGGAAAATCACACGAGAAAGCTTTGCAACAGATGACCGTCGTTAGACGGAGGAGTGCATGCTTTTTCGAGCTTACTAGGTGGCAGCTTGTAAACCGACCGCCACATTCAGTTGTGAAACTGAGTACAGGTTTCGGGCACCCTCCTGTCTCGCGTCCAATTCAACCACGCAGGAATTGGTTTTTGAAAAACCATTAACCACCTAGCCAGCAACCATTGGAATTCTTGTAAAGCAATGCTTGTCCCCGACGAGCAATGACGTTCTACTATCATGCAATATTTATTAAGTAAACGATCCTCGATGACTGTAGTAAGATCATTTCTGTGAAATTAAACACGTTTCAGCCGTAGTTAATGAAGTTACGGAAGCGTAGCCCATCACAATTTCTGTTTTGAGGTAAATCTTATCATCCCCCAAATTTGTCTTTCGCTTGTTTACGACGCCATTTAGTCATCAACTGCCAAAGGCCAGCGCCGCAGCATTCCTGGATCGGTTGCACACACCGGCTTTGTGGGAGCATTTACTGAAAGATACTCCTTGATACGCGAAAGTGCATGCAGGCATGAAAAAATTGCGTGAAGGAACGGACTTCCACTTCCAGCTTGACTTCCATCTTGGCGCATTGAGCGTCGTCTGCTATTTGTAAATACTGAGTATGGGCGTAAATATCATACACATGGCAAGCCTCGTAAAGGTCACATCCATGCTCAAGATTTACCGATTTGAAAAAGGCCTCCTTGTGTTTAGGTACGATTTACAAGGCGCACCGCAGAAAAACGACAGAAAGCCATGCACAATAACGCTGCGCTGACAGCCACCGGCATTCCACTGACGAGCGGTTCACCACTGGCGGCGCTGTTCGCTGAAGCGACGGTGGTGCCATACAACGGCCGCCCGGTCCCTATACGCCGTGCGGACGAGGGGGCGTAACAATGGTGTCTCGCGGACAACCTCCGCGCCGCGCGGTCAGACGACGATCACCACTGCTCCGTTGTCCGCTATGTCAACAATTCTGGAAACTTGGTGGGGCAGACTGCATTCTTAAAGGGGGTTATTCCCGCGGCATTCCTCGGTCCAAACAAGCCGTCTCCCGAACTCGCCGCAGCAAATTGGTGGCGACCACGGGGTAGTGTTGGCTGTGCAATGCCTCTAGGCTGAGCGGCGGGGATCTTTCCTTTCAGACGCGTGGCCTCGGCACCTGGCCACTGACCACATGAGGGGACCCTACAACTCCCCCATTTAAGGGCGTTACTGGAACTCTTGGTTGAGTCAATCCAAAACAATTTCAAAGGGGCAGTCGGTTCATCTACCATTCAGCAGTTAGAGCAACAAAAAAACACGTGGAAGGAGTTCGCTATAATCACAAATGAGCCCCCTACCGTTTCGGCCGTTAAGTTAACCTGAAGTGTCTCTCAGCTAAACTACAAACACAACCTATTCACTAGCTGCTCAAAAGGGACGGAATACTCCAGCAAACCAAAAACAATTATTGTATTATTGACAATTGTTGTATGCGTCTAAGCAACGTACTCCAACCTCCATACAAGCCCGAAGCATTTAAATAAGAGCAAAAATAGCTTAAATTTTCTCTTGAATCTTACGCACTGGGCCATGGAAGGGCCAAAATGTAAACAAAATAAAACAAGAGAACGGGAAAAGCGCAAGGGCGCTATTTATAAGGTTGATTCCGGGCTGTGTATCTTTATCCGGTTGTTTCAGGATTTCTACAAAAAAATTGCAAACCTATACATCTAGCCGCTTATGGCTGGGGCGCATGGTGCGACACAAAAATAATTATCGGAATGTCGAAACTGATTATTCTTTGAATGGACTGGAGTTGGTGTCTTCGTATGTTTCTTCGCACCCCGCGACCCTTCTCCCTGTTTTGCGTCAGGCAGTAGACAGGATTGTAGTTAAAATTAAAAAGAAAGAAGGGCGGCAGCGGCGCAGAGCTTGCCCGAGGAATAATATACAGGCGCATGAGCAAGGTGGGGCCGAAGCGCCGGTCCTAGCAGCGGCCGCAGGCTGGAACTAGGGCCCTTACGAAGGCTGTAGAAACGTGCACACACAGCCGCTCTAGCCCGGTCGTGTTAAATGAGAGACAGACTAGCGGTAACTTGTCTGCGTATCACACGCGAAGCATACTGAGACGTATTCTCTACAGGGGAGAACCACGCGTTCGAAACAAATTTCGAAACGTTCTTTAAAAAATTGTTGCTAATAATAAAATAAATCCTGAATATTCGCATATTTTAATTCAGTTTAGAGTTTTTGTATTGAACTTGTTCTACGAAATATAAGGCCTGCACCATTTTTGTGTTGAAAAAAAGCTTGTTGAGCAACTTCAACACCCCTGGTTTTTTGTACGGTGCTGAAGGGGTGTCTAAAACATATTCAGCTACTGGTTAATTGACGCCATTCATGCATGCATGTCAAACTACACTGCGAAGTACAAGACATCCCACCAAACACTCCTCCGCACCTCGAAAGAAATCTTTAAAGCAACAAAAAGTTCGTCACGAATGGTCGCTCATTTCCATGCATGGTGCGCATCACGGCCCAGGTTAAGGTTTGGCGCGTGGAACGCCTATTTCAACTTTTAGAATTAAAAATATTGTACTTATACACCAAACGTTTTTGCACCCGCATTGCCTTAAAAGGTATTGTACAAAATGAATAACGGTGTTGGGAATCCTTTAACTTTTTTTCTTATGTCGCTCTAATTGGTTGCTTTACTTTAGTTTTGTGTGGCGAAATTGGCACTGACTGACTGCAACACCCTCGTTTTTTTCTAGGGTGTTGAAAGGGGTGAAACAGGCGTTGACTTGGAAAATAACGAATACAGCTGGGTGTTGGTGCTATTTACATGGTAAAAGTGCTTACTGGTTTGATATACATCAGCAACAACAACGCTACACTTTAACAGTGCTGAAAGCAAATCAAGGCACTCAGGAGAACAGTGAACAGTTTTCAATCCTATGTTTGTAATACACAGCTCAACAAGGCATTGAATGTGTCTGAAGGCTCGCTTCCATCTTACGCCAGCGTCGTATGAGCTCATTTTCAGTTTTGCCCTGAAAGAGCTTGAATAGGCAAAAGTTCCACAGGAATGTACCCATGCTCATTTACCCCTTTCGAGCGCTACGACGTGATTTTTGAGTGAGCGCCAGATTGCGTAAAGCCCAATCAGAATTAAACTTTTAACCAGGTTACCGTCGGGATGACCTGGAAAACTGAGAAACTTTGCTCCGTTCCACGTCGGATACAAATTTATGTCCAGCACCGAGCTAACTTTGTGGAAAAATGCCCGACGTTTCTACAGAAGAAAAAAAGAAACATGCTGCAGGAATTCAGGGTGTGGTTAAAACGAACAATCCAGCGGCCATGGAACAAAGAAACCTAAATTCGCTAGCCACGTTTTAACCATGAGAAATCGTACGTAAAAACTGAAAAAGACGTACTCCACAGCTGTCTTGACTTTGTACTTGCGAATGCTGAACGCAGGTAGGCTTCGCCTTCGAAAAGAAAGATACCTTCACACCTTCGGTTTGACATCTCTGGGAAAAAAAAGGGAAATTCCGGATGAAAAGGGGCTACACACAAATTCTCTATTTCCAAGGGTTATGTTTTGCCCATGCCATCTCTCCAATTTTGTAGCAAGGGTACTAAAATGAAAATTTTATTTTCTTCTTTGCAGAGTTTCTGTGTTCTCATTAACCCCAATGTATCAGACAAACTCATTTGTCCACTTGAAGTTCAAAAAATTTTAGAATTGAAGTCCCACACACCCAACCACGCAATTGTAGAAACTCCTAGATGTGTCGACTGGTTGTTGAATTTTTTCCCGAGATGCACACACCAGGGTCAGATAATCGGCGAAGCAAGGACTTTTACCCGCTCATCCCCCTCTTTTGACGCCACTCACAGCAGCATCACCGAAGTCGACACGACACAAAGGTTCCAGGCACAATGCGAGCAGAGCCGGCGACATCACACCTCGTTGCCGCAATGACCTGTTGATCATTATGCTGGAAGTGTGTTGGCCGTTGATAGGAAGGGGTGTCGTGACGTTCATGCAGCATATGGTGATGTATCTGAGGAGCTTGACGAAATGTTGTATCCTTTAAGGAGGCTCAAGAGGAACTTGTGCGACACTCGGTCGAACGCTTTGCTGTGGTCTATTTTCAGTACCGCAGTTGTGGCCCTAGTAGCCGACGCGTTTTCACACAAAATACGTATTCGGAATGGCGTTGCTGTGATGCGACACTTTGTGATTCCCTACGTTTGATGGCCTCCCACGAAGTTTTTAAGGGCAGTCTCCAGTGTTCAGGCTAAACGTTTGGGGAAAATGTTATAGTCAGTTGTTGCAATGCAATAAAACGGAAGTCACTTTTAGAACACACGCTTTTCTAACGCTTTTTGTGTCGAAGAAGAGTCAATTCTGGTCTCTTAAATTCTGGCACAAGCTCCCTTTGCCAATATCCTCGTACTCGTCCCTCAGGACAAGGAAGAGCACCCCTGCAAACGTAATATAAAACGCACTTGTGAGGCCACCACTTTCTAAGGATTTCTTTTTTAAACTCATTCATTGACCACTGTATTTGCGCTTCTTGTGATTGTTTGGTTGTTTTCTTTTTTACACCCTCGCTTACTTCCGGCAACAACACTGTACATCATCAGGCATTGCCCTCGTAGGAGTGGTTATCTTGTTATTGAGCTTTTTTTATGTCGCTTTCTTGTAGATCTTATCTCCGCCTTGCATATTGTCGATTTTATTCCTTATCACAGTTGTCTTGCTTTGGGCTTAAGGATTTTCCGTGGCTACTCATTCCACTGCGCAGCATCCATCGAAATATAGCCCTCTTGTACTCTATTTCAATAGCTGCCCTTTTCATTTGTTAAATTCTTCTCTTTACGTTCCCGATTCGATAGTTTCTATAACTGTTAGGTCACGTATCGTGCGGGAGAGCGGCTTCTTTTACCTTGTCTTTAAACGGGCTTTCTCCAGCCCTTCGGCGAGCAGCACCATTTAGCATTCTTCTTTTATATATTCCCACTTTATAGCAACCACGGGACCCCTCGCACATCCGTGTTTGAATATGTTGCTAATGGGAGCGCTCGTTTTTTTGTCATGTAGCCGAGTGCCGTTAAACTTCCACAAATACCACATCTGTTGTCTGTCCTTGGTGGTGTTGTTTTTCTGAATTTCATCGCGTCATATCCGTGGTTTGAGGAAGAATCTGGCGTGACTTGAGCAACAGTACAGAACCTGGCAAATTAGCTGGACCCATCACAACGGTCCACTAGGGCACGGAAGCCCCCTTGCCAGTTCGCCAATACTGGGTTCGCTGCTGTTATGGTTGCCGCGTCCTGTGGATCATAGTACGGCTACAACTTTCGCAATTCGGGAATTCTTGTGTTAGTGGGCCTGCTTTTGGAGCAATCGCGAGGCTGCACAACATTGTTTAAATCTCATGCGAGAATTATGTGGCGCGTGTATCTAGATAGCTCTTTAACTCTGAGAAAAATTTCTTGTGCCATGCAGTGTCGTTGGCGAGTGTGGACTTAAAGCTTGTGGGGATTGTGGCTGCCCGCGATCCCGACTCGGTACGCGGCAGCGCTCGAAGGGCCGCGCGGCTTGCGCGGGATTGCGCAACAAGACGGCAAGAACGTGGCCTCGGCACCTCTAGGCTCTGCACGGCCACGGCAAGAATAGAGGGGTTCGCTTGCGCGTCGCGAGATGGCGCCACCGGCGCGCGCGGAGTGGCTTCGGCGGAGAGCGGGGGACTTGGACTGCGGCGCTCGGCCGGCTCGGTTGCGGCGGGCGGCCGCTCCGGACGAGGACGAGACCACGAGTCGGCGGCGGCGGAGCGACCTGGCGACTTCCCCTTCGAGCCTGGACCGACCATCGTCCACCGGTAGCGGCGGAGTCAAACGACTCCGGCCGCTCGAGCAACGCGGGATCCGAGAAGACGGAGCCAGCTAAGGGAGGTTTTGGGAATAAACCCCCCCTTGGAGGTTGGTGTGGGTGGCCTTTGTGTCTTGCCTGCCTCTCACGCCGGCGCCGTCTACACGGCAGCCGCGTGCGGAGGATCGTCGGAGTATGACCCACACCACAAGCTCGGAGCGGAAAATAGGTCTGCACTGCATACCCACCCGTTTTGGTCACCCACCCGATCTGTATATACAGTACACAAAGCATTTTCTTGACCCACACTGGCGTTCCGCCAGTATATAGAAGAATGGGTCTTCTCCCCTGCTTCTGCAATGACTCCCAAAAAACTACGGCCCACTTGATCTTAGCCCACATAAACTTACCCGATTCTTTAACCCCGTTTCCCCTACAGCCATTCAACTCCCCTAACAAATAAAGGCTTCTCTTTCTCTCTATCTCTCTCTCTTTGTCTCTCTCTTTAAGTGGAGGCTTTCTATACTGCGAAGCCTAGCACATTGAGTCTGCGCTGTAACTAGGCAGCAGCAATTTAGGAAAGGTAAAGACAAAGAGCCGCCAGGCGAGAGAACAGACCGGCGGCAGAATCCACGATCGCCGTCCACTTTTCAATACACGGCAGGAGAAACGCGCAGCGGCGAAGCGTGTGGAAGAGTGATCGAATATATTTGAAAGCTTGAGGGGAACAGGATCCTTAAGCAAACCGTGTCGAACAGCAAGAGCACAAAACCCTCTCTCATGTGCGAAGTGTACGACTTGGCCGGTTGGGTAAACATCAAGGCATCTTGCCCTGGACATATAAATGGAGCATTTCTGGCAGCTGCAGTTCCGTCTAGGTAACAGTCTCGAGCATTCATTGGTTTGGGGTCTACCTGACACAGGGCTCATTTTCCTAAACCGCAATTCATTCCATATAACTTCAGAGAAGATAATCTCGTCAATTAGATATCCTGTGTAGCAATTGTAAACCTTTAATAAAAAAACTTAATACACGCATTTGCTAAAACTTCAAAAAAATAAATATTTTTGAAAAAATGTATATGTGCTTTTGTATTATTAAACTGTTATTAAGGAGAAATATATGTTTTCACTAACTTTTATTAGCAATATTACGAAATTTTTAAAAAAATGGCGGATTTTTTAAATTATAACTTTAACCGTTTACACCGACGTTTTACTCGGTATGCACAAGGCCATCATATACCTTTCAAATACATGAGTGTCATTAACAAAAGGAAAGCTTTTGAATATGGCTCTACTTTGCGTTTTGGTTTCGTTCACACAGTTATTTAATGGCGATGTCTGCGCCCATCAGGCTAGTATGGGGTAGGTCAATAGAGTAATGGGAGCATTCACCGGCTGAAGGAGTGAATAGTACATCCACGCCGGAATGTGAGCAGTAGGAACTTGGCGGCGGTGGCTACGCCAATCCTCATCCGGCCCCGTTAGAGATTTTTGCCATCATTTGTCCGATGCAGATAAATTTACATTTAAAACCCACGGTTTAAAGAACGAATGAAAGCTGTATTTTATGATTCTTGGCGCTACAGGCCCCCTCTTTTCGGATACATAGGTCCGGTCATGCCTTCCTAGGCGGCGCCGTTGTCCTGCTTGGCCAGTGCTGGGTCATTGAAGGGGGGCGGTGGCCTCCCTCGATACGGCGTTCCAGGTGGTGCTGGATGAAATGAATGAAGGCGGTTTCACCTTCCCGTGCCGAAAGTCTTACGATAGCTTCTTCTCCCGGTCATTTGTTGACACTGCCGGACAGGTGACGTCGGTCCAGCGCTCACTGGCATCTGGAGCATTGTGGCAATGGTCTTTGGTGAAGGGCCATTACGGGCGGGGTGAGGAGGAGTAAAGTTAGGTTCGTTCGTGAAGGTGGTTGGTGTCGTCGTGGAGGGTGGTGAAGGACCCGATGACGAGACGAGGCCAGTAGGTGATGAAGAAAAAGAAGTCTATTTACACGTATTTACAAGAAACGATGAAGCATAACATAAGACAAGGAAAACTGGATTAAAATTAAAAGGCGCCGCAGCGCTCAAGGGGGTATCGCGGCACGATCCCTGGTGGGTGCCCGGAGGCCAAAAAGGTGCCAAACCACCGCACGGTTGGCTGGAAAGATGCGTGGGGTTCTGGCGGCCAGAAACCGCCACGGGAGCGAGTCTTCGTGCGACCGCTTGCAGTCGCAGCTCTCGACCAACTCGTTGAAGCACGCGCGAGCAGGGCGCGAGCAATGCCGCCTTCCCCACAGCTGCGCACATGCCAATAAGGGTTTTGACCTCCGCTCCCCCCCGGCCGTCCCCGAAGGTCAAAATGAAAGGAAAGCCTCCCCCGACGCCGCACAAAAGCCGCCGGCGAGGCCCAACAAAGGGTTGCGACTCGCTGGCGTAGGCGGAGGCCGCCCCAACATTCCGCCACGGGATGGGGAGGCCCAGCAAGGCCACGAGAAGGAAGGGGGGTCATCGTCAAGACGGGGGTCATCGGCGCTGTCATCATTACAGCTCCCCCATCAGAAGCCCGTGTCAGGACTGTTTGGACTACTACAGGCTCCCAAACAAAGTGATTACAGCGAGGATAACCCAAACAAACAACCAACAAAACGCGAAGGATATCCCTTGAGGGCTCCATGCATGCAAGCGTGATTTCCGCATGCCAGCAAAGCACAAAATGAAAGGGTACACGATGAGAAAAACAAATGCTGCATAACACGCCCGGGGCACATCATGCAAACCAGAAAAATACCCGCGTACGGAATACAACGACAAAGGCAGAAGTGGGGCTCACTCGCGAGAACAAAGGAAGAAACAAGAGAAAACGGCGGCCCAATGAACAACGCAATTGTAAAATAAAGCAACAAAACGCAGGGTGAACGTTACACTCCGCCAAAAGCACAGGCAAGAAAAAAAACAGCAGCGGAATGAACCGCGCACGAGCGTTCAATCCATTCACCACAGTTCTCCTTCCGCCAGTAGCACTCAGATTAATCGGGCACAGCTTCGAGGTGAGAGTCCACCTGGTTGCTGCACTAATTGTGATGTTCGGAGTTCGCCGAGGCGTGAGGTGATCCGCCTCTGCAAGCCGTGGGGGAAGTCCCCACTGTCAAATCCACACGCATGACCAGGAGCCGAAGCTTTGAGACGCTTCCTTTCTCATGCACGCGTTTGACACTGTCCCCTCCAGCGCATGCAAAGTGGCTCTCCCCTGCCCCTTTGTCGACCCTTGCTCTCATTTGGGACCCTCGATTTACTGCTCCAGCGTTCGATGCTGTGAAGCTGCGCTTAGAGCTAGGCGACCCCGAAAGCTTGTACAGCGCAACACTGGAGCCCTGGTCACAGCTGGTCGACAGCTTGTCAACGCTAATGAGCGCTGGCGGACCTTGCTGAGGACGCGTACCCGCCTGTGCGGACGGCGGCTCAGTGTCGTCCGAGTCCATGTCGCTCGCCGGGGTATCACCCGTCTGCGTTAGCCCGCTGGACACCGCCGCCGCTATGCCTGCCGGGTCTCCGCTACCGCAAATACCCGCGGGAGCTACTGCCGCCGGAAGCCAGTTTGAGCAGGATCGGGCACGCTTCCACAAAGAACCGCGATCAGTGCGGCGGTCAACCAGGTTCGACGCAGCTGAGCCTCGTCTACTCTTAGGGGTACCAAATATGTCACCCGGCGAATTCCGCAAGCCTCTATTGCTCCCGGATAGTGGCTCGTCGAAGCAAGGGAACACCGGCGGGTATGCCTGGGCGCGAGCACAAGACTTTGCGGACGGGAGCTGCATGGCGCGCAAATCCGGGTTTCTCGCCAGGGCCCCACCGGCCGCTGTTCGTACTCTGCCGTCGGCCGTCGTGCCTGCTGCAGTTTTACCACCGCGAACTTCGGCGGCAGCGTCTGCCCCCAGCGAACCATTTGGGCATGGCCGGTCGTGATACGGCAGAGGTTTTGCAGCACCCAAGCGGGCGTTGACTGTCTGACCGACCGCCGCCACCTCTAGAGCTGAAACTCTCCGCGGAGGCGCCTCGACATTACCCGGCTCATTTGCCTTCCCGGGACAGCCACTGGCCAAGCCCGCCACCACTTCCCCGGCGCGTGCCGCCGCGGCGAGCGTGCCTGCCTGGCCCGTGGCCTGGCCTACCGACTCTGCTACCCTTAGCTGTGTAGCCGAGGAGCCGCTGATGGGAAGTTTCTGCTTCTGACGGGAAGCGCCTTCACGGGAAGCTTCCGCCAGAGAGGCAGATTTCGCCGGCCTGGTCAGCTGATCAGGGGTAAAAATCCTTCTCAACAACGCAGTTTCGTTCACTGCGCTGAGGCTCAGCTTAAATGGCTTAGCGGGGACACTCGGCCCCCTTAGCCGGCCACCCACCTTGAATGGCCGTCTTTTAAAGATCCCGGAAACCGCCGCAGTGACCAGACGCGGCCTTTCCCCTACCTCGGAATCAGCTACTTCAACCCACCGTTCCCTCTGAGGGGGTGGACTGGATTCGTGATCGAGATAGCGGTAACGGCGGCAGTCAGCGGACGAGTGTGTTGTCTGACCACAACTGCAGCACGGCCGCACAACGTCCTTGTTTCCCGGACGCGCTAGGAATTCCGCTTCAGCCAACCTTACAAGCCGCTCCAGCTCTCGCGTTTTTGCGCGTTCCGCCTCGAGATCTTTATCTCTAGTCATGGTGGGCCCTGGCAATGAGGATGTCCCTCCAAAAAAAGAAAGGTGCAGAGACGGACCACTCACCGTCGATGATACGGCCGCTCCGCTGCACCACACACGTCAGTCCAGCGGGGATCGGAAGGTGCTGAAGTGAAGTTTCCCCGGCAGGAAAACTAATCCACCCGTTGTCTCGTAGGCGGCTCGCAGCCGCCCTGCTTCGTCTCTGTCGTTGCGTGGTGTCGACTTCTCTCCTCCTCTACTCTCGGAGTCGCCTCTCAGCCCGCACTGAGTCACCACTTCGTTAACTGAGCCACAGGTAACGTCCACGACGCTGTCGGGCTGCGCCAGTAAAGTTAGGTTCGTTCGTGAAGGTGGTTGGTGTCGTCGTGGAGGGTGGTGAAGGACCCGATGACGAGACGAGGCCAGTAGGTGATGAAGAAAAAGAAGTCTATTTACACGTATTTACAAGAGACGATGAAGCATAACATAAGACAAGGAAAACTGGATTAAAATTAAAAGGCGCCGCAGCGCGCAAGGGGGTATCGCGGCACGATCCCTGGTGGGTGCCCGGAGGCCAAAAAGGTGCCAAACCGCCGCACGGTTGGCTGGAAAGATGCGTGGGGTTCGGGCGCCCAGAAACCGCCACGGGAGCGAGTCTTCGTGCGACCGCTTGCAGTCGCAGCTCTCGACCAACTCGTTGAAGTACGCGCGAGCAGGGCGCGAGCAATGCCGCCTCCCCCACAGCTGCGCACATGCCAATAAGGGTTTTGACCTCCGCTCCCCCCCGGCCGTCCCCGAAGGTCAAGATGAAAGGAAAGCCTCCCCCGACGCCGCACAAAAGCCGCCGGCGAGGCCCAACAAAGGGTTGCAACTCGCTGGCGTCGGCGGAGGCCGCCCCAACATTCCGCCACGGGATGGGGAGGCCCAGCAAGGCCACGAGAAGGGAGGGGGGTCATCGTCAAGACGGGGGTCATCGGCGCTGTCATCATTACAGGAGGGTACCCTTTTTGTGCTTCCTGACCAAAACGTGTTCTTTGGGTAGGTGCCTGTGGGGGAGCTTCCGGGTTGGGTCACATAGTTTGTGTTGGAATGTGCTTTGGTGGAACGGGATCTCTGGAGCTGGATGCGGATGCAGGAAGACTGGAGTGCTGTTTCGCGGGTTGGTCTGATTCTCTTTCGCTACCTGACATGGCTATGTACACAGCAGAGTTTGACCGTTGATTGAATTCTTTTGTGAAGCTTTTTTCACGCAGAGGATGTTTGATTGTATAGGATGCGTGAGTATGCATGTCGGGAATCAGCGTAGGGGAAAGACGCTTGGCACTGGTGCTCCTCGGAAGAGAAACATCGGGAAAAGGACAACGCCAAATTTAACACGGTGGGAAAAAAATATTTGAAAATAGTATGGTAGAATTGAAAAACGCGCCAGCATTTCGTACCTCCCATCAGTAAAGTTGATTCTCTGGAAGAATTCCATTCCTTCATTATGCCGCAGAATTCCACAACACGGCGTTTCTTCCAAATGCCTCGTCCAACGCCCCAGCCGTTCTAAGCGCTCTGTAAAAGTCTCAATGATCACCTTTGCTCGGTTTAAGAGCAGTATTGGCCGTCTGCTTCCCTCCTTTTGGATGTCTACGATTGTCGGCATTTCGTCCCCTTCACTTGCACTCATTTCTCTTTGCCGCCATTCCGTACCTGCACACCCTATTATAGAACGGGCCCTAGCGTTTATTGGTTTTATGCGTCTGTAGAGATAACATGCGTTCGTTGTGTCGCCAGAGGCAGGTGGTGAGCTGGGCTTTGAGGTGACGTCTCCGTGGCAACGTTGGCTGCGTTGCAAGGAAATCTCTCGCCACTCACAAGGAAGCTATCTCCACCCTCTGTTACAAATTTTTCGTTCGGGGATCTTTTGTCGTTCGCCACACTGACGGATTCACTCCAAACTTTTCCGTATCCTAATTGATCACTTACGCCATAATACATGGCCGGGTGAACCACCCGGAGCCTTTCTTCACATCGTTCAGATGTTTTTGAGACGCTGGGTCTCTATGAGGGCCCCCTGTGTTTTAAATGCGCAGTGGTTTGGAGACACAGACCCGCAGAAGTGATTACAGCAGAACGACGGCCCACCGAACGTACTGACCTATATGCAAGCGGTCTCGGAGATGTTCACGTCTCCTCTCAATTTTTGGGCTCAGGGGAGGGATGAATGGACTGATCGTTTCTGTTATCAATTGAAAACGGCGTTTAATTGTTTTTAATTGCCAGCTATGCAATTTATTTACGTAGCATCACCGTCGGCTCGCGCCCCGAAGATCATTTCCCTATCATGTAACTGAAAATCAAAATCATAAGGTGGCGTAGCGTGTGATCACATCATCTTGCAGTTTTGCTTTTGTCCGCCAATTAATTCGTTAGGACTCATTTTTCTTCCATTCTTTGTTGATATTATTTTTTTCTCTTTCTGTGTTTTCTCTCACTTTTGGGGGATGGCCGGCCATTGCCCCGAAAATCGGCTATACTTATTTCCGATAGCCGCAGATCGTATCAGGTATCCCTTGTGTAAAAGATACCATTTCACTCGATCTGGGAGCCTGATGGTGTTGCGTCCCTCCGCTTTCTCTGTAGACAGCGTCAGTGGGGAGAACCGAGCTCTGAGGACTGAGAACCTGTCGCGGGAAGCAGGAGGGAGACGCATATAAAATAAGGAACGTAAACAATGACATCAAACTATGAGAAAAACTGATGATGGCCTTCAATCTTTCCTGTACATATTACCGTATAGTGAACAATGATCGACTTGTATTTACGAACTTCCAGCGCCAGCAGTGGCAAAAGGATAACACGTAGGAGCCTATAGAAAACGCATGCGTAATTGCCTTGCAACTGGTTTTGGCATCGTTTTCGTTTGAAGTCTAATATTCTAAATGCTCACAGAACTGGATGTAGTCACGTACACAAGAAGGAAAGACGTAAGAACCTGATTTATTAAGGACGAACTTGTGTCAAACGGGACAACAGAGGCCAGCGTGGCGCTCACGCTGCGAAGTCTTGCTCATAGTTTTCTTACAATTCACACACCCGACCGAGTGGAGGCTTTGGAGTCGGGAATAGTGTTAGCATTCCTATGTTGTCTGGTTTAATAACGGCAACTCGTAATTTCGTCGCCGAGGATATCGCCACTTGCACTGAAAATTCCATCACAAAATCTCTGAACCTCTCCAATGGAGTTTATGGCGGCATGATGAATACGAGGCCCCGCATGACGTTGTTTCCGTGCTTACTATCCGAGGAAGCGCCGGGCTTGCCCCTTCCATGGCGCCATGTCCGCTAGGAATGGACTGACAACGTTCCACGATATCCTCAATCCACGATATCGTCACCCCATAGTATTCAAACATTAAATCACAAATCATTACAGTTGTTGTTAGTTATTTGTTGTTCCTGTTGATTCATGTGGTATTGTGTATGTATTTGCTTGTGTTGCTGCCATTTCCTCATGGGCCTGCCTAACACCTACACCTGCACCATCAACGATCACCGTTGTAGATTTTTGTTCTTGTCCTCCCCTTATTATTACACCACAAAAGGCATTTAATGGCACAATAAATGATAACGGATGATGATTACCGCCTCGTCCGCAGTAAATATCCCCCCAAAACTCCACAACTCACCTAGTCACAAAACGTACCTGGCAGCTTCTCCAAACCCACTCTCTCTTGAAGGGCGCTAAATCATCACTATCATCTGAGCCTGTACCCATCACGGAACTTCCCCGCATGTAGTATCTGTGACACAATATCGCAGTCCAGATATGGCTGCCTTCTTGACCCTTTCCCTTCAATAACCTCTGACGAGCAGTAGGAGGGAGTGGTGGGTAGCTCAGTCACGGGAGTACATGCCTTACTCGTCGACAGAGCTGCAGCTGTCGCCGCCGGAATCGCACCGCAGCCACCCCGCTTTTCAGAGAAGCTCCTCTAAGCTATCCCCGCTCAATAAAAGGTTTTTCGCTATCTCTTTTTACTCCGCGTTGTCTGAGCGCGTGCTCACGTGGGCCATTGCCCCTCGGAGAGCTCGCATAGCCCCCTGAGAAGCTACAGGCTGCTTACCAGACGGCTAGATGAGCACGTGTTTCTACGAACCCTACTGCGTCAGGAGCATGGGTAAATGTAAGCCCGTGGAGGAAATTATTGCACGAATTCACCATTTGCCCACTGTGACCACCTGCACGTAGCTATCGCATGGGTTTCCACAAGAAGTATTGCAACTTTTCATCATTGTACGTTTTCAGTGTTAATTACTACTCCGTGCTGTTTTACGCACGCTGAAGACGATACAAAGCGCCGACTGTTGAACGCTGTCCGAAACGACGAAGCGCACTGCTTCTAGGAGGGTTTTAAAAAACAAAGAGGTACTCACGAATTCGGCAGCTGGAAAATAAATGGTACCGTAACACACAATCCTGAAAATAGATACCACCAAGTTATCCTGGTTAGAGAATCAGGGTAGAATAAATGGGGCGTTGCTGAGTCAGCCATGAGTTTTTCTAAGCTTTGTAGCGGCACCAGAACGGCCAGCCCGTTAGGTCTTGCAGTAACATCAGCCCCGACGCAGGTTAATTTGTTGCAGCAGCTCCAGCGGCAGTGCTTGATAGGCCGTCGCCCCTCGCGAGGACGTGCCGGAGCACAAGGCATGAGGTCTCGCTGCGTTCTGCTATGAATAGAATCGGTGCTATCTCGCCGACCAACGGTAGTCCTGTCTTAGGCTTATTTTCTGCACTTGAAATCGCGCCGCACAACATAAACGCCTATTCCTCTCCTCTCAAACCTGTTAGGGTCACTTTGGCCTACGTTGTGGGACTAAAGGCCGTCGAATAGACTTCCAAGAGGCAATAAAAAGGTAATGTGTTACAAAGGAAAATTGATCACCAAATATTATCAGGCATCTACAGTCGAGTCCACTTATAACGGTACGGTTTATAAAAATGTATCGGATATAACGATGAACAGCTATGGCACCGTCAACTTTTGTATTCTTTCTAGTGTAAAATAAACCGCTTATTACAATTCTCCCGTGCCACGATATCTGATATAACCATTAAATCCGGTTATATTGTGCACTAAAAGTGCAACAGTGACGACTGTAATGACGCGGTTGCGCAGCCTACTCAGGTAGTGTGTTCGTAGGAGGCCCAATGCGTGACATAGTCCCTCGGGGACTTTGTTTCCGCCAAGGACATTTACCTCAGCTAGGTGAATCACCTATAGAAGCTTTTGGAAAAGATTTGCTTCACACGCGGCAAACACAGGTGACCGACTGTGTCTTCTTTTCCGCAAATTAGTAGTAGTACGACCTTGCTGGCATGCGTATAAAATATTTTGAGCTCTCTTCCGTCTTTTTATTTCGCAACCCGCTTATAACAATTATCGGTTATAATGATGGGACTTCCTTGGCACTCGGGTATTGTTCTAAGTGGACTAGACTATATCAGAAAAGCTTTCCTTGTTCCACTAGCGTGCTGCATAAAAACCCCGTAGTGGTACTTACTCCTTGTGCAGTCATAGACAAATGAAACGCGATAACGCAAACATGAACCAGGTGACAGAAATAGCGCTTTTTATTTTCATCTATGTCAAATTGACACGTGGCTCAAGTACGGTATTAAATATGAGAAATTCGGCATACAAAAAACACCAATAGCATTACATTATAGACCTCCAGGAACGCCAATTTTTTGTTTTTGCTTTTCGGTTCAATTTTACCGTTTCTATTTCGTTTGGTCATGTCTGTACGTCCATGAAAACACCATTTCCCTCTAAATTAACAGCTACAAAATGCACAAGAAAAGGTTTCAGCGCTAGAATCATTATATGGAATCCGCCTTCTCGCGGTCTCTCTGGACGTGTCCCTTTTTGAGGCTTATTCGCGCTATGTGCCCGAAGGTGATACATTATCGTTTAATAATGGGAACTTGTCTTGGCATGGAGGTCCCTAGCCAAACCAATTTCAATTCTCACCAGTGGGACTCAGGACACCCCCTAGACACCGCGGAAGGTATTGTGCATTATTGTTAGGACATCTCCAATCATACAAAAATGGCCACCTGTGCCCTGACATTACCTAGAAAGCATAACATTTTAAAATCATCCGGCATAGTCAATTCTTCCACTCAGACGCACATCTATACCAGAATTAGCAAGCGAGGGCTGCCTTTATTTTACCCAAGTATTGTATAGCATGTAAATGTGAAAGCAAAATATGGAAGATACGGGGATCTTTTTCAAAGCTACATTTACGTCTTTATGGTAAATTAAGATTTGTATACTTCTTTAAAAGTCTTCGGCCCAATTGAAAAGAAAACAGTACTGATTTTATTAAGTACTAAGTAACTGTGCTAAGTACTAAGTAACAGTACTAAGAACCCCCGAAGGAAGGGGACCTAAAGTCACCTTATTTCACAGCTTGGAATTAAGAATTCAAGTGCCGAAAAAACTATTTTTACTGCTGCATTGAAGTATAACAAGCCAAGATAAGGAAACAAAAATCTTGAGCAACCCCAAAACGCCACACCCCAGTGGCCGTCTCAGTGCACCATCATCCGCGTGCCGTCTAGAACGACAGTAAAATTGTTTGCAACAATGCCTTTCAGGTTTCCCGTTACAACGGCACAAGCTAGAGTCCCGCCTTCACGCTTCGAAAGCTGTGAATGTCAACGCTTAGCGTGAAGAGTCCTTGGTAAAGAAAAGCTGCCGTCGTTGGTGGCGCTCCACGTGGGCAAAAAAATCGCCCTGAGCTAAAAATCTCGTTGCGCAAACTTTCGTCCCCCACTGGTTAGTCTGCGATCTGGAGCAGAACGTTTGGCCCGGCCGCCGGTGCGGCTAGGGCTAAAGTGACGTCAGTACTAACGTGTGATGCAGGGTAGCATGTGCGGTGAACCTTGACACGCGTGCCGTATGCGCTGCTGTATTTGTGTGCCTGAACCGCTAGACAATGTGTCCTATCGCCTAGTACGAAGTGTCGCCTTCCGTGCTTACACGTCTTTTAATATTTTCCTTCATAGCAAAATCTGTATACTTCCACCACAGTCGCTAACTACAGCAGGGTTAGCGACTGTGCCGCAGGTATACCACTATCAGCAGTAGACCTGCGGCTCTGAGGACCCCGTCTGAATCCCGATGGCGCTAATCCCGGCCCTTAGGATTCTTATTGGCTTCCTCTAGCTTGAGGCATTGAGTTACTTGAACGAGCTTGTGCCTCGTGCGGTGGAATCGAAACGTCTGTGTAGAGGAGCGTCCTAATGTGAATGTGCTGAGTTATCTGATCTTGTCGCCATAGGAAGCAAACAGCTTTTAGTTCTTAATGCGTCGACTTCTTTAGCTACAGCACGCACATTTGCGCTCATGGTCCTTGTCCGTGAACTCTCAAACACGCGTTCATGGCGTCACATTCGCAGTAATGCGGTATTAAAATAAAAATGTCGGGCCACGTGCAATAACGTGAAACCTGGGGAGGGACAACAAATGTAGTGCATAAGTGTAATCAAATATTTTAAGTTTCTCGCTTGCCACACGGCGCGTGCTGACCGGGCGCCGGAGAAGCGCTGGTGGGAGAAGCAATCGCACGCTTTCTTCGGCACTGGCTCCTTGTCTTGCATTAAACCAGAGTTCAGCAATTAAATGCACGGCCAGGTTCTTAGAGCAGCGGCGCGCTCTGCGGTTACGGCATTCGCAGCAGCGGTGAGAACAATTCAGACTAGTCTCGACGTACGGTTCCGCCACACTACACGGGGGGGGGGCTGCGCGAGACTAGCCCAGCCTGGCCCCTGTGTTCTGTCATTTGCAGGCCGTTTTACGCCGGCGCGGGCTGTCTCCGCACCGTTCGTGCTTAAGCTATTTAACAGCAATTCTGTCGGAGAAGAATGTGGTAGCTCTGTTATATTATTGCAGGCATAACTGCCCACTGTACGCCTGGGCTTCTAGAAAATTTTCGACTGGGTTTGCAAAGCCAGACACAGATGCTGACCGTGTAGTCGTCATCGTGGGCGGGTTGGGGGTGCGCCTTAGAGGGGCAGCGGTTGGAGGTTTTTTACAGGAATTAGGATGATATTCCGCTGGACGATAATACTTAAATATATAAATTAAATTAGTATAATATAACGTAAATATCGTTGTTTAATATTTGATATTACTTTTAGTAATAATAATTTATTCGTGATTTCATACGCTCCGAGGGACTGCCGATGGGCCTTTCCTGGCAGTGCACTATTACGCTCAATATTGTAGTATTTTAATGTAGAAAATAGGGATTGGCGGCCATTAACATTCTCATACAATTAGTTGAATGGAATAACAAAGCGACTGGAATGGAATAACAAAGTGAATGGAATAACAAACAAAAAAGTACTTAAGAAGTACCATTTTCAAAGGTACATTCGATTACATTGTCGATGCTACTTAATACCGGTCACTGTATCCAATCTATGTTACCTCGTTCAGTTTCGGAGTACAAAAAGTTGCTTCACAATTACCGACAGGAGGGAGTTTCTTCACTTTTCGACACTTGCAGAATTAACACACGTTCGCGTTAACTACAGGATGTGAATGGGAATAAAGATCCCGTGTCATCTCCACTAACGTGAAACCTGGGGAGGGCGAAGCCTGCAGTGCAGTCCACCTTACCGTTTTTGCCAACGGAGATGACACCGGTGTGGAGTAGAGGTATACAACTTTGTTGTAAAATACTTTTTTATTTGAAGCACGAATCTGTCTAGAGCGAGGCGTACACTATTGTCCCAGCGTTTTTTAGTATGCTTTACGCATCGCTCCAGCTGGACTTGTCAACGAGTGTTGCGATGTTTTACACTACGCATTGCGGTCTAGCTCGAGGAGTAAGCGAATTAAGCGGTTTTCTATTGCCGTGACCACAAGAGACGAACGACGATTACGATGACGAAGACGAAAACAAGAGATGCTAACAGCCCCAGCCCCTAATGTGCTTCGCCCCTCAAATTTCGTTGAGGTAAGTGGGACACACAGCAGCCTTTTTTGCAGTGGGGGCGAGTTCAAAAAAGCAGGATTTCTACATGCCACCTTTCCAAGGCACCCAGATCATCGTTGGCACGTTGTTCGCATCGTCTTAAAAAATTACCCAAATAAAAAATATCTAGCGTCTTGAATATTAATGGTATAAAGAGAAGGTTGATCGAATAAACGCCCACTTCTAGTAATACGATATCCTTGACTACTACTTATAATGTACAAAAATACGAAGTAGCAACATTCGGGGACTTATATACGAAACAAAGTGCGATTACGCGCAGCCACTGCTTGTAATCGTCAAAAAACAGGGCATAATTGTTTAAGGTAAAAGCAATTCACGATAGCGCGGATACGAGAAATTAGCCAAAATATTAATAAGTAATGGCTCTCACACCAAACGCTCAAATTAATATAGTATTAATATGTTGTTTCCAGTCGGTGTACCTGAATTGGTGGTCAGAATTAACACACTGAAGGAGTTGGCGCAGTATTGCACAATAAATGCATGGATGCTACTGTGCGCCCACCAAAGCTATGTCTGACGCTCGTATATAGTTCCTTTCACACAACTGTCTGTGTTCTATAGCTTTCGTTTGCGATCCTGAAATCGCAGCGGCGTTTTCTCAGTTCAGAGAGCGAGGGAAGTTGAATGCAGTAGCCTTAATCTACGGCCATATCAAGTCGCCTAAAAATAGCGGGCGCTCAGCCCTTCCCCCACCCACTTTTAATCAATTTCATTTAAAGAAGGCGAAAGATGGTTCTGCCGCTACAGCACTGCCGGGGACATGGGGACATGCACTTTTTACAGGCGACGCTGAGAGCATCTCTTGTCGGCGGCCCTGACCTTCCTGCGTGCGTCCGTCGTCGGCGTCCGCACTCTCCTCTGCTCCCCCCGTCTCCTCTCCGATACCGAACACTCTCTCGCGAGGGGCATTGGATTGGATTTGGATTGGATTGGATTGGATAAAAGTGGATTGTGTTGGGTTGTGTTGCGTCATAGCCGCGGCAGACAAACTGGCGCCGGCGCGTGCTTAGGGGAGAGCGATCACTCTCTCTCAACATCTGCGGGTCTGCTGCCCAGCGCGCTCTCACTCCGCCGGTGGGCGGCGCTGCGCGCGGTGCTGCGCATGTGCAGTACTCTCTCTCTCTCGGCGGTCTCCTCTCCTTGGGGCGCGCTGCGCATATAACCGGTGTGCCACTCTCCGGCGGCCTTTCGGTCGACGGTTGCTCTCCGCTTGCGCTTGAACCCCCCTCAGCGTCGCATCACACCAGGGTTCCCGCGAGGGGAGGTGGGCGTAAGTTTTTTCTTGACATACGTTTATGGTTAATTGGCGAGACAGATACCTGGCCTAAATCTGGTAGCTAACTTATGGCTAAATCGCGAAACTGATACAAGGCTATTTTCTTTAACGCTGATAATGAGGAACGTTTTATTATTTATGCATTGTATAAGTATAACTGCGCTTTAAGCGTTTGTTGCAATGCATCGGGAAATTCTCTATGACATGATTTCTGAATCTTAGCTTGCTTGCTTCTTACAAACTTTGGTGCACTTTGTACGTAGTTATGGTAGATTACATCCAATTCTCTCTAAATAAACTCGTCTGCAATCTGCATGGTGTCCTTTTGTTCCCAAACAGTGAGCCACCGATGTTTTTTTTTCCGGCATAGTATCTTAACAGCCGTTGTGCAAGCTTTAAGGCGTATCTGTAAAAATTATAGTGTGCGTCTATACAACTTACTCCAAACCTGCATACGAACCCGAAACATTCAAATTAGAAAAAAACGAAGCACTTACGCTGTAATAGCAAAATTAGCAAAACATTTCTGCGAATCTGTTGCACGGGGGGCATTGAAAGGCCAAAACGTAAACAAACTAAAACAAGACAGTAAAAAATAGGGATGGTCTAAATTCAGAGGGGTGATTCCGTGCTGTGTATCATTATCCGGTTGTTTTAAAATTTCTACAAAAAATTGCAAGCCTATACATCGATCCCGCATATGGCTGCTGCGCATGCTGCGACACAAAAATTCCAATTTTTTCAAATTTCAATTTTTTTCATTTATGTATTTAATGTCACGTTGTAAGGAGAGTGGTAAAAAAGCCAGCACAGGCGCTGGCATGACAAGGACCCTACGCCGTGTACACACGTCGACGGCAGCACAGCTCACCGTTGTCTAATTAAAAAGCAAGTGTCATATGTTTAAAAAAAATAAAAAAATGAACAGAAGCAAGTCTTACCTCAGTCGACCAACCAAGTGGTAAAAAAAACACGAAAAAAATAAACAGAACAATTTCTAAATGGTACAGTATACAATGCACAGTTCATACGAAACAAAGATGCACCTTATTTACATCCTATATAATTCCACATCTTGCGCCGTGGTACAACATACAAACAAGCATACAGCACCTTATTTACATCCTATATAATTCCACATCTTGCCGCCGTGGTACAACATAAAAACAAGCATGAATGAAAGTACAGATAACACGTATGCACATTTAGCAGAAGAGCGCCAATTCAACATTGTATTCCTTACACGATTTAATCGTTAGGAATCGGAAAATAATTATCCGAAAGTCGAAACTCATTATTCGTGGATGACAATGAATTTGGTGTCTTCGTATGTTCCCACCACACCACCCTTCTCCCTCTTTGCGTATGGCAGTAGCCAGGATTGTAGTGAAAAATAAAAAGAAACAAAAAAAGCAGCGGCGCATAGCGGCGCATAGCACATGAGCCAGGTGGGCCCGAAGCGTCGGCTCTTTGCAGCGGCAGCAGGCAGGAACTATGGCCCTTACGAGGGCCTTACAAAGGCGCGCACACCGCTGCTTTAGCCCGGCCGTGCTAAATGACAGACAGACTAACGGTAAGTTGTCTGCGTGACACTCGCCAAGCATACTGATAAATGTGCTTTACAGCAGAAAACGTGGCATTCGAAACCAATCTCGAGACGCTAGGTTAGAAATTTTTGTTAATAGGGCGAATAAATCCTCATTATTATTCATGTATTTTAATTTACTTTAAACCGTGTTTATTTTGAACTGGTTTTAACAATTTAAACCCTATACCACTTTTGTGTGGGAAAATGCTTTTGAGCAACTTCCACACCCTTGGATTTTAGTAGACTGCTGACTGCGTGTGGAGGAGGTGTTCAGCTATTGGTTGATTAACACCATCAATGCATCCAAGCAAAATTGCAGTGCGAAGTACAAGACATCTCCACACACTCCTCCGAAGCTCGTGAGAAATGTTTAAAAGTTAAAAAAAACTATTGTTCGTCTGCAATGGCTTCTCGTTTCCATATATGGTGTTTCTCACGGTCCACGTTAAGTTTTGCCTCGTGCAACGTCGATTAGAACTTTTCGAAATAAAAGAATATATTTATGCACTAAACTTTTTTGCCCCCGTATTGCTGTAAAAATGTGTACAAGTGGAATAACGATTTGATGTAGTCATTGTGCTTTGTTCTTATGCCACCCTTATTGGTGGCTTTAGACTAGTTTTGGGTGGAGAAAATGTCACGGAGTGACTACAACGCCCTCGCTTTTTTTTAGGATTCCTAAATGGTGTGAGACAGGTGTTCAGTCGAAAAATACAGAATACGGTGGATCTCGGGGGGACCTAACATCTCCCGGATTTGCTAAGTTTTGCTAAATTTTGTAGGCTTTTGCAAGTATTTTTTGATTTGGCGATGTTCTTTGTAGGCTAGGCTATTTTTCTTTTTTTCTCTATTTTTATGGAAAGAAGGTGCTATTTACATGGTGAAAATGCTTACTGGTTTGATAAATCACCAACAAAAACGCTACACTTTTACAGGGCTGAAAGCGAATCAAGGCATACAGGGGAACCGTGAACAGGTTTAATTGCTTTGTTCATATTACACAGCTCAATGAGGCATTTCATGTGTATGAAGGCTTGCTTCCATCTTATTCCAGCGTCCTATGAGCTCATTTTTAGTTTTGCTTGTTAAAGAGCTGGAACATGAAAACGTTCCACAGAAATGCACCCATGCTGCTTTCGCCCTTTCCAGCGCTCTGACGTGAACTTTGCGTGAGCGCCAGACTGCCTAAAGCCCCATCAGATGTAAAGTTTACGCCAGGTAATCGTTGGAATTCCCTGGAACACTGAGAAACTTCGCTTCGTACCAAGCTGGATACAAAGTTATGTCTAGCACCGAGCGAACTTTGTCCGAATATGCCCCACGTTTCCACAGAAGAAACAAAACATGCTGCAGGAATTTGAAACGAACAATTCAGCGGAAATGGAACAAAGAAACCCTAAGTTTGCCAGCCACGTTCTCACTCGGAGAATGTCTACTTAGAACCTAAAAAGGAAGTCCTCTACAGCTCTCCTGACTTAGTACTGTCTTACGCGTATTAATACGTATGATATCAGCTAGCTTGCAATCCTCGATCAACATAGAGGAGGTGGGAAAAGCATATCTATAGCGCCCCAGTACAGCCTCTTTCGTTTCGCTTGGCTTAGATAGTCAAAAGAGAAACGTTCTTCAAAATGCGAACCACCTTTTACCCCTTTTTGTAAAACCTTATAAGTCTGGATCCCGGTCCATCCTCTGCGTTCTCCAGCCACGCCTTTAAGAACTCGCCTCCCATTTCCAAACAAGAATGCTAAATGGTGGGCAGGCTTCGCCTTCGGAAAAAGAGATACCTTTGCACCTTCGGTTTGGTGTCCACATTAACTAAATCTTGTCCCCCTTTCGCAAAGCTCAAAAAGGTTTAAATGAGTCATGCGCTCAAAACGAGAACCCAAAAAAACTTTTCGCAGCACCTTTGCATTATCTTTACATCAGCAGCATGAGTGTGGATCGCCCATGCTGCGTACAAAACTCCAGGGAAAACGCGGTGTTACATATAAATTCTCGCTTTCTAAGACGAATGTTTAGGACATGCAATCTCTGCAATTTCGGAGCATGGGTACTAAAATGAATATTTCCTTTACCGCTTTGAAAAGTTTGTGTTCATATCAACCCCTTGGTATCAAACAACCTCATTTCCCAAATTGAAGTTCGAAACGTTTTCAGGTTTAGAGTCCCACACACCCAGCCACACACCTGAGCACTTCTCTGAGTTCACCTTGGCACCAGACACTGTAGAAACGCCGAGACGCGTTGGCAGGTTGTTGCAGTTCTTCCCGAGAGGCACGCACCAGAGTCAGATAATTAGCGAAGCAAGCACTTTTACCCGCTCGTCCCTCCCTTTGACGCCACTCACAGTAGCATCATAGATGTTGACATTACACAAAGGTTCCAGGTGCAATGCGACCAGAATTGGCGGCATCGCGCATCCTTGCCGCACGGACCTGTTGATAATTATGGTGGAAGCATGTTGGCCGTTGATAGCTGTCGTAACGTTCCTGTAGCATATGGTGAAGTATCTGAGAAGCTTATCACCAACGTTGCACCCTTCAAGGAGGATCAAGAGGAACCTGTGCGACGCTCTGTCGAACCCTTTGCTGTGGTTTATTTTAACTACCGACATTCTGGCTCCAGTAGCCGACATGTTTTCACACAAAATACGTATTTGGAACGGGTTCGCTGTGAAGCGACACTTTGTGATTCCATATGTTTGATGGCCTCCCAGGAAGTTTTCGAGGGCAGTGTCCAGTCTTCAGGCTAAACGTTTGGCGAAAATGTTATAGTCAGTTGTCAGCAATGCAATAGGACGGAAGTCGGTTTTAGAATATACGGTTTACTAATGCTTTTTGTGTAGAAGCAGAGTCAATTCTTGTCTCATAAATTCTGGCATAAGCTCCCATTGCAAATATCAGCGTGCTCGTCCCTCAGGACTGGGATGAGCACCACTGCAAACGTAATATAAAACGCGCTGGTTGGGCGATCACTTTCTAAGGCTTTCTTTTTCTAAACTTCTTTATTGACCACTGTATTTCCGGTTTATGGATCGTTTCGTGTTTTTTTATACCCTAGCTTACTTTCGGGAGAAACATTGCGTTTCATCAGGCATTCCGCTCGTCGGAGTGGTCATCTTGCTCTCCGAACACAACCTAGTACGTTTGCGTAAAGCTACTTTTTTCCAATCTTCTTCTTTCAGGATCGTGTCTCGTCTCTTATAATGTCGATTTTATTCCTTATAGCATGTTGCTTGCTTTTGTTTTAAAAATTTTTAGTGGCTACCCATCCCACTGCTGCGCTTCAAGCCTGCATTGAATCCTATTCCCCTTGTACTCTGTTTGAATAAGTGATAACACCTGTCCTTTTCATTCATTCATTTCTTTTCTAGAAGCCGCGGGACAGCCGTTTTGTGTGCCTGGTTTATAAACGGGTTTTCGTCAGCCTTTTGGCGAGCAGCAACATTTTGAATTCTTTTAGATCCTCCCACTTTATAGCAATCACGTGACCCCTTACCCCTGTGTGCATGAATTTCTTGCTAATGGTAGCGCTCGTTTCTTTGTCGTGTAGCAGACTGTCCTTAAGCTTCCACAAATGCCGCACCTTGTGGTCTGTCCTTGGTGGTAATTTTTTTCTGAATTTTTGTCATGACATATCCGTGCTTTGAGAAAGAAACTGGCGTGACCTGAGCAACAGTGCTGAAGCTGGCCAATTAGCTGGAAACGTTAAAATGGTCCAATCGGGCACGCAAACCCTCTTGCTAGAGCTCAAATAGTAGGTTCGCTGCTATGGTGGCCGCGTCTTGTGGATCATAGTACCGCAACAACTTTCGTAATTCCGGTATGCTTGTGTTAGTCGGCCACCTTTTGGAGCAATCACGAACCTGCACAACATTGTAGGAATCTCGTGCGAGAATTATGTGGCATGGTGTACCTAGATAGCTCTTCAACACTGAGAAATATTCCTTGAGCCGTGCACTCATTTGCCATGTGGATTGATATAAGCTAGTGTTGCTCGTCCCGGCAACTTATGTTCACTATGCGTGCCCACTAGCTTTGGTGACCTGTACATTCTGGATACACAGTAAACAAAGGCATTTCGCTGACCCACACTGCCGTTGCACCACTGTTGTACCATGCTGCTAAATAGTGGAAGTGGAAATAGTGGAGAATGAATGGCCTCATTTTTATTAATGGGATATTTGGCGCAAGCTTGGTTTCTTGAGGAATACCTATATCTACATGCTATTGAATTAGCAGGATTAAGAGCCTTTGTTTTTTCCTGTGCGCCACTAGGCTCACACAAATAAATGTCGCTATTTTTACAAACAGCATGTAGCAGAAAACGAAAAACACTGGTGGAGCTGGCGGAGTGACCTCGCTGTAACTCTCAAAAGAATGACGTCGTTTCAGCACGTCGACGCGTCCGCAACGGATATGCAGGCATTGTGTGCCCGTAACGCTCCCGAGTTCTGAGAAGAGCCCGAGCGGCTGCAGTGTCGCCAGTCGGTTTGTTGGGGCTCCTTACCGAGCATACTTCGGCAAAACGTAGCGCAACTCACCTACACTTATAAGGAAAAAATTATTTTAAGTGCGAATGTACTTCTTAAGCGAGCCTGAATCGTCCGCCGCCGTCGTCCGCATAGCAACAGCTGCGGGTGCGCGCGCTCCTCGTCTTCCCTAGCAACGCGGGGAGATGGGCGCGCTACTCTCCTCCTCCTCTCTCCGCTCAGTGACTGCGGGTGTTGGGCGCCTCCTCTCCACTTCGGGCGGGAGAGCTCTCGCTCGCGTAGCGGGCGCTCCGCATTCCGACGCGTGAGGGCGCTCGTGTAGCCCTCGCCGTAACGGCGGGCGCTACTCTCCTCCTCCTCTCTCCGCTCAGTGACTGCGGGTGTTGGGCGCCTCCTCTCCACTCCAAGATCACGATATCCACTGTAATCGCGCAATCAACAACCGTGCATTCGCACTTACACACTCTCCCCCTCGGGGAAGTGCGAGGGAATTATTTTTCCTCTCGCACAAACTCACACACGCTTACCAGTCGCCCTCATCCCTCCACTCACTCGCGCCAGCGCTGACCACTCCCCGTTGCCACTCGCACTCGCTCCCCCCCCCCCACTCTGCAGCTCGCCGTCACCACCCTCAGTTACTCGCGCTCATCCTCACCCCTCGCCATTACCACAAGCACTCACTGAGGCGCACCATTAGCCGTCATAACTCGCGCCCACTCGCGCTGGCGCCCACGACTCGTCGTCTGCCCTCGCACACGAGTGTATACAGCAGACCCTCCGTGACTCATGAAACAGAACAGTGTTAGTGGACTACGGCGTCAGAAGGCCATCCAAATCGTATTCCTAAAACAACACGCCACCAGATAATTATTTCAATGGTGCCCATTGCAGTATCTCAGTGACGATACATTTCGAAGATAACCGCAACGCCGCCATTAAGAACCACCACAGTTAGCAGCTGCTGCGACGAATAGCCAACAGCGAGTGTAAGCGTAATTGATGCTCACCGCGGTATGCATCGCTTATGGCGACCGTAGCGCGAGTGCATTCGCGAGTGATGAGCTGGGCTCCCAGCCAGTTGCCCGCGCACTGGCGATTGGTGAGTGGCCTTCGCTTCCCCAGGGGTGAGCGGGGCTCACTGCGAGTGAGACTCGTATTCACTCGCCCTCGCACTCGCCAGTCCAAAACGATGGCGAGACTCAATCACCAGTACCTCATGACTGGTGGGTGGGGGGAGTGTGATTGCACTCGTGAGTGATGTCTGCCGACCTATGCCACCGAGTGCTATGATTACCTGCCGATTCCTTCACTGCAAAATTTGGCAGGCACAACCTTCGCCCCGCTTCTTCGTCTGCGCCGCCAGCAGTTCGGATGGCTCCTATGTAACGACGCATACTTGGCTGGCGCCATACCCGCGTTCACAAGCACGTGGTACGTCACGGCCAATGAGGACCTGAGGTTCGCAGCCGCTGAAAATGTAGACGTAATTAGAGCTGAAGACGCTTGTTCCAACTTTTCTACTCGACGGACCTTTTAGGCTATTCAATTAATGACTGCAGGGCATTTCCAGGAAGCCTACCGTCATTCCGTCTGAGCGCAGTTTCTCTCACTTCGGCCATCAGTGCTTATTTAGATAATACGGAGGAGCTGTTTATGGCTCGATTTCTAATGATGTTTTCTGGTCGTGTCCAAAGAATTCTCGCGATCGTCGCCGACACTTTCACTGTTCATTTAATAGCACTATTCGGGCAATCAAGTGGTCTAGTTCGAGCAGTATATAGAACTATAGTTCTTCTCCCCTCTTCCTGTAATGACCCCCAAAAATCTATGGCCCAGATTATCTTACCGCACTTCAACTTATCCGGTTCTGGAACACACTCTCCCCATGAGGCCTGCAGCCCACCTTACCAACAAAGGCTTACATCTCAATCTCGCGCTCTCAATAAGCGCGAAGCATACTATAGAGCGATGGCTTCCATATTTAGCGTGCGCTGTACATCGGCAGCAGCGATGAAGTAAGGTACCAGCAGAAATGAGCCAGGCGAGCGAACCAACCGGCAGTGGAATCCACAATCACCCTACAATTTCCCAATACACGGAAAAAGAACGGGTAGCAGCGCAGTGCGTAAAAGACTGATCGAAGAAATTCCAAAGCCTCAGATGAAGGGGGTCTTGAACAAACAGTGTCAAGCAGTTAGGTACCAAAACCCTTCGAGATCGCGAATATTTTGCAAAGCGTAACGATGGCCTTTAGGTAAAATCAAAGCATACTGGTCTCACCGAGCGTTCATCGTTTCCCTTAGGCACACCTTTACTTGCTGTTGAAGGGCCGTCTGGCTGAAATTCGTGGGCACTTCTTCATTTATGTTCTATCTGAACGGCGCTTCAACGTAATTGAATCATTCAGGTAATGTCGTACACAGAACCCGGGGCTTCACACAATCTAATCACTGCCGAATAATGCTCTAAGAGAACTGCGGCTTTTAAGGCGTAACTGCAAAACGGGCGCATAAAAACTCTTTAATGGATACATGTTAACGTACTCTTAAACAAACAAAGAATTTTATGTCTATTTCTGACAGACATGCACTTTTCATTCCCAAGTAGGATTCCTTTAGAGGTAGAGATCATACAGTTTATATTTTTTTGTTGTGTAGACCTATGTAAATGGTATTGCTTGGTTTGCGAAGTCGGATAAATATTTAAACCAAAAATGAACAGTTTAAGATTGAAGTTTTTCTCGGGATGCAATTTGTCCCCATATGACTTTCAATTGAAGAAGTGTCATATACGACAGGCAAGCACTAGAGCATATCGGAATTTTTTGCATTTCATTTTTGTTCCCACCGTTTGAGAATACCATGTGCGGGCCCATTAGGGTAGTGTCGAGCAGGCCAATATAGTGCGTGGTGCAATGACGCAATATGCACCGGCAAAAGGATTGAATTTCACTTCGATGCCTTAATGTGGCCATGGAGGACTTGCCGGCGGTCGCTACACCAGTTTCCTTGGGGCTTGATTGACCTTTTCTTATTAGTTGCCAGATGTCAGTAAATGTTCAGTTTTCAATGTTTGTGTCAGTTGACCATCTTCTTTACCAATCCCGAGACGGCTGAATCGTGCGGCATGGTGTATCCAGATAGCTCTTCAACTACGAGAAAAATTTCTTGCGCCCTGTCGTGTCATTGGGGCGTGGATTGATATAGGCTAGTATTTATCGTCACGGAAAATTAGGTCTACACTGCATACCTGCCCGCTGTGGTCACCGTAAACAAAACCTTTTTCACTGAGCGACACTGCCGTGGCACCGCTGTTTCCGCATGGTTGTAAATAGTGGAAGTGAAAATGCTGGCAGATGAAATTTCTCATTTCTTCTAATCGGACATTGGACGCAATCTGGCGTTCATTAGGAAGCCTTGTATCTACACGCTCTTACAGTAGCAGGCTCAAAAACCATTGCTTCCTTTGTGGGCCACTAGGCTCACAAAAATAAATGTCGTTATGTCCAGAAACGGCATGCAATGGGAAATGAAAAAAGTGACATCGCTGGTAAACTGACTTCGGAGTTACTCTTGAACGCAGTGTGTCGTATGCACAACGCCGACGCATCCGAAATATGCTGCCATTGTGTCTACGGCATGCTCCTCAGCTCCGAAAAGAGCAGGTGCGGCTGCAGCGCCGCCAGTCCGTTTGGTGGTCTTCAACACCAAGCACACCTCTGCAAAACTGGGAGCCACATACTCACTGTCGCAAGGAAAAATATGTTTCCTCAAGCGCCCACACACACCCAACCTCGCCAGTCGCGTTCACCACTCGCACTCACTCGCACTCACGCTGAATATGTACCCTCCACATCCGCAGCCACTGCACCTCACGGTCACCATTCGCCGTGACCACTCGTTCTCACTTGTCCATGCTCTCACCGCTCATGGTCACCACTCGCACTCACTCGCACTAATGATCACCACTCGCACTCACTCTGGTCCACCATTTGCCGTCACCGCTCGCACTCCTTCGCGCTCGCCCTGATCACTCGTCGTCTCCCCTCGCACGCGAGTGTGTGCAGCCGAACCTCCTTTAGTCATGAAACCGAACACTATTACAGTCAAATCTCGGTACAACGAACACCACATTAACGAACTTTTCAGATTAACGAGCACTTAAAAAATCTGACGCCGACGGCTTATAGTTTTAATGTAAAATTATTTCACTACTACGTACTTCAGAATAGCGAACTTTTCAAAATAGCGATCGTTTTATTTAGTTCCGTGCCATGTTAACAACGCCTCAGTACTACGAACTCATGTTTTCAAGGCCGGAGATTCTTAGATTTCCGTTAAACAATCGCGGCAACCGGAGCTTTATGATAGCAGACGACACGGCAAAGCGCAGCGCAGAAGAGGACGTCTTACAACTTGCTCCGCGGAAGGCGCGAGCCGATGGGAGAGAGAGAAAAAATAAGGTGAGGACAAGGGGAAAAAATGAAGCATGGGTGGGTGGCATCCTCCGTTCAGAAAGCCGTTGCCGCGCTATTCGCGCCCAACCTCGACTTTTTCTACGTTCGGCCGCTGCTCGGGTTGCTTGCTGGATCTTCACGGACATCAGCGGAGCTGACCACAGACGACAATCTTCAGAGCATGATCATTCAGGATAAAGAATGCAGCAAGGACGGCATGAACGAAGATGCCTCTGAGGGTGCCGCGGTAGCACTCGAAGACTGCGACCAGCACGTGACGACTGCGGATGTGCTGGACAGCGTACTACAATCGCACATTCCGGGGAAAACCGCGCGGCCACGGAGTCAGTCCACAAGAATATGGAAGAGTTGTAGTCCTTCGTGCTAGGAAGTTTGTGCTGCACGCACCAGAAGAAAATTGCCAACTACTTTAAATAAACGTACATTGTTTCATGATCACTTGTGCATTTTTTTCTGAAAAATGACTTCAAGGATGCCCACCTTACAGGTAGGTCATTTTAGGCATTGAAATGTTATTTGGTTTGCGATTTTCGCTACAACGACCTTTCAGAATAACGAGCAATTTTCCGAGGTCCCCTGAAGTTCGTTATATCGAGATTTTACTGTAGTGCATTTTGTCGTTAGAAGGCCTTGATAATCATATTTGTAATTGAACACGCCACCATAGAAATCATTGTAGGGTGTCCCATGCCAGGAGCTCAGTGACGTCCCATTTAAACTGCTAAAAACAACCCCGCCATAAAGGCACCCTGCCACACTTTTGATAAGCCATTCACACTTTACTTTGCATCTGAAACCACTGCGAAAGTTAGAGTTGTCGCCAGGACGGATCGGCTCTTGGTGATTTGCTCGTCGCACCAGAGAAGCTTTCCATTTCTGCTTTATTCTTGTGGCTTTATTTTGAAGTTGCTATCGAAAAGCGTTCATTGCTGCAACTTGAGGAAAACCGGCCAACCGCCGCTACATGGCCTTAGTGACGTAATTCGAGCCGCCGAAGAACTTAAAGACGGGAAAGAGAGCAAAACCATTTGATCGAGTTTCTAAGTTATCTTCTGAGCACAATGCAGTAATTTTTGTATGAAGTACATTGCAACCCACTAATAATAGTCGCCCCAGGCTAAACCACCCTAAACCACCCAGGCTAAACCATCGCCTAAACCACCCAGGGGGTGGTTTAGGCGACTACGTCTTCAAGCATTTAAGATTTAAAAAAAAGTAAAAAAAGTGTTGCAGGGTCCCTTTAAAATAATGCAATGAAAGGCTCCTGAGACGAACAGCCAACAGACAGTAAAAGCGCCATAGTGGCGCTCACCGCGGTAAGTCCGCCTTATGGTGCGCGTAGCGTGAGCGCACTCTGGATGGGTGAGCTCGGCTCCTCGGGAGTTGCACTCGCACAAACGAGTGGTGAGTGGGGCTCGCCGCGAGTGTTATTCACACTTGCAAGTAGGGAGCGGACTCACTGCACGTGGGACTCGCATTCCCTAGCACTAACACTAGCCAGCCAAATAAGATGGCAAAGCTCCAGCATTGCTTACTAATAAGTGGTAAGTGGGCGGTGTGTGAGTGCACACGAACCGAGGGCCGTAATTCTCTGCCGACTCCTTCGCCGCAAATTGAGTCAGGCGCGAACTGCGTCACCCTCTTTACCCCTGCACCTTCAGCACTTCGAATCGCTCCTATTCAGTGTTCATAGCCACGTGGCAGGTGGCTGCGAAAAGGGGACCTCAGTCTGGCCCTAATGGCTCTCGCATCTCTGAAAATTAAGTGCAGTTGTCCTGATGAAGAAGCTTAGGACAGCTTTTTTCACTCGATTGGCCTCTCAGTCTATCCAGTTAGAGACCGGAGCGCTTTTCCACGAAGCGCACCCTTGTTTCGCGTGAGCGTAGCTTCTCCTATTTCTGCAATCCTTACTAATTTAATATTACCGAGTTGCTGTTTATGCCTAGATTTCTCAACACTTTTTGTGGTCGTGTTAATAGCATTCATAATTAATACTGCCGTGGGTCGTGGACACCCCGACTTTTCACCTAATTTTACAACTCGGAGTATCGAGTAATCTTGCTCAAGCCGTATATAGGACGACGTGCCTTCCCCCTCTTCCCGTAGTTGTCCCCAGTAAAGAACGGCCCACGGTATCTTAATCTTCAAATTACCCGATTGTTTAACCTTGGTATAGAACGTTTACCCTTTGGCTATATATATATATATATATATATATATATGTATAACTATATATATATATATATATTGTGGAAACCGTCCAGGGAGGCAAACGAGGAGGCCGTCGTCTAGGAAAATGCAAATATATGAACCCTATTTACAGAGAACGGTTCATATATGCAGCCATCTTGTCGCCTCTCCTGGTCGTCCTCTTCTTCCTAGGCGTCTGTAGAGCTACGTGCCTGCATCGTCTTCGTCACCTTCGAAAATTCAAACATTCCCCTGCCCAGCAACAGTTCATATAGATATATGAACTATATATATTCGTCATATTCCATATCGTGGCACTGGACCATTGTAATCAGCGGGTTATATTACGAGTGAAAGAATAAAAAGTTGACGGTGCCATAGCTGTCCATCGCTATATCCGATATATTGTTATAAACGGTATCCTTATGAGCGCACTCGAGTGCATATATATATATATATATATATATATATATATATATATATATCGAGAGAGAGAGAGAGAGAGAATTAGAGAGAGAAAGATAAAACTCACAAAGCGCGCAGAAATAGTATAAGTAAAGGGTCGGATACATAGCAATAACAATAAAAAAGAATGTTTACTTACGTAGCGGCAACGGGACTAGCCCTCATCAGAGCACAGTTACACCATTTTGCTGACACAGACATTTGGAACACGTTTCTTATATATATTTGCAGAAAACTGTGAGAAAGATCGGAAGATGTTTCGAAAACGGAGAGGATGCATGCAGTCGGGCTAAGCCTGCGTTACAACAATAATAACAACTAAAAAAGAGAGAAAGGAGAGAGGGAGACAGAGAGGAAGGGGTTGTAGTTACAAGGCCGCGCTCAAGGCTGCTCCAGGTCGGGGCGACGTACCTGGCATGGGCTGCAAGTGCGGAAGTCTGGACAATCGCGGTTTCAAAAGGAAGGGAAAAGTACACAGAAAGGTATTCAGTGGTTGGGGAGACTCTGGTACGGAGGGATCCATACAGGCATGAACGAAGAATGTGTTTTGGGTGTGCACCCCTTGAATGGACAGAATAGACGCAGTACACAGAAGTGCATATAACAAGAGCTAGAAACTGAACAGAAAATAGGTAGGGTCCATAGATAACAAAGGGTTAAAGGGGCCCTGAAAGGCGTTTTGAGCACACTAAATAAACTAGCGCAATCGTTCGATTGGGTCGTCAACGTCATCAGTGCCAAATATAACTTTTTTAGGCGCAGCGGAAAGCTCACACTTTTGTTGCAAACTTTGTCGCTTTTTTCCCACCCTTCCCTTCGTGTTTTTGGACGCCGCCATCTTCACATGTCTACGTCATCGATTCCCAGATGTTCGTCATGAGCTAGATATCCTGGTATTGGGCGACGTTTTCACGCACTTCCGGCAAAGAGATGAGTCGTCTGCTCAGCGTCGTCTCACCGTTTGGTCTGCCAGCGTAGTGCCGGAGTGCTTGGACATTTTACGACAAACGAAACAAGTGTAAACAAACGCTTAACCATTTGTATTGAATGCAACACGGCTATAACACGACATGGATATTCTCTTACCTGAGTACGTTCCATAAAGAAAGCGTTGAGGCCCCGTGGCACTTCTTCCGTGCAATCGCAGAGAACGCCCTGAGCAGAATGCCCGGGTTTGACGCACACATTTTATTCACCTTCAAAACAATCCAGAGATGCGTTTCCAACGAACACAACGTCACAACATGCGTTGCAAGTCTGAACAGCGATTGACAGACGATGGGTTGCCTCCTCCTGCACGTCGTAAATTCGGCACTAACCTCGGGCGCGGTTTGCGTGTACGAACAGCAAGTCACTTAACTCTGGCGCACAAGCCGAGATGGCTTTTAGCCACGCACAATGCACATACCCCGTGCGAGGTTCAGTCGTACGTCGCTCGAGAAAGATGATCCATACCATGGGAAGCACTATCCACCGGCACAAGAACATCGTCGCGTTTCATCGCGAAACAAAGGCGTCCACAACACACACACCATCGCCTCCTGTAATGCCAAACGCATCTCGCACTTCCCAATGGAAGTGAGTGGCACGCCTGCAGTGTCCACATGTCGTGAGGTGTGGCCCCGAGCTGAAACGGGATCACGCAACCGTCACTGGCTTCTAGAGTGGTTTGTGCCTTGTTGCCAAGGCAACCAATGTTTGAGGTTGCCAAAGAAATGGCGCTCGCTCCAGCGCTAGTAATCTCAGAGCCGCGCCGGAGTATGTTTTGCCAACGTTGCCGGTCGCCACCACGCATCGTCCCAAGCTGAACTGGTCACATGATTGAAACGTTTTGTGCACGGGTTCTGTATCGGTTTAAAATTTATTTTTCACATGCGGCTGGCAGGAATTACCACCTCCGCAAAATAAGACCCGGCAGCAGAGGGGCCACAAATGATACGGCGCTTTTTAGATAAACAGTGCGCGGTGCATAAAAGCGGAAGAGCGCACGATCCACCCCGTGCGGCTGCGAGTTCGCCGCCGATAAAAAGTCCCGTGCCGCCGATAGCAACTGCAGCAACGTACACCGCGTAAGGGCAAGGCCAGGGAGCCGCACACATGCGGCCAGATTTTTCTTTCGCTTTTCCAGCCCTGAACGGAATGCTGTATTCATGGTGTCAACCAAGCTTGCCCGTAGCAGACGGTTGTCTGAGCAGCGCAATGGCGGAAGTACGTCACCGCTGAGGAGCGCAGCATCATGGGAGGGAAGGCTCGCACGCCGTCAACAGCGGAGAGTAAGTTGAAAGCAGGAGGAAATGCGGCGCGACGATAATGCGTGGGTTTTGATTTAGGATTTCTCAGCTTAGTCATCGCGTTAACAAAATTCTTGCCGGAGGAGATTGCTAATATAGTGCTTTATTTGGTTACATGTAGATCCATGCATCGGCGGGAGGTATTTCAGGGCCCCTTTAAACATTTATAAGTTTTGGGGGAACACGGCCTCCTCCCCAAGGACAAATCGCATTGTTACGTCACATTAGGCTAATAAAGCTGCTGTATTTGGGGAGTTTCTGCGAATTCTGATGGAAAACACAGGGGTAGGGTTAATGAAGAATGTGATAAAAATTATGAAGTCGCTAATTTTAATCGAGTGATAAGCACGTTAGTTTTCCGGAACTTTCATTAATACCAATCGGCGCTGACCCAAACTTATAAATGTGATAAGATTCCCGAACCACGTGGTTGCGGTGGGTTTTGAAAGCGGATTCTAAAAGTGTTGCTTTAAGATGTTCAAATGCATCACCGGGGAGCGTTCACGCGTCTTGAAAGAGGCAAATAAGGGCAACTTTTTGCATGAGATTGGTGATTATTGAATCGTATTCGTAAGGGCGTTTCAGTTTGGCCTATATATTGCTGCCTACAAACAGTGCATTCTAGAAGGCATACGACATTAGCAGAGTGACAGTTGAAGTTACCCTTTATATTTACGTAGTAGTCTGAAGCCGTGCTGGTGGCATGCTGTGTGGTGGTCTTGTGTGGGCATACTTTATATTGAGGTTTATTAGAGGACATGCAACCAGTAGTTTTCGGTTGGCTGATACGAGAGTTTGTAAGAAAGTCGCCTAAATTTTCATTACGCCAGTAGACAACGCGTGGTGGTTCGCGGAATACGCTTTGTTAAGCGCTCACAATAAATTAGAATATAGCTGTATTGTCGACTTGGCCCGCAAATTCTTCTGACCCTCCCTACCACAGACAATTTACTAGCAGTTGAAGTTGACGGCATTCCTGGTCGTGCGCTCATTGACACTGGGGCGACAATATTGGTGATAAGCTCAAATCTACGCTCTCGCCTTCGTAAGGGCCTGACAGCTGCCCTATCTCATGTGCGACTAGCTGATGGTGGAACGCCCATATTAGCTGGAATGTGTCCTGATCGTGTTACGATTGCTGGCCGTACTGTTCCTGTTTTCTTTGCCGTATTTGAAAACTGCGCACATGACGTGATATTAGGCCTTGACTTTATTATCCGACCATTTAGCGCTCATCGACTGTGCCACAGGATTCCTGAGTGCGGAGCTACTAGTGCGCCGGTGGCCGATAACACTCACCCGACCCGCCTGTGTTCAACAACGCAGATCCGTCTCCTGCCTCGGGCTATCACGTATGTTTCTTTGGAAGTCCCCGGCCCTCTACTTGATGACGAGTATGTTATTACTCCAATGGCTGACGTTCTGCTGACGCGAAATGTAACGCTGCCTCACTCAGTCGCCCCCATCACTGGCAGCAGACTGTCTCTACCTATCCTGAACTTCGGTTTTCATGCACAGGTATTACTGAAAGAAATCACGCTTGCATCAGTGTGCACCTTACACGACTACGAAGTCTCAACTTTGGCCACCACTTCCCCTGACTGTGACTTTCCTCATACAGCAGCCCCTGCATCCACTGACAAGGTGATGACAATGCGGAGCCCGGACCTTTCACAAGAGCAAGCCGATGATCTTCGCCGCCTGCTGCTTAATTACACCGACATTTTTGACTTCCCCGATCGTCCCTTGGGACGAATGACGGCCGTAAAGCACCGTATCGACACTGGTAACTCTAGTCCCATTCACCGACGACCATAACGCGTGTCGCATGCCGAGCGAGCCGTCATCCAAAGCGAAGTCGATAAAATGTTGAAAAAGGACATAATTCAACCATCCTGCAGTCCATGGGCCTCACCGGCGGTGTTAGTGAAGAAAAAAGACGGCACTTGGCACTTTCGCGTCGACTACCGCCACCTCAACGAAATCACGAAGAACGATATATATCCCCTGCCCCGCATCGATGATGCCCTTGACTGTCTCCATGGTGCAAAATACTTTTCTTCCATTGACCTCTGTTCCGGTTATTGGCAGATTTCTGTAGATGACTTGGACAAAGAAAAAACCGCTTTTGTCACTTCTGATGGCCTGTACCAGTTCAAGGTAATGCCTTTCGGTTTTGTCAATGCGCCTGCAACATTCGAGCGATGATGGACTCTCTTCTTCGAGGATTCAAAGGGTCTACCTGTTTATGCTACCTGGACGAAGTTATAGACTTTCGCAATCTTTTGCTTCGCATCTTACCACCTGTCTGATATACTCGCGCTTTTCCGCCAAGCAGGCCTTCAGTTAAACTCTGGCAAATGTCACTTCGGCCAGCGCCGCATAAACATTCTCGGGCATCTTGTTGACGCCCAAGGTGTTCAGGCTGACCCTGATAAAGTAAAAGCCGTGAAACAGTTTCCTGTACCTCGCTCTACCGCCAACGTCCGCAGCTTTGTTGGCCTTTGTTCCTACTTCTGTAGGTCATAAAAGGCTTTGCCAACATCGCGAAACCTCTCACTGATCTACTAAAGAAGGACGCCACGTTTTCGTGGGCCCTTGAGCAAGCTGAGGCATTTGACGCATTAATCTTCCGACTGACATCGGCCCCGGTGTTAGCCCACTTCGACGTCGCCGCTCCCACCGAGGTTTGCACTGACGCCAGTGGGCATGGCATTGGAGCCGTTCTCAGCCAAAGCCAAGCCAGATGCGATCGCGTCATTGCATACGCGAGTCGCCTTCTTTCCCCGTCTGAACGCAATTACTCCATCACTGAGAGAGAATGCCTTGCTCTAGTATTAGTCGTGGCTAAGTTTCGTCCCAGCTTGTATGGCCGCAACGTTTCAGTAATTACTGACCATCACGCCCTGTGCTGGTTGTCTTCGCTCAAAGACACAACGGGACGCCTGGGTCACTGGGCTTTGCAAATTCAGGACTTATCCTATTCTGTCATATACAAGTCGGGCTGCCTGCATCAAGATGCTGACTGCTTATCGCGGTAACCCGTAGATCCACCTCACCCAGCTCCTGCTGCTGCGCCCGCCATATTGTCTCTTTCGACACTCACCAACGTCGGCGACGAACAACGACGTGATCCGCGTCTGCGCTCCCTTATTGAGAGCCTTATTTCTACGCCTTCGACGCCTTCAGTTCGCATGTTCGAACTGAAAGAGGAAATTCTGTATCATGGGGACCTTCGTCCTCACGGTCCGGAATTATTACTTGCCATTCCTGAGCACCCTCGTCTGGACGTTCTCCAACAGCTTCATGACCTCCCAACTGCGGGCCACATCGGTGTTTCACGCACCTATGATCGCACCAGACGCCTCTTCTTCTGGCCCGGCCTTTACCGATCTGTCCGGCAGTATGTGCGCTCCTGCGAACTCTGCCAACGGCGGAAAACTTAGAAGAACTGCGAGTTGGACTTCTCCCAATGCTCCTCCAGCTGGGCTTCTTCAACTGTTGGACATACCAAGTGAACCATTCTTCCGTGTTGGGTTAGATTTGCTCGGTCAATTTCCCCAGTCCACATCCGGCAATAAACGGATAGCCGTCGCCACCGACTATGCCACGCGTTATGCAATAACACGGGCCCTTCCTACGAGCTGCGCTACTGATGTTTCCGATTTTCTGCTTCGTGACCCTATCCTTCTTCAGGGTGCCCCTCGACAGCTCCTTACAGATCGTGGCCGCTCCTTTCTATCGCAAGTTATTGCCGACATTCTTCACTCCTACTGCACCCATCACAAGATCACACCGCCTGCCATCCTCAAACTAATGGCCTGACCGAAAGACTTAACCGCACAATTACCGACATGCTGTCCCTGTACGTCTCCGCAGACCACCGCGGCTGGGACGTGGCTTTGCCCTACATTACTTTTGCGTACAATTCGTCGCGTCAGGACACTGCTGGCCAAAGCCAAAGCCCTTTTGTATCTGCTCTTCGGCCGCGAACCAGCATTGCCACTGGACACAGTCTTGCCGTCTACTGTACACACGTCCTACTACGCCCGCACCGCAATAGCTCGCGCTGATCACGCCCGCCAAGTTTCTCGTATCCGCCTCTCCTCATATCAACAGTCCCAGAAGACACATTATGACAGCCGGCACCAGGATCGCTACTTTGCACCGGGGTCACTAGTACGTCTGTGGTCGCCCTCATGCCGTGTGGGACTTTTGAAAAACTCTTGTTCCGGTATTCTGGGCCTTATCGTATACACCGTGAGGTTACCCCCGTAAGATACGAAATCGCTTCAGGTAAACCGTACACGTCGCGCAACATTTTTTCGGACGTCGTGCATGTCTCCCGTCTGTAGCCCTATCGCCAAACTTCCGCACCAAGCTCATGAGCCCCGAGACGGTGCTTCTACCGGCGGAGTTATGTCACGGGTTGGGTATGCTCCCTCTGAAAGGAATATGGACACCGAGGGATTGGCCCCAGCCCGGACAGCTGGTGCGGTGGACGGTTGACGGACGAGGAGAAAGAGGATGAACCATCTCGCTCTCGCTGTACCCACTTGAGACTTTGTGCTGCTGTGTTCCCCACCGTGTGGCATATTTAATTACCCCTGCAATATACCATTTTCCCCGTAACAATATTGTGATGTTTTCTTAGTACGGTTGACGCTCTTGGAGCAGAGGCTGAGTTGGTTAGAACTAAGTTTGTTTGCGGGTGAACGTTAGGGGCTTTTTTCTTACAGATTTCGTTACGGTCTAATTGGTTGGCTCGCAATGTCGCTCGCTTCGTCGGTAACTTGTTCCAGGTATTTCTTCTTCAGGAGGGCGGTTTTGAGTTCTCTACAGTTTGAGGCAAAGTCGGCTTGGTTCGTGCAAATTCTCCTTAAACGGTGGGCTTGGCTGTACAGTATTGCTGTCTTACAGTGTCTGACACGACTACTTTGGAAGTGGAAATAATGCCGCGTATCTGTCGGTTTTCTATACAGTTTAGTTTGAAGCCGACCTTGGGAAGTAGTAACGGTGACGTCCAGGAAGTTTACACTGTGTTCCGAATAGGAATGAGGAAGCGAAATAGTAGGATGGGCTAGGTTAAATGCCTCAATGACGCTGAGGAGCTCCGCGTCACCGTGCTGCCAGATCATGAATATGTCGTCAATATACCAGATGATGAATATGTCATCAATAAATGTATATTGAAGACATATTCATGATCTGGCAGGACGCTGACGCGGAGCTCCTCACCTTCATTGAGGCATTTACCCTTTCATTTACCCTATTTTCAGTTCAGTTGCTAGCGCTTGTGCAATGCTCTTTTGTGTACGGTGTCTATTCTGTCCATCCGCCGGGGGCACACCCAAAACACATTATTCGTTCATGCCTGTATGGATCCCTCCGAACCAGTCTCCCAAACCACTGAAACCCTAATGCATACTTTTTCCTGCCTTTTAAAACAGCGACTGTCTAGTCTTCCGCACTTACAACCCATGCCAGGTACAGGTACATTGCCCCATCCTGAAGCAATCATGACCACGGCCTTGTAACTACGACCCCTTCCTCTCTGTCCATTGAAAGATATATATATATATATATATATATATATATATATATATATATATATATATATATTGTAAGGCGCGCACCAGTAGTCTTGGGGAACGTCTTTATTAGGCGAGCCTTGTCCTACGTGACAGGGAGCGAGCCCCAGAGAACAACCAAGACGGGCGTTGATGATGATAGACAACTGATGACGATGATGAAGCATGATTGCATGTGGAAGACAGTCGTCCGGTGTACGAGTCCACTGGCGCATACCCTTCTGCTAGTACTTCGCACATACCGTTTGTGTACAACTACCAGGGGATTGTCCGGACGCACATTCCTCTGGTGTCGGGGCACTAACCAGCGCTTACAATATATATATATATATATATATATATATATATATATATATATATATATATATATATAAATTACAATGCTCTAGTGCCACGATATCGGATATAGCGATTGAATCCGGTTACATTGTGCACCAACAGTGCAACAGTGATGACTCTAACGACGCGGTTGCTGAGCATACTCAGGTAGGGTCTTCGTAGGAGACCCAATGCGTGACACGGTCCCTCGGGGACTTTGTTTCCGCCAAGGACATTTAGCTCAGCGAAGTGAGCCACATATAGATGCTATTGGAAAAGATTTCCGCTAGGTTCACACTTGAAAAACAAAGGTGACCGACTGTTGCTTCTTTCACGCAAATTAGTAGTAGTGCGACCGTGCTTTCATGCGATAAATGTTTTGAGCTGTGTTCCGTCTTTTTATTTCGCAACTCGCTCATAACAATTATTGGTTATAACGATGGGATTTCCTTGGCACTTGGATATTGTTATAAGCGGAGTAGACTGTATATAAAAAGGATCACCGTCAAGAAAGACCTCAGTGGGTCATTGAAAATTATGAAGTATTTTTAAAGACTGAAAGAAAGTGGAGAAAAAGTGCCGCAGGGTAGCATGCGAACACATGACCTCCGCAATACACGGCTGTTGCGATGACTACTACGATACCAGTGGCGCTGTTTCCACTCCACTTGCACAGGTATTTCTGTTGAAGTATTTTTATTTCCTGTGCTTGGGGGTGGTAGACAGCGCTTCTCGGTATGCTAGGCGGGAAGAGGACCTTCTTTTTAACCCCCGGGTAGTGAATTGATTGTCTACAACACGTCGAGAGTGGTCGACCAGCGCAGAACGCCCTTAAAGTACCTGTGGCACCAAGGCTGCCAGAAAAGAGGCCCTCGCTAGGTATGTAGCGAATCAGATTGGGAAATGAAGGGCTCGTTGCATTAGGAATGAAGTAAAGGTTGGCAGTCAAGAATGCCTCCGAAATGAAAGTGGAGGTGCGGTGGATCCATAACACAGGTGAAGAATTTTGAAAAATAGAAAGAAAGTTGAGAAAAAATGCCCGCCGGATGGGATCCGAAGCAACGTTATACATTTGTGAGACCAGTGGTGGCCTCGTTTGTGAAAGTTCGGACTGCTGATTGCCATGTCCCAGTTGAATGCAAACATAAGTAGCGCCCGGTTGCGGCCTCGGCTTCTATATCCCTGTATATACTCAGCATCACCCATTGATCCTCTTTTTCGAACTATCATCATCGGTAACCTGGTTCGGTAGCCGTTTTGCTGCCGTCCAGCTCAGGCTGCGACCAAAGCGGTTTTTGCGTACTGGTCTGCCTTCGCCTACCATCGGTCTTACAGTGTGTATATATATATATATATATATATATATATATATATATATATATATATATATATATATATATATATATATATATATATATATATATATATATACAGAAAATGTAGCAAGGGCGAGGGCAAGGTAAGAGGAGGGAGAGTTTCTACAAATGGATCATGGTTGGTGGGTAGCAAAAGAATGAAGAGAGAGCGGGAAAATAAACTATAAAAAGGATAATAGGAACACACAGTAACGCGGTACGAACTTGGAAAAAGAGAGAGAGAGAAGAACCAAACACAGAGAAAGAAATAAATAATTAAAAAATAAAAAAATAATTAATGACAAGGTAATTTTCCTCACCCCTGGCAACGGGGGTGAAAGAGGGGTCAAAACAAGATATGCTAAAGCCATATTTGACATGGGCAAAAACATTAGTCACGCGGAACGAAGACGTTCCAATGAAGATGTGCACACAAACGGCGAACATCTGCCCATTCACACCCGTTCTATGAATCTAAGGTCATTGTAACAAGACACACGTGGCTTCTGTTGGTGGGAGGCAGGGGTGGCGCCTAAAAGCAGTATGACAGGCAGTTTCGACAGAAAAGAGTGTACATTGGTATATAAAGAGCGGGAAAAAAATAACAAAATAAAATAACCAGGTAATTTTCCCCTCCCTCGTGGCAACGGGGGTGAAAGAGGGGTCAAAACAAGACATGCCCATGCACGTGTTTGACATGGGCAAAAAGATTAGTCACGCGGAACAAGGAAACAAAGATATGCAAATGCACACAAAGGATGAACATCTGCCCATACACACCCGTTCTAAGAATCCTGGTAAGGTCATTGAAACGTGAGACACGTGGCTTCTGTCGGGGGGAGGCAAGGGTCACGCCAAATAGCCGTAGGACAGGTTGTTTCGACTCGAAATGAGTGTACATTGATAGGGAAAAAAAGGACAAGGTCAAACAAGTCATGAAGAGACAGGAAACAGGCAGGTGCACGCGTATGACGCGGCAGCAAGTGGTATTCATCTGCCCGGCGTATGGTGCCAGTTCAGGGAATGCCGAGGCGGTCAGCAACGAATATTAGAAAACAACAATACAAAAAGAAAGAGGACACCAAAACAATCACACACGCTCGCGTTCACAAATTAATACAAGGTGAGAATATCAAAGCTAAAAATGGTACTGCAGCCTTCTACCCAGAACACAATGTCCAGACTTTTTCATCAAATTTGGTTCAGTGAAGCCATTGCGCTAAAAAACGTCGTGCTAGCACGAAACTATACCCAACTACGGGAGCTCGCCAACTAATGGGATAATATTATCAAGGGAAAGAAAGGAAGAGGCATAACACTAGCCTGAGAAATTGAGCCGAAATTTTAATCGGAGGAAAGACAGGTTAATTTTCCATAACTTTCATTTATGCCAAACGACGCTGATTTAAACTTATAGATAAGGTAAGACTCACGAACCTCGCGATCGTGATGCGTTTTAAAACTAGATTCAATAATTGTGGCCTTCAGTTGTTCAAAAGAATGACGAGGAGTGTTAACATGCTTTGATAGAGGCAAAGAAGGGCAGGTTTTTGCATGGGAGCGGTGATTGTTAAACCTCAAACGAAAGGGTGTTTCAGTCTGGCCAATGTATTGTTTGCCGCAGAGGGTGCATTCCAGCAGGTATACGACGTTGGCGGAATGACAGTTAAAGTTCCCTTTTACATAAACATAGTAGTTTGAAGCTGTGCTAGCGGCGCGCTGTGTGGTGGTCATTTGTGGGCATACCTTACACCGTGGTTTGTTACAGGGCATGCAACCAGTAGTCTGTGGTCGGCTGATGCTGGATTTAGTGAGAACGTCGCGCAAATGTTTGCTGCGTCTATAAACAACACGTGGTGGCTCGGGGAATATTCTCTTTAGGCGTTCACTTTGAGCCAGGATATTGTGATATTTCTTGGCAGATGGGCAGATGTTCGCCCTTTGTGTGCATATCTTCTTTGGAACGTCTTCGTTCCGCGTGACTAATCTTTTTGCCCATGTCAAATATGGGCATGGGCATATCTTGTTTTGACCCCTCTTTCACCCCCGTTGCCACGGGTGAGGAAGATTACCTTGTTATTTATTATTTTTTTATTTTTTAATTATTTATTTGTTTCTCTGTGTTTGGTTCTTCTCTCTCTCTCTTTTTTCCAAGTTCGTACCGCGTGAATATGTGTTCTTATTATCCTTTTTATAATTTATTTTCCCGCTCTCTCTTCATTCTTTTGCTACCCACCAACCATGATCCATTTGTACAAACTCTCCCTCCTCTTACCTTGTCTTCGCCCTTGCTACATTTTCTGTATATATATATATAGCTCTGAAACGAACTTATTTTGTACTCTGAAGAAAGCGAGTCCTCTCCCTGAAACGTCAGTAAAGTTATTTTTATTTTCTACGTCTTTCTCGTTTGTCTCTGTCTCTACTAACCTTATTTTTTTCGCGCTCTGTGTGAGTTTTGATCTTTTCAGACTATATATATGTATATATATATATATATATATATATATATATATATATATATATATATATATATATATATATATATATATATATATATATATATATATATATATATATATATATATATATATATATATATATATATATATATATATATATATATATATCTATATGCACATATCAGAGATGCAGTCCTTTTAGCCAGACCTATTCGGCTATCGGAAAGTACTTTATAGCGACGAATGAGGTGATTGTCGTTTTTGTATGATACAGAAATAAAGATATCAAACCGGAGAAAAAATCCGCCGTAAAGAGAAGCGGCATGCGAACCCGCGACCTCCGGATAACACCTGGTGTTCACTATCAATCGCGCTAGCACGGCGGCGGATTTCCTCGCTACTTCAGGGGGGCTTATATCTAGGCAGGTTCAAAGACCGGTCAGCTAGCGCCAACCCTCGACAACCGCGGGAGACGCTTAGCGTCTTTCGTCAACCCAGCCGTTAGCCACGTAAAACGTGGCCATATGTCGGGGTATGCCAATGGCTTTTCCGGATTGCTGGAGCCGGAACCCTCGTAATATGTTGTGCAGACCGAAAATATACTGAATGAGGGATTCCGTACGAACACACATCACAAATGCAGTCCTTATTGCGGGTGCTATTTCTGCTACTTGAAGGTGCTTTACCGCGTCGAATGAGGTGATTGTCATTTTTGTATGATACAGGAATCAAGCAGTCGAAGTGGAAAAAAAATCCACCACAATCGGAAGTGAGAATTGAACCCACGGCTTCCACATAACGCGGGCGGTGCGCAAACCTCTTAAGTAGCCGCAGCTTCACTAGCAACTGCAGTTCCGGCTCGGTGAAATTCGTGGGTGCTTCTTTAATTGGGTTCTGTCAGAACGGTAATTACAGAATAATCCCCAATTCCGTTGGGCCCGTACACTAACCCGCACACGACATCCAGGTATTGCAATAATTTATGAGTACCGCACAAAAGGATCTGAATAAATGAGCGATGTTAAAGTAATGTTGTCAAACCTTGCAAAAAAAGATAGCTCAACGTGCGTTTACAAAAATATGAAATGTTTGTACGTTTTTCAACGTTTAAAATTTTGTTCCTTATAGAATAAAAGCTCAGTAAAACGATGCAATAAACGCCTGTTTGTTTTTACAATGCAAGTTTGTGTAAGCAGTGCTAATTGCTATAAGCAAAAATGGTCAAAAAGAAATTTATTGCTGAAAACAAATACTCGGTTCAGGGTCAAAGTTTTACTTAGCATGGACGCCCTCACGAGATGCCTTTGGATTAAATGACGGTTAATGCGACAGGCACGATCTTGAACATGTCTGGCTATTTTTGATTGTGGTTTTGTTCTCAGTTTTGTAAATATGTATATCTGCGACCATCATTGCACTGCCGGGCCGGCCACTAGAGTGCCACAAGCCTTACCTCAAAATGAACCGGCTGAGGAACTGAATATTTCAGACGCCGGAAGGTAAACAGAGGGGACTTGGGGGCGGTTGCTACCCGAGTCTTCTTCGGGCCACATTAGATATTTTTGTCATGAGTTGTCCCAAGTAGATAAATGTACACTTTCCGTAATAGGAATTGAGCGAGGTGCGGGTAATTAATGAATGAATCGAACCTTTATTCTACGATTTCTTGCCGGTGCAGGTCCCCTCTCTTAAGGGGAGCATTTGGTTGCCAGTCGTGGCTTGTTAGGCGGCGTAATGTTCCCGTGTGGCCAGGGTTGATCCATTGTAAAGGGTTTGTTGGTCTCCCTCCCGACGGCGTCCCAGGTGGGGCTCGATGAAGGCGACGAGGGTTTCTTCGTCTTGCCGTACCGAAAGACCTACGATGATTTTTTCTCCTGATCATGTGTTGGGCTTGCCGAATAGGTAATGCTGGTCCAGCACCCCTGGTACTTGGAGCATCGTGAGAGGGTTCTCATTCGGTAAGGGGGCGGTCGTGCTGGGCTGAGGAAGTACCCGACTACGCCTGCCCCACTAAGACCTGTTATTCTTTCGTTAGGTGTGTGTGTGTGTGTGTGTGTGTGTGTGTGTGTGTGTGTGTGTGTGTGTGTGTGTGTGTGCGTGTGTGTGTGTGTGTGTGTGTGTGAGAGAGCGAGAGAGTGTGTGTGTGTGTGTGTGGTTTGGGATATGCTTGCCGGTTGTGTTGTATATTTCTAAGTGTGGTAAATTTTCCTGTGATGGGATCTCTTCGGGTTAGGATGCGGCTGCAAGCAGCCGGGTGCGATTTCGCGGGTGGTTTGTTTTTCTTTTTTTGTAAACGTGCAACCCAACAAGACGGGTGCCCATTAGAGTCTGGTCGTTCACTGTATCGTTCAAGGGGTGTTCATTTGTATAGGAAACGTGAGCAGGCATGTTGGGAATCAGAGTACCTTTAAGATGCTCACCACTTTTTCCGTTCACTGTAGAAACCAAGGGAAAAAGATAACTCGAAGGTTGGACTTGCGGGAAATAGGCAATTTAAATAATCGTTGCGAAGGTTCAATAGTACGTCAGTATCTCGTGTGTCTCTTTGGCGATCTTTAGGCTCGGACCATTTTCCACGCCTTCCTCCGGCTACAGGACTTCACAACACGGTGTTTTACACTCATCCCTTGACACTGCCTTACCCGTTCTTATCGCACCATTACAGCCTGAGTAATAACGTCGGCTCGCTTTTATTGGCTCTCCCTCTTCCACCTTTCGGCGTTGCACAACTGTCGGCTTTTCGTCCACTGTGCCACTGTACCATGCACCAATCTCGGCGTTATGGCATTTCGTTTTCCTGCCAAGCACTGGTTGGACAGAGTATGTTAAAATGCACACAAGGGTTTACTGAAGTTACGGGACATCGCCAGAGCCAAGTGGGGCGCAACACTACGAAGTGACGTCACCGTGACTAAACAGCATGAAGTAGCATCGACAACAGCGCTACAAGGACGGCACTCTCCGCTCTCTAGAAACTCTCTCCATGCGCTCTCACCGAACTTTCACTCAAGTGGAAGGTCAGGCGCTGATGAATAGACGCCAAAAATTTTACGGCTGGCCCATCTATAGGTTACGCAGAAATAAGTTGCAGAGTAAAACTCTTTAAACCTTTCAACGTTTTTGCAACGCCCGGTCTATACAACAAGCTCCCTGTATATTAACAGTGGAGTAGCTCAGAGAATGGGCCCATAAAAGCGCTACAGCAGACCAACGATCCATTGGACCCACTGGCATATGAACGGTCAAAGCTTCTCCATTAGGTTTTGAGATCTGGGGTGACCAGAATGGAATAAATATAACCATTATTATATATGAAGTGATTTACATTAATATCTGTACCAAGGCACGTACTTCCTTTATTTGTCATACACGTCGCTTCGAGCCACAGCGATAATTTTGCTGCAAATCTAAATAAAAATAAGAATCATAAGGCCTCGCTGAGTGTGATCTCATGCAATAGAGCAGGGGTTGGCCGATTTTTGATGTGAAGTGCCATGTTGCATTAAACCCACACGGAGGGGGCCAGATGGCAAATAAAGAGGGGTGGGGTGATGGCGAGGGTGTTCAGGCAGATAAAAAGAGATCTGGTGAATTGGCAATGATGTAGAATACGAAATAAAAATCATGTTTAGGTTGACGTTTTTGCGTAGTTTGAATGTACACCCATTTCTTGGGGCAGTGCATACACAGTCAGTGAACACCTTGTCTTTCTTTGATTATGTTTAACCCTAAGGGAGGTCAATACCTCCAGTTCAGCCTTTAGCCAAAAAGTGACGAAGGGACGGGCGATTGTCCTTACGTTGTGCTGGGGCAGCATGAAACGGCACCGCGGGCGTTTCAAACCGCTGATCTGGATCTTTTGCTTTTTAACCTTCAAGTAATTACTTCAGTACATGTTTTTCTTCCATTCTTGTTTTATTTAAACCCGTCGTCCTCCTTTCGTATGATTCATAATTGTGAAACAACCGCTCAGCGGGAAGCGAAGCGTAATATTGAGGACCTTATCCGCATCCAGCACGCCCGAGGCCTCGAGTGCTGATCTCCCACAAGGAAAAAATATCAATTTCACTGGGCCCTCCAATGGTGCTACGTTATGCTACTCTTTCTTTTCTCAGGAGGCACCGTGTGTTGGGTTGTAGGGGACCCACGAACCGCAAATGGCGTTGGTAATTGTTGCAGGAAGCCCGGCGAAAAAAATATAACGAAGGATTGTCGTTCGTGTTAAATTAGAGTGAGAAAAAGTGAGGAAAACCTACAATGTTTCCCCGAATATTAGCGCACAGTGAATAATATTGGCCTTCAAATGACAGACTTCTGGCAGCAGCAGTGGGAAAAATTAGGACGGAGGAATGACCAAGAAGTGCGTGCGTTATCCCCTGAAAACTGGATTACACGGCGTTCTCGCTTTACGGCGGGTATGTTAAAAGGACACATACCGAGATATTGTCCGGAATAAAAAAGAAGGCCACATTTGTGAGCGGCTTTTATTCAACCCAACAAAAAAAGAGAGCCAGTGTTGCTTTCAGGCTGCAAAGGTTTCCGAAACTTTTCTTGGGGTTCGCACACACCACGAAGCGTATGCGGGGGAGGCCGAAATAGCATTAGTATTGTCCAACCAGCCGGCGCCTACTATTATAGCCTGTGATTCCAGAAGGGCCATTCGAATTTTTTCGCGCGGGCATATATCGCCGCTTGCACAAAAAATCTTTCGCAATATCACCCAACCCCTATTGTGGAATAGATATAAACTGCGTCCCACGCCGGCCTTAGCGGAAACGAGGCAGCCCAAATGAGCGGACTCCTGCCTCATCCCCCATCACGGGGCCGATTTCCCAGTGATAGACTGACAACATTCTCTGATATCGCCACTCATTACCGCCTCACCCGCCGCACCTGCCCACCCCTGCCCACCCAGAACTCACCCAAACACAAGAACGTACGTGACAACTTCTGCAAACCCACACTCTCCTTTGCAGGGCAGTACCCATCCCTTGACTGCGCCACGTGTGATATACGTCGCCCACCCCTAAGGCTGCCTCCTTCTTGGCCCCATGCTTTCTATAATCACTGACGGGCAGTAGAAGGGAGAGCTGGTTAACGGTGGCACGGGGAGTTGCAGACTTACTCGTGGACTAAGCTTTTACTGTCGCTTCCAGGCATGCACCGGCAGCCACCCCGCTTCGCAGAGCTATTTTAGCCATAAAAAGCTTTTTCTCTCTCTCTCTACATCTACCTCGAGTTTTCTAAGCGCATGCTCACGTGGGCCACCGCGTCTCAGACCTCTCGCGTAGCCCGGTTTCAGGCTCGGCAGCCAGTCAGAAGGCTAGGTTAGCGCATGCTCATGCGAGTCGCACTTCGCCCGGTGCATGTACAAGTATGACTCACGTTGGACAATTGTTTGAAGGAGTGACAATGTCGCTGTTGTGTGCACGCGCTTGCAGCGAAAAAATGGGTTGCAACAAGCAATGTGGTGACTTTTCTTCGCTTGGACTTTTGCGCGTTCATCGCAACTCGGGACTGTTTAGCACGCTTTTGACGATATGCAGTCCCTACTGTTGAAGGCACTCCTAGAAGTACTCTTTCTTATCAACGTAAAAAAGTACTCAACAATTCGGCAGATGAGAACAATGCATATAATCAAGCCTAATACCACATGGCCCCGACTTTAGTGGCCCCGAAACTAGTTGGGCAGCTCAGAAGAAAATCTTTGCTTACGCTTGACACGACCAAAGTGCTCTGCCTAGAGAAGCTGGGTAGATGTGGTTGTTCCTTCTTCCACAGAAACCGGTAAAACACGAAAGTGAAGTGTGGCTTCACAGGAGCAGTTGAATGTTTATTTTGGATCGATGTGAACTTGCACATCACTATTTATATTTCGTCGGTATGGCACCGTTATACGTACCAACGTTAGACATTCCATTACACGCGCCCGAGGATGGCGTAAATACGACTGAAATCACACGCGCTCGCAAACCGCCCATGCGAACGAATCCAAACGCTTTGTCAGCGAATCGTCCGGTGAACACACGGTGCGCTGCAACGAAACGAGTAGCAGAGCGTGTCACGAGCGCGACATCCGCAACTCTGCCTCTGAGCGGTTTAAGTTGCGCGTCCCCTCGCATGTAGGCGCTGGCATCGAGGCACCAACTGCCGGCGCTCGTTAGCGTTCTCATGCAGTACTTCACTTCGCCTCTCCTAGATGGCACCACGAATTGGAAATAAGGATACAAGGCGCGTTTGTCGTTCAATTCACGCGTCGGTTCATTGCACAGTCCGGAAAGTTCGTGGCTCGAATCCCAGCACAGCCATGTCAATTTTCCTTGCGATGCAATTTGCGTGACGGGTACGACGTAGTGACATCTTCGTGGACGCCGGCATCAAAGACTTCCGTGTTAAAAATTGGGGCAGAAGTGTGTGAGCCCCACGTTTTCTTTAGTCTTGCCCTCACCCCACTAACAACGATCATAACATTGGCGCAGCAGATTCCGCGGCAGACGCTGGACCAAGCGCCGCCCTTCGCGCGGCAGCCCGAGCGACATACAAGATATGCTGTGCGGATGCACGAGAGAACGAGGCCCTAGGTGTCGCTCTGTTTGTTTGAACATCTGTTCGATGTGTTCTTTCTTGCCCACGAGCAGTCATCTAGTCTGAGGCTCTTGTCTTTGGCATTGGCATCGCGTATTACACAAAAACTACACTATTCTCCTCGGCCTGATTCTCTAACATGCATTTTCGCTTACTTAGGGCAACGCTAGCTACTCCATGCACGGTTCTCCTCATGGTCATGGTGGCCTCAAGTCTCCAACGCATATGCATGGCGCTTCAGTCTAGTTATACGGCACTTAACTAGAAATCGCATGTCGTAGGCAGGGGCGTCGCCAATTGGGAAGGCAGTTTCGGCGTCAGAACACCCTCCTAAATATTTTAGTCGTCATTACGCCCTCCATCCCTTCTTTATCTCGTTTTTTGTCCATGCTGATTAAACTCCACACCAGTATATGAATACGAAAAAAGAAAATAGAAAACAGATATGTAAATGAAAGTTAGATTATGCTTGCGTGGAGACTGTCTATCTTTCGTCTGACATTTTTTTGTCGTTGGCGTATAGCACCACCGAAAAAGATATCTGGTTTTAACATTGGTCCTAGGGCCTTCCTATGCTGGTAATACTGCTTATGCTCAGTCTAAAATATATTAATTGCAATGAGTATGAGTGTAATCGTGAAGATAACTCTAAAGGAGCTGCGTAGACAGCAGTCAAGACAACTTTGCAGTGACCTGGCCTTCTAAAATCTGTTTTGTTCATATTTAGGTTGTGGTACCGGGGTTCTTGCACCCGGCCGCGGTTCCCCAGAGAGACACTGAGCCCCCTCGATCACACCTTTACTTGGAGTCCCGCTCCGTCAAGGTCCACTGCTCAGCCGATCCGGCTGCACACACGTAGCCCAGCCGAGTCCGCCATGTTCCATCCTATCTCCTCTCGCGCCACATCTTCATACTCCGCCGGAACATGTCCATCGCGCGGGATTGTCCACCGCCACTATTGCCGGATTACCACAAGGTCTTGTTTTGTAGTGGAGTTTTCTTTACAAGCCAACATGAATAATTAAACCTATGCATCTTTTTTGTACTTTGGTGCATTGCTGTGAAGTGAAGCACTGCACATGCCAGGGTTCACTGGTCTGAGCTTAGGCTCAATGCCGCACACCCGGTATTGGCTACGGCTTGTGGCTATATGGTCCTGGTCCTCTGATATTTCTGACGTGAAGAGTACAAAAGGGCAATGAAAAATTTTCTGAGTTAACTCTCTTCTGAGTTAACACTCTTCTGAGTGTTAGTTGTACGCATCCTTTTAAACCGATATGATCTGAACTAAAGACGGTGGAAGCTCTAAAGACGTGCTCTAAAGACGTGCTCTAAAAACTAAAGACGGGCTCTAGTTAGCCCTAAATTTTCGCGTTTCAATTCATGAGTGCTGTAGACCCTAGATGCTCCGCCTGATTTCCTTGTGTGAAGGCCGCTTAACCCAAACTGAGAAACAGGTTTTGTTAATTGTCTACACCTGGTCCAAAGTGTCTACAGCTGGTCCTATTTAAGCAAACGCGGAAACTGCCTAGGCTTAAAATTAAACTTCCGGGCTTGGGCCGACCCTGGGATTCGAACGACGGACAGTGATCCGGGCCGGGCCCTGGCTGGGCTCACTTTAATGCACGCTAAGTGTTTCGAGGCTGGAACGGGCACGGGCTTCATAAAGCGGGGTCAGGCCTGGCACGGGCCTTAGCATCAGGTGCGTGCAGTGCTGTACTGTGAGGTCTAGTTAAAAGTGTTTTGTGAATACCAGTGAAGTCAACTTATCAAAGTTTGGAAGCACTCACGCGATGGCCTTCAACGTTCTTCCTAGCGTTTCTCGTTGTAGTGTCAGATGGCCACTGGACATGCACTTTTCCAGATTTCTTTGATAAGGGTGTTGAAAGCTGCTTGCGGAGGAACTTCTTCAAAATCTTGTGTAACATGGCGTGACATGGCAGTGTAGATGATAATAAAGTGCTCTTGATAGACAGTTGTCCGGCCCTAGGTGAAAGGAACTGCTCTCGTGACAGAGAAGCAAGCAGTTTGCCATACTTTGTATTGTTTGATTTGGCGATGTTCTTGCTAGGCTAGGCTTTGTTTTCTTTTCCCATCCAATTGCTTTAAAAGAGGGTGCTTTTTACATGCTGAAAGACCTTGCAGGTTCATTATGCATCGTCTACAACAAAGGGGCATTTTTGCATGGCGGAAAGAGAATAAATGCGTCCAGGAGCACACTGAACAGTTTTCATTCCCGTCTTTATAATACACAGCTCAACAAGGCATTCCGTCAGGGTGAAGTTTCTCCTTAATCCTACGCTAGCGTCCTATAGGCTTATTTTCTGTGTTGGTTATCAAATAGTTGGAAGAGGTGACATTTTCACAGAATTGCAGCCATACTGTTTAAACCATTTCCAGCGTCAAGACATAATCTGTACGTGAGCGCCAGATTGAGTAGAGCCCTACAAAGAGTAACGTTACCACTACGCGATCATAGGGATGACAAGGACACTGATAAACGTTGCTCAGTGGTGGGATACAACTTTATGCCAGCACTAAGCGAACTTTGCGCAAAAATGCGTCGCTTTAACACAGAAAAAACATGCTGCAGGGATTCAGGGTGCGGTCCAAGTGAACCATCAAGGAACCATGGAACAAAGAAACGTTAAGTTCGCCAGCCACGTCCTCACCAGGAGAAGTTCTACTTAAAACCTGAAAAAGAAAACCTGCACAGCTGACTTGACCTTGAATTTGAATGCGCTTTTTAATACGTCTCACTTAAGCTCGCTTCCGATTTTCGCTAGAATAGAGGATGTGGGAAGAGCATATTTAAACCGTCCCAGTACGGCGTGTTCCGCTTGACTTCACTTAAATAGTCAAGAGAGAAACGTTCTTCAAAATATTTTACTGCCTCTTCTAGGTCTTCGTAGACCTTAGTACTCTGGCCCTCGGTCCACCCTCTACGTTCTCCTGCCACTCCTTGAAGAATCCACCTCCCAGCTCCGCAAACGAAAGCTGAATCGTGGGCTGGCTTTGCCATACTAAAAAGAGATACCTTTCTTTCTTAATGAAGATCACATATACTAAACCTAGCCCCGCTTTCACTAAGCTCAAAAAGGCTTGATGGCCTTCTGCGTTCAAAACCAGTATGCCGAATAAACCCTGCGCAGTACCTTTGGACATTGTTTACCATTGCAGTAGGTATAAGCTTCGCCTATGCCACGTTACAAACTGCTTGAAGAGCCCGCTGTATGAGTCGGCATCGCCAATATCGCGTACCAAACTGCAGCAAAAGCCGGGTGTTAAAAAATCTCGAGTTCCCGTGCAGAATGTTTTGGCCATGCCATTTCTTCATTTTCGCTGCAAGGGAGCTCAGGTGATTATTTCCTTTTCCCTTCGCAGAGTTTCTGTGCTCATTGAAACCCATATGTTATGGCGGACCTGATTTCTCCAATTGAAGTTCAAAAAGTTTTCAGATTTGAATTCTCGCACGCCCAACAACCTACCTACGCCCATCACCGAGTTTATCTTGGCAACAGACACCGTAGCAAACTCGGGGATTGGTTGGTGAGCGTGCTGCTGTTTTTCTCGAAATGCACACACACAAGAGTCAGATCGTAAGCGAAGGCAAGCACTTTTACCAGTTGGTCCCACATGTTGACACCACTCGAAGCAGCATTAACCAGAATGACACGACACAAAGGTTCTTGGTGCATTGCGAAGATAACAGGTGACATTGCACAGCCTTGCCGCACTGACCTGTTGATCATTATGCTGGTACAATAAAAGCTCGTTAATTTCAACTCGAAGGAGACCATCAAATTGTTCGAAATAAGCGGAGTTCGAATTATTAGGTAGGTTTAAGAATGAGTTGACACCGCGCCAGGGCAGAATACAAAGAAGCCACTTTTGGACTCGTTATAGCGAATTGGGTGCTACTACCCCTACTACACGTTTGTTGCGCACGCCACATAATCTCATGGCTGTACCAGTGATCGCGCCTGAAATACAACCTGCAACGGTATGCGCCGGAGCACTGGCGTCGGCGGCGATGCGTGCTGAGGCGAACTTAGCTGTCGTTGCAGCAATGCGCGCAAACTACGCTATTTTAGATGCGAAGCATCTCATGGTAGGCGCCATGTTTCTCCCTTGTTGTGGTTGTTGCGCCGTCTACACCCCCACTGCGCATTTTCGGCTTGCTGAACGCACGGTGGTTGTTTACCCTTCCATGACTGCTGGTGCGGCAGTGTTGCCGGTGTCTTCCTTGGCCGGCATGAGACGAGCACGCTTCCCCTTTAAGGGACTTGGAGCGGCAGTGTTGCCGGTGTCCTCCGGAGCCTGCACGAGACGAGCACGCTTCACGCGCCTTCGACGTTTCATCGCCGGCAGCAGCGGCGTCCGTCGGCGAGTCTCGGCGGGCCGTGATTACCAGCAGCCCGCATTCATCCGGGGAACGTGCACCGACCTCATCTTCAGCAACTTTAGCGTTTCGTCCACTACAACAGCCCTTGACTTAACATTCAACAGACCATAAGGTGGTCATAATCAAAGCGGAACGCCAACCACAGCTCGACGTTACCTACATTGAATATGATGATGATAATGCTTAAAAAAAACAGACTCATACCACGTATAAAATTGCTCTCTCACTCTCTCTCTCTCACTCTTTCATACCACTCCAATCTAACACCCCCCACGCCCCTCCAATAAAATTACACCACTTTCGCGTAGGGGAACCCTGAATAGTATGCGAAACCGTCATGGGCTCAACGCAATTTCCCATTTGGTAGTTCCGGTTAGTGAAAAGTGTGGTAGTTGCCATGGAAACCAATCGGTAAATATAACGGTAGCTACGTACCTTAACCTCACGGAAACGACGAACTGAAAATTAATGGGCACTTGAATCAACCCCATGCCTCTTTCGCATATTACTCAGGGTTCCCCTACAGGAAGATGGTGTAATTTGTCTAGTTGTTTCATTTTTTTATATCTATAGTAACTTTGGTTCGCTTTGAATGTGCAAGACCTTCTTATCACTATGTGCCGACCTCTTCGAGGAGCTTCGGAAGATCACGGGGTCCCTGTTCGAATTAACCGTTCTGGATACCGACGCCTTCAAATTATTAGTAGTTTTGCGTCATTGAATTATACAGGGTTTTGCCGGACCAGGCCACCAGTTCGCATTAAGAGTAAGTTCGAATGAAATGAGTTCGAATTAAAGATGTTTTACACTAGTAACTTTGCGGTTTATAACTGGATGTGCCATGACGTTCCTGTAGCATATGACGATGCATTTGTGGAGCGTGTCACCAATGTTGCACCCTTGAAGTAGGCTTAAGGGTAACTTGTGTGACACATTACGAACGCTTTGTTGATATATATTTTGAGTACAACATATTTACCACCAGTAGCCTACGCGTTTTCACGCTAATACGTATTATGTGCAGGTTGCCAGCGATGCGACGCCCTATGATTCTATATATTAGATGGCCTCCCACGAGATTTTCGATGGCAGTGTCCAGTCCCCAGGCTAACATTATGTCGAAAATGTTGCAGTCAGTTACCAGCAGTGCAGCAGGACGGATTTTGCTTTTACAAGGTAGGCCGTTCGACTTCATTTTGGTATCAGCAATGTTAGTCCTTGTGTCATGAATGTTGGCATTAGTTCTTTTTTCAAAATGACATCCCTCACGTTCCTCAAGATTGGGACGAGCACCCGTGAAAAATTCTTATAAAACACGCTTTTTAGGCCATCACTTCCTGGGGATTTCCTTTTTAACTCCTTTATTGCCCACTGTATTTTCGCTTCTCTGATTGCTTGGTTATTTTCATCTTTTACATCCTCGCTTACGTTCGCCCCAGTATTGGCGCGAGTAGCGCAAGTGCACTCGCGAGTGCTGAGCCGGGTTCCCCGCAAGTTGCTCTCGCACTCGCGAGTGGTGAGTGGAGCTCACCCCGAGTGTCATTCGCACTCACAAGTACTGAGCGCGACTGACGGCGCGTGCTGCTCGCATTCACTCGCACTCCCACTCCTTAGTCAAATACAACGGCCAGGCTTAATAACCACTTACCAATGAGTGGTGAGTGGGGTGTGTGTAAGTACACTCGTGAGTCAGCCTACTTACCTTTGTCACCGAGTGCCCTGATTTTCTGCCGGTTCCTTCGCCGCAAAGTGAGGCAGGCGCAATCTGCGTCCGACTTCCAACCCGTGCGACTGGAGCACTCCCGCTGGTTATTGTGTAACAACGCATTCACGGCTGCCCCGCATACCCGCGTTCATAGCCATGTGGCACGTCACTGACAAACGGTTCCTGAGGCTGGCTCATAGTCGTTCTCTCTGCCACTAAAAACTTAGGTACAATTTTTCTGCTGAAGACGCCGACGCCACATTTTTCACTGAATGGGCCTCTTAGGCATTCCAATGAAGGAGCGGAGGGCCTATCAACGAAGCGCACCAATGTAATATTTGTGAGCAGCTGTTTACGGCTACAGTTCTATACACGCTTTCTGGTCGTGTCACCAGACTTCACAATTAAAAATAATACTCCTAATTGTTGGGGACACTCCCAATCTCAACGTAATTGCACCATTCGAACTTTCATGAGGGCTTGCTCGAACGGTATATAAAGCGACGGACCTTCTCCCATCTTCCTGTAATAACCTCATAAAAACTACGAGCCAGTTTATCTTACCCCACTTCAACTTACAGAATTCCTTACCCTACTTTCCACAAAAGGCCTACAGCCCCCCTAATGAATAACGGCTTATATCTCTCTCTTTCCCCTTCCCTCCACTCTTTACGGGAAAGGATTTCTATATTGCGAGGCCTTCCATATACAGAATGCGCTGTAAATCCGCGGCCCCAGGTGAACTGAGGCAGTGGCAGGAAACATCCAGGCGAGCTAATAGCAGGCAGCAGAATCCGCAATCGCCGTCCACTTGCCCAGTACACGGAACAGGAACTCGCAGTGGAGAAGCGCGCAGAAGACTGATCGAAAAAATTTGAATGCCTCAGGTGAAGCGGAGCCTCAAAAAAATGGTGTCAGGCAGCAAGGTGACCAAACTCTTCGAGAACCCGGTTCCTATGTAAAGGGTTACGGGTTGGCTGGTTGGGTAAAAATCAAAGTTTACGGCTCTCGCCGCATGTTTTGGGTTTCCTCTTGACGCAGCTTTACTGGCAGCTGCAGTTCCGCCTGGATGAAAGTCGCGGGCACTTCTTGATTTGGATTCGGTCTGGACGGGACTTCAACGTCATTTGCTCGTTCTGGCAAAGTCGTAGACTGAACAGGGCAAAATTCAAACTCAGCAAACCATCCAACAATATATCGTGGCCCCATTGACGTGTCATTTTCAGTGTACTGGAAAATTGCTATTGAAAACTTTTAGGGGCGAAGCTCCTTAAGGCGTGGGTCTGTCCATCCTCGACGTATGTATGTAGCCACCTCTAGTTTAGTTCTTGGATTGTTTACTACATGGCGTGGCTACCTCTAGATTAGTTCTTGGATTGTTTACTTGATGGCGGTACTTGTATATGATGAAAAGATGCGATTGGATTGTTTACTAGATGGCGTGGCTACCTCTAGTTTAGTTCTTGGATTGTTTAATGGATAGCGGGGAGCGTTGTAATAAAATCCGTTCGCTGTTGGCGCGCGCTCGGAGTCGCCCGATGGATAAGGCTGCAGATGTGCGAGCCCGCGAGGCAGAAGCGCTCCGTGAAGCTGCGCGACGCCGCCGCCAAGATCCTGCCGTACGAGAGCGGGAGGCCGAAGCGTGTCGTCTGGCTGCGCGACGACGCCGCCAAGATCCCAGCGTTCGAGAACGAGAGGCCCAAGCGTCACGGCAACGGCGCGAGGACCGTGCCGTACGCGAAGCGGCACGGCTGCGGCGCGAAGAGGATCTCCAAAATGTCAGAGAACGGGAAGCGGCGAGAAAGCGCGCGTATCGGCAGGCAGACCCCGATGCAGTGAGAGCTCGTGAGGCGTCTGCAAAACGCATCAGGCGAGCTCAGCCCCAAGGTGCCGACGCGCGGTTTAAGCGAGACTTTCTAGACGTTACGTTCGGACACAGATGTAGTGGGCGAACTTTCACTGAAGAGTCACGGTTTTACCGATGATTTCCCCTCAGGAGCTTCGCCCACTCATCATCATTCACCCCGTGGATATGCTGTGAATTTTTTTAAAAGAGAACATAGAACATTGTTCATTGCGTCTAATGAAACAGCAAATGATTTGTATACATCTTTAAAAGGTACGCAGTCTTCCCTTGTATTGAAATTCTATAAGAAGTACCAGCTTAGATCTTTTTTGTTTCCCTGGTAGACCTGTACAATTCTATTTCTTGGTTTGCAAAAAAAACGTATATGTAATCATACAAATATTACGCGGTATAAGATTCAAGCGTACCTGAGCTGGCACGCTATCACCATATTACTGTCAACTTAATAACTGCCATATACGACGGGCAAGCTCTTCAGCATTTTACTGTTTTCATCTTCTGTTCGTTCTCACCGGTTTGGAAATTTTGATGTCTAGGCTCATCCGGGTAGTATGAGGTGGCCCATAGTCTGCGTGAAGCTTTTTCCAAATATTAACCTGCAGAAGGACTGAATAGTACCTCGACGACTGAATGTAGGCAGAGGGGACGGGCCGGCCGTGGCAATTCCCATTCGAGATTTCGTCAACAGTTTTCCGGTGTAAATAAATGTACTGTTTTCGCAGTCGTAATGGCGTAGGTTGTCTGAAATGAATGAACGAATGAAAGCTTTTATGATTTCTTGGAGGTATGGGTCCTATCTATTCAAAGAAACCTAGGTTGCCGTGGTGGCTTCCTAGGCATCGTGGTTATTTTCTGGGCGTGGGTAAATTATTGTCGGGGGCTTCTTGAACACCTTTGCGATGGTGTTCCAGCGGGTGCGCACGAAGGCGGTGTGGTGGGTCTGTCCTCCCGTGAGGGCAGTCCTTCAATGGCTTCTTCCCTGGTTCTTTGTTGTAAGCGCCCAATATGTTATGCTGGTGGAGCAATCCCTGGCATTTCGAGCATACTGTCAGTGCCGATTGGTAAACGGCCATTCGTGCCGGGGTTAGGATGGTACCTGGTTCGCCCCCCGAGACCTATTCTTCTTAGGTTAGGAGTATGTGCGGCTTGGGTAAGTTTAGTGATGGATGTCGTTTTACTCCAAATTAGACCCAAGGAAGCCCCTCACAAGGATGTGGAGTCTAGGTCGTGCTCTTCGTGTGCCACGGGCTCAGTTGCAACCCTTTACCACAATTTCCTTAAAAATAAAGACAAGAGACCTGATGTAGCAAAGCCTTGTGTGCCAAAATGACCGCCACGCAAGGGTCCCTTCCTACAATCCCCGTAGGGACAATGAGCCCCATCGGCGAACATATCTTACATGAACACATCCTCTTGTGGGGCGGAACTCGAGACCGCCCTGGCGTCAGTTCAGAACGTTTCTTCCCCAAGTCCTGGCGGCATAAGCTAAGTGGTTCTGAGTTACCTTAGTGCTAATCCGAAGCGGTGGCGTCTCTCAGTGTTTAAACATTCTTGGGAAACCAGCCAACGTGAAAGAGACTGGTAGCGCGCTCGCATTGTACCAGTCTTAAAGCCTGACAGGTTGCCCACGCACATTGACTCGTATCGGGCAATGAGCTCCTCAGCTGCATTGGGAAACTAATGGAGGAGATGTTACTGCAGCGCTTGGACTGGGATCTCACTGAGAGAGGTATATATCCGTCGCAGATGTCACGACACGCAAGGGTCGGAGCAGCATGGATAACGTGATCGCCCTTGAAACACATGTTGAGGAGGAAAAGGCTCGACGGCAATTTCCCATCGCAGTCTTCATTGACATAAAATCTGCTTATGACTGCGCACCGTGGAGCTATCGGCACAGCTATAATGTCCGCAAGAATTTCGGGACGCATGTACGATTGCATCGGTGATTACCTGTCCGGCAGAAGCAGCTACAGGTGCGTAGCAGAAGTGACACGTCATCGCAATGTTACCCGAGGTGTCCCCCAGGGTGGCGTTCTGATCCAAACTCGTTTTAAACTCTCCTCTGTCGGTCTTAAGAGATGTGTGCAGCAATCGGTGAAAATCTCAATGTACGCCGCCGATATATGCATTTGGTTCTCAGCATACAACGGGGGTTTGATTTCAGCGAGAGTACAGCGCTCTATTACCTCGGTTGCGAAGTTTCTCGCGATAGCGGCCTTCAGATATCACTTGAAAAGTGCGCTCCAATGGCCGTCTCTGAACGGGATGTATCCAAGTACCATTTAATGGCCGCTGGCGTGCCAATACCATGTTTAGGTCACCACAAAATCCTTGGTGTCCCTTTTGACTGTCATCTGACATGAACGCCACACGTTCGCAGCTTGAAAGGGAAGCTAACATCATTTGTGCGCATTATTGGTATGATCTCAAACAGCGCTGGTGGAAGTAGTGTGAGCTCTCTTTTAAGGCCTCCTCTGCTACAGCCTCTCAGAACTGACCCCACTCTCCAAAGGGAACTGTAGAGGGTTAGAAGGCCTACAGGCCAAAATACTACGAATCTGTCTTGGGGTTCCGACGACCACATCCACCATGGGAACCAGGACACAAAGTTGATGCCTTCCGTTTACTTCTCTGAAGGCACTGGAGCTATTTCGAACGCAACTTCCCATTGTAACTGTACAGCATGGGCACCCGGTCTAGCATCCGGACTGGCACCGGTCCATGTGTCCAGGGTGCAGGGGGTACTACCTTCACAATTCCAGGCCCCAGCCCATTTCCTATGAAAATCACAACCACTGTTCATGGCTTCAACCAAAAACGCTTGCCCCGGCTTTGAAAATTCTTGCCTCGCAGCTCATTATTACTTACTATAGAGCCCATACGAAAATGTACACGGATGTGTCAGGGACGGGTACCTCCACGGCGATTGGGATTTGGATTCCCTCGTCGTGAACCTAGATTTTCGTCCCACTTACACCCAAGACGTCAACGATGGCAACCGAGCTCGCTGGGCTGCAGACGGCTTGTCACTACATCTTAAAGCAGCCACACCCTAAATAGGCTTTTTCCCCTGACTCCCGGTCCACTCTAGTATACGTAGGATCACTACCGAAAGGTCAGATTACATGGGAGATACATAATCTGCACCTCCAAGAAACACAACAGCGGCACAGCGTCGAACTGCAATGACTTCCTGCAAACTGTGGAGTCGCCAGAAATTTTGCAGCTGATACTGCAGCCTCATCGGCCCACAGCCTCTCTGTTCCACCACCTTTACAAGAAAGGATGCGGCAACCCTCGCACAATCGATTGCCTGGAGAACACAGCGGCGAATTTAGAGCGACAAGAATCGTCAGTACACGCCTATGAATATGATTGACAGTAAAAGCAGCTTGAAGATGCCCTTTGGGCTCAGCAAGCGTGAGGAAGCGGTATTGCACAGTCTACGTCTCAACGCTGCGTACACACGGCATTTCCTCTACAAAATTCAGCAGGACACTTCACCACTTTGTGCAACAAGCCATGTAACAAAAAGCAACAAACATGCCATCTCTAATTGTCCAAACTACACAGTGCCAAGGCAGACTCTCCTAACATCTTTGTGTATGCCACACCACGAAGGCCTTGAACTACGGGCAGTTTTGGGCCCTTGGTCGGACCCACGCCAGGGCGTACGGGCTACCAAAGCTCTGTTGGTGTTCTTCTGTAGTACTGGCTTGCAACAAGTGCTGTGACCAGCCTAACTTCCAAACTCTGTGTATGTACTTTCCAAACTCTGTAAATGTGCTTAAACACTCATGCGCATCACCTCGTTCTTTTACTATTCACCTATTTATTTATTAATTTACTTGTTTATTGTAGAGCCCAAACGCTCATGTTCTCGTTCCTTCATACGGCGTAGCATGCTAAACGATGTGGTTTGGCTAACCTCGCTTTTTTCATTAAAGGCATTCCCTCTCTCCCTTTGGGTAATCTTTTTGGCTGTTTCGCAGATCATTTAGTGTGATGGATTTTGGTAGGATGGCTTCTCTCTGGGGTGGGATGGCGCTGCAGGGAGAACTTGGTGCAGTTTCCAGGTGAATGTCTTTCGGGAATAACGGAAGACCAGACTTGATCGCTCGTCGTGTCTCTTTATGAAGCGTGTGTTCTACGTGGTTACTGGATTCCACAGGGTGCATGAGCATGCGTGTTGGAAATGAGGGTAGCGGTCGCATACGCACCGTTGCTGCTGCTCGGAGGAGGAACCCCAGAAAAAAACCAACGCGAAGTTAAGCTTAGAGGAAAAAATCAACTGAAAATATGCTGGTGGATTTTTTAAAATGCGCAAGCGTCCTGTTGCTGTCCCTCGCGAACTTGAAGCTCGGTCCGAATCTTACAACTTACTCCTGCTAGGTAAGTCAGGAACAGGCATTTCTCGCACGTGCCTCGTACCCTGTACCAACCGTTTTTAGTGCACCATACAATCTTAGTAATCACGTTTGTTCGCTTTATTAGCGGCATTGCCTTTATGCCGCCCTCATATTGTGTGTCCACCATACCTCGGCAATATGGGCGCGGCTCACTAAAAATCCCTCACAATTTTTTTTAATCACAACTCACTCAAACTCAGCCTCCGTTCTGAGCAGCACATCTGCGCTCACTGACACTCAAACTCAGAGTGGGCGCAAAACTCAAAATTCACTCGGACTCCACACTCAAAATGTACTCAAAACCCAAAATGCACTCACACTCAAAACGTACTCAAACTCAATATGTACACCGTAGTCAAAATGTACTCAAACTAAAAATGTAATCAGAACTCAAAAATTACTCAAACTACATAGAAATGTACTCAAACTCAAAATGGACTCAAAACTCGAAATGAACTCAGAACTCACAATGGACTGAAAACTCAAAATGAATTCAGAACTCAAATTCAGAACTCCATTAGTATTCAGAGTTTTAAAACTCAAGTTTGGTAAAAATATTCCGGGTGCAAATTCGTGAGCTCGAACTCTTGCATTCAGTACGACATGACACCGTAACTCTTGTGTGGTCGTAAAAAATTTTTGTTGCAGGTTTAATACAGCTATACCTGCTGGCCCAGATTATTAGGGCTGGTTCCAAGCAATTGTACGTACATATAGTGGATACCAAACTCTTGATGTAGGCTCCGTGTTCGTGTTCATGATATAGCCTGTCGGGACTCGGTGGTGTGCTGGGGCCTTCGGGCGATTCAAACAAGTTTGGGTGAGGAGACGTGCGCTCACTGCTCAGTTCGTTTACATCGGCGTTGTTCAGGGTTGGGGTTCCGGCATTCTTGCTCTGCATCCTGAAAAAAAAAACGACTTGTGTCAAAGCGAACTGTACACGCGAATCTCTGAAGCGTGAGGTGTTCATGGCTATGTTTGATTTTTAATGCGTACTATTCTTTGCCGAGTACCCCCGTCCCCTTCCCGCGGCCAGGATCGTGTAATGCGCTGTATTTCAACCAAAATGCAGATATTACAGAAGTTAAACCTGTAATTATTATGAAAGCGTAAATTTAGATAATTCAACAAACAAAATAAAAAACTAAGAAAAATAATAACAAGAAGAAATATTGAAAATAGCGAACCGTGTAACACGGGAGTCATCGATAGCCACAGATTGAGTTAAATTCAAACTGATGTGCCGCTAGGGCATGTGGGGTATCAAATTGAAGGTCTCGAGGAGGTAACTCTCGTGGGAAAAAGAAAAAAATGCTTCATGGTTAAACTAATGACTTATTTATCGTGAGTCAAAATTAAGGTTGGACTTCATAATGATGAGCCGTAGGCGTATGGGATATCAAAATAAATGTTTCAATTAGGAAAATAACCTTGAACAAATAGGAAATAGATCCTCGTAGTAATAATGACATAGTTATGGTAAGTCATACAATGGTTTAAAATTCATTGGGATGTCACTAGTTTGTTTGTAGTATCGAATTGAAGATATGTTTGAGGAGAGTCGCGTGGGGCAAAAAAAAATGCTTCCCGCTTATAATCGTGACACAGTCACGGTGAGTCATAGATAATGCTGACATTCAAAGTGATGTGCGCAAGGAATGTGAGTTGTAAAATTGAAGGTGAGACAAATAAAAATTAAAACAACTCTTCTGGACATAATCAAGACATAGTCATGGTGAGTCATTGATTGGGGTAAAAATCTAAGCCATGCCGTGAGGCAAATAAAAATTTCTTTTGGACATGATCAAGACATAGTCATGGTGAGTCATCGATTGGGTTAAAATCAAAGTAATGACGCAGTGAGGTATGGGGTATCAAATTGAATGTCTTGATGAGGGGAATCACTTAGGACAAATAAGAGATACTTCCTAAATAGCCCAATGCGATAGTCCTGGTAAGTCATAAGTTAGGTTAAACTTCAAACAAATTCCCGCAGAGTGTCTGGGGTGTCGAATTAAAGGTTTCGATGAATAACATCATGTGGGGAAGATACAAACTTCACCATATTCCCCTAGGGGAACCCCGAGTAGTATGCGAAGCGCCATGGGGTCGACGCAAGTAGACTGCGTTTAGGTTGTCCGCAGACATAATGCTCACGTCGTCTATGATCACACACTCTACGTTGCGTAAGGCCACGCGGAAAGTGTTCAGCGCGCTGGCGCTGAGGCCTCCGTCCTTGTTGGGGCCGGTGGTCTTCTGAGAGGGCTTGAAGGCGGCGTGCACGGTGGTTACTCCCACTGCCACAGTCGCATTTCCGGTGCTCGCGCAGATGACGAACGCGTTGTGGGCGTTGTTGTTGCCGGTGTGGCTGTACCGGTTGTAGAGGTCCATGGAAAGGCGGCGGACGAACGTCTTGCCGCAACCGGCCGGTCCGGTGAAGAAGACCCGTAACGGAGGTACTGACGGCGTCCTCTGCCGGTGGATAATCTCGCGCAGTAGCTCATGTTGTTCGGCGTTTGTCATCCTCATCAAGTTGTAGTATTCGTACCGGTTTATGATGTCCTGGCGTTAGCGCACGGCTGCGCACGAACTCGCGTGTTTCATCAGGCGCACCAAGTCTTGGCTCGGGATGATGTCGGCGTCTTCGTGTTCCGGGTGGAAGATCACGGCCGGAGGAGGCTCTGCTCCTTCTTCTTGTTGTTCTTGTTGTGCCATCTTCTGAGTGGCGCTGTCTGCGGCCCTGACACTGGCGTTGACGCTGGCGTCGCAGGTGGCGTTACCGGAGGCGTTGACCATACCAATCATCACGGCATTGCGTGAGAAGGTTCTACTAAGGGAAGATGACGACGGTGGTTGAACACGAAGTTGTCTCGTGACAGATTCTTTGGTTGGCCAATTCCCAGCGGCATCCTGCCACAATCATCATCATCAGTGCCTGGCCAGGCATGCCCAGGGGGCGTGTGGACGCCGCACAACGACACCCACATAACGGCGGAAGGAACAGGCGCCACCGTAAGCTGCTTCGCATCTAAAGGGGCATCCCGCTGACCAGTACTAGTTAGGAGCAAACTGCGCAAATTCACTGCAGATGCTAGAACGGTAGCACAAAATGAATTGTGGTGTCAAAGAGAAAGGTTTGAGGGAGAAATATTAAACAACGCAATGACCGCATCGTAAGATCATTATGTGCACTCACTTCGTATGTCAAATTTGGGAGTTGTGTCGTAATCTCCTCAGGGCTGAGCAATTATTGGTTTCCGAGTTGGGATTTGTGTGTAGCTAAAGCGGAAACATGCTTCTTAGTAATGGCAAGTTGAGTTTTGAAGGACGGCAATATTGTAAGCGTGGAGCTCCAAAGCGTGAAAATCCCCATCATCAAACACTTTGAGGAACACTTCATCTTCTTCTTTACTGACCATCATCATCGTTGGTTCCTGGACCGGTGTTCGGAGACGGCTGTGTCGTAGAATGAACGTCCCACTTCACCAAGTACCGAAGAACCCTCGTGTGGTGCTTCAGAGGGATCATTCGTATTTGCGGCATTTGACGAGGCCATCTTTAAAACGTAGCTAGGTTGACACCCTGCGGCGCGCATTGTCTAGAAAAATGCCCGCGTAGCCACCAAAAGAACGCTGGTGAACAGCCACACGGGCAAGATGGCAATGGAAATCTGGGAAAGTTTTTATGTCGGGATATGTACACATCAACAGCCAACGCACTGCTCACTGCACCCCGCTTCTATAACTTGTAGAGACTAGAATTTTGGTGGGTCGGCCATTTTCTAACGATCGACGCACCACCTGGTGGGCATTTTTTTGGGACTGCGGGCGCGGGCCGAGCAGACGACGCAGCAGTCTCACACTGTTGCTCATTGCCTCGCGTGAATATCAGACATCCAGGCGGCATCGAAAATTAGTAAGTATCATTTATTTGGTACGTCAGCAGCGCCGTGTTCACCAGGGTTTTGAAGAGAACGTTCAAAGCGTCCGAGAGCTGCCAGATTTGTCCATAAATTCTGTTCCTAACCCGCTAAGGCGGCGGGCCACCCCAAAATCGCTTTGCCCTTACGGAGGTTACCTGTGAGGCTACGTTTAGCCGTGCAAGCAGGACGCCCGACTTTTCGTCCCCAATTGATGTTTACTGTCTTAATTGGGGGCAGGTTTTATTATTGCTAGGTTTGTAAAAAATCTAGGCAGATATTTAAGAAAGCACACGGTTCATCACCCAAGCTTTAGTAAAGAATTCACGTTGTCAAAATATGACCTAAACTATTTGCAATACCGAAGACAAAGCTTTTCAACACGTGTCGCCATTTCACATTTATGCTTCATTCACACCGGTTCTAAATTTAGTAGTCAGGCACCATGAAGGTAACGCCAGGCAGGGTAATGGGCTGCCAGAAACACTGGCAAAATTTGACCCCGCTCAAAGGCTCATAACGACTCCATAGCGGAATGTATACAGAGGGGACTTGCCGGCGGTGGCTACGCCAGTAGTTTCCGGGCCCCATTCGAGATTTTTGTTATCATTTCTCCGTTGTAGGTAAATCAGCCTTTATAGTCGTAACGAACTTTGTCGCGTGCGATTATTAGAGAAGTGAAAGATTTTTTTTATGATTTAGATTTTTTGCCATATATTTAGCGCTTATGTGGAATCGTTTGGGCTTCATGGGTCCTACTAAGATTGTTACGCTCTAGAAACTAATCAAACAGATCCGCATTCATTACGGCACGATTGTTGTAGGGCTGTAAGGGCAGTTTTCGCTACCTCATCGATTGCCGCCGACGGCCAGCGGGTAGACAGGTCGGCGCCGTCCGCAACACATGTGCGCGCGTTTAAAAGTTGCACTATGCACAATTTCTTCATAGGTACTTTTTTATCCACCATCGACAGCCCGCACCAAGGTAATTGATTGGGCACATAATCAATGTTCCAGCTTCAGCTGGCGTGGATCTGTGCGATCGTAATTAGCGTTTCCCGTTTACCATATGCGAACATATATAGTGCTATTTGTGTTTGCGGTTTGAAGACAGGTCCGAAATACCCTAACTGCCATTAACAGCCGCAAAGCCTCATTCAGTTGAAAAAGGATTCTTTCTGTGCAATACACATATAAAAATTACTCAAATTGTTGCAGTGCCCTGTGTTAGCGCAGTCGGGGCATTACGGATGCATTAACCTGGCCGACGTGATGGGAAAGTATCATTTTGGCAGTAACTGTTGCCTTCTTTTTGAAAATGATGTGCATGAGCGCATTTAAAATCCCACAAGCATTAGCTACGGCAGCGTTGCGTACAATGAGCTGATCCGATATATCTGTGCCGGCTTTGCGCGAGTATGTGCTTTGCCACGACCGCGTACTCTCCAGTGCTTTGGACGGCGTTGCTAGTGATACCCACTGCACTGGAACCAGTGCGCGCAGTTCATCCAGCACCACTGACAGAGCTTGGAATGCTGCTAGTGATGAGTGGCAACGTCCCCGTCGTCACTACGAGCGTCGCTAGTGCCGCCCAGTGCACTGGTCTTATACTAGCGGTATTGGTTTTTCCAATAGGGTACTATTTTACCTTCACGATCGATGCGTATATTGTCTTATTTACAACCGCTATTTTTTGTCAGATTTCCATGTACCCCTTTTGCCACCGTATAAGCCTAGTTTCAACCACACGCCGGGTGTCCACAGATCTTATCAGAAACTATTTGGTCGACCTAGCTGTCTACGGGGATATGCATTATATCTGTGACAGGACGCCGTCGATCCTATAAGGAAAATGTTCGCTTTAATGAACAGCATAATGTCTCTCGCTCGCCCTTACGGCACTCCGACTTTGTCTAAATGCCTTACATCAAGACACAATTGCATCACGATCCACGCACCGTTGTCGCACTGACATCGCCGTGACTTCCGTACGGCGCATTTCGTTTCCAGCACTTCCATCCGTTTGCAATGAATATGCCGCCAATGTTAGTGGCGGCATGTTCCTCGGCTGCGTGAGGAGCCTAAGCGGCAGTGGCGCCGTCCGGGATGCAGCGGTGCGCCTCATCGAATGCCATGACTCCGTGGGGACTGCTGCACCGCTGAGTGATTCTGGCGCATTAGCACCTCTCCAACCTCTGGCCCTTAACAAAATATGGATGGCTTTTATGTGAGGGCGTATACCCAGATGGCGCATATAATGGCTTTCATAGCCCTGTGGCTCGAGGCAGATAATGGCGGCGTCTGGTTGGTGCATGCTTCTTCGGTAGTCAGCGAGAACGCAGGAGTCATTTCGCCGCTGAAGATGCGGACGCAGGGCTTTTCACTGAGGCGTTTTCACGCATGGTTTCACGCAGGGCTTTTAAATTTTACACTTTCCACCTGAAAATTGGAGGGTCATTGTACGAACCACACCGTCATTTCGGGTGAGCGCAGTTTCCTTCATTGTGCCTTCATAATTTATTTCATCATTAGAGCGGAGTGGTTTAATGCTAGATTCTCTATACATTTTGTAGTCATGTCAACCGAATCCGTAGATAAAAATAGGGAGGCTTGTTGACACTACCACTGTTGGTGTGATCACAGTTTTGGAACTCTCAAGCGGTATTTTTCGAGCATTAGAGCACGACGTTCTACTAAACTCTTCCTATAACGCACCTACAAGAGTAGCGCCCGCTTGATGTTGCTCCACTGGAAATTAACGCATTCTTTATACACATTTAGCCATCACGCCTACAGCACCCTTACTAATAAAGGCTTTACCCCTCTCCCACTCTCGTTAAGTGCGAGAAATTCTATATGGCAAAGCCTTCCATATATATTTTATGCGCTGCAACACGGCCGCAGCAGAGTAGGTACGACAGCGCCAAAAGTAGTTATGCAAGACAACAAACCGGCAGCATAATCCACCTTAGCCGTGCTCTCTACCATTACATGGCAGCAAGTACTGGCAGCGCCGAAGAGCGTAGAAGACTATCGAAGAAATATGAAAGCCTCAGATGAAGCGGATAGGGACGTAAACCGTGTCAGGCGGTAAGACGAAGCCCTTTGACAAACCAGCTCGTAAGCCACGCGTAACTGCTTGGCTGCTTGGGTAAAAATCGAGAGATATTGCTGTCGCCGCGCGTCGTGTGTTTCCTAAAGGCGCAGCTTCAGTGGCAGCCTATTTTAGCCTGGACGGAAGTCGCGGGTACATCTTCCTTTTCGTTCCGTCTGGAGGGCAGTATAGCCTTATGTTAGGGCGTGTGAGTGCTGTACGCTACAAACAGGCGAAAACAAACTACCTAAGCCACCCAACAATCTATTGCTTGAGTATTACAAACAACATACCAGTGCGCATCGACGAATGTTAACAGCGGTACCCTAAAAAACAGATAAACTCCATAAAGTTCCCAAGTACTTCGGGTATTAAAGAAAATACAAGACGAATGCTGCAACATCAATTACCACAAAGGTAACAAACATGTGTTCTCACATAAGGGGAACAGTTATCCTTCCAAACATCCCTCCCGATATCGCCGCTTTGGCCACGTCCCCGTGCGTGCTGCTTTGAATTTGACTGGGTGCCTCTGCAACTACTTCCATTTTTCCGGGGATTAGACGTCAGGGCGAATTGTTTTGGAAACTTCTGAGTGCCTCACTGAAGAGGCGATCGTTGCGCGGATACGCGCTGCGGACAGCGGGGGCACTGACAACTCTGACGACGCGGTTGCACAGCCTGCTCGGGTAGCACCTTTGCAGGAGGCCCAACGCATGAAAGTCTCTCTGGGAGTTTGTTTCCACCAAGGACCCCTCGCGCATCTAGGCGAAGCGCCTACAGATGGGCTTGAAAAGATGTGCAGCAAAGATGACAGAGTATGCCTTCTTTTTTACAAATAAGTAGCAATACAACCTTGCTTGCCTGCAAATTAAAGGTTTTGAGCTCAGCTCCGTCTTTTTACTTTGCAACCCGCATAAAACAATCATCGGGTATATCGGTTATTCCCTCGGCACTTGGGTAAGGTTATAGGTAGACTAGGCTATACCATTTGTGGCTGTGGCCTCGTAGGTGTTGTGAAATCGCCCCCCCCCCCCCTCCACCGGATAATGGCCGCCGCGAGAGCAGTCTGTCTTGATTTTACCTAACCGGCCGAACCGCTTCGGCTCACTGACTAGCCAGAGTAACTGTTAATTATTCATAGTGACGCTGGCTAGTCAGTGAGCGGAAGCGGTTTGGCCGGTTAGGTAAAATCAAGACAGACTGCTCCCGTCCAGTACAGCTGGTGTCGCTTCACAACTGCGAGTGATTAGTCTGTCTTGATTTTACCTAACCGGCCAAACTGCTTCCGCTCACTGACTACCCAGCGTCACTATCTATAATAACAGTGACTCTGGCTAGTCAGTGAGCAGAAGCGGTTCGGCCGGGTAGGAAAAATCAAGACAGACTGCTCTCGCGGCGGCCATCATCCGGTAGGGGGGGGGGGTGGATTTCACAACACCTACGTGGTCACAGCCTCATTTCTTATCTCTATCAGGAACCTAGGACGGTCAACGAACCGAGTGATGTCTGAAATTGTGCAGTATTTTGGTAATGTTTTTTTTATTCCAAAACAATATTTAAAAACAACTAAAGTTTTTACGGTTGTTTGCAAATTATTATTTTGTCTTTTTTTTGTTTATATTATACAAAAGTGCCAAAAATTGTTATTGTTTTTTTAATTGTTAGTGCATTTGCAAACTTTTGCGTGCTTTTTTAAAAACGTACATATTATATTAAAAAATAATGCATAATTTAACAATCAAGCATTAGTTGAAATGCCCGTAGTCAATGACTTTTAAATAAGTGGCAACACGGAAGACAAAATGTTACAACTGTAGAACTGTCTCGCCCTTTCACATTTCAGTGTTAATCACACCCTGGTAAAAATCTCACCGAATGCGCCCATCAAGGTTATGCCAAAGAAGGCTGTGGGATGCGTGAAGCGCTGGTAAAATCTGCACCCGCTGAAGTACGGAAGAATGGATCGACAGCGGTATGTAACCAGAGGGGGCTTGCTGACGGTGGCTATGTGGGTAGTCATCAGGCCGAATTCGAGAGTTTTGTCATCATTTGTCCGTTGTAGATAAATGCGCAGTTTTTGTAGTCGTAATAAAGGTGGTCGCCTGCAATTAATCAACGAATAAAAGGTTTATTGTATGATCCCGATTTATTGCCGGCACAGGTCCCTACGTACACGAAACCTCTAGGTCTCCTGCGTAGGCTTCCTTGGCGGTGGAATAGTCCTGAGTGACATGGGTTGAGTCTTTGTTGGGGCTTGTCGGCGGCGTACCAGGTGTTCGGTGTTACCTTGTGACGGCGTTCCATGTGGTGCTTGGCGATATAGCGATAATGCCGATTTTGTTTTCCCGTGATGGAAGTCCACGATGTTTTCCTCTCCTTGTAACAGGTGAGGCTGGCTCCCACTCACAAGAATTTCGAGCATCATGGGAGTGGTTTGCCTTTGTAAAGGGCCATTCGGACTGTGGTTAGGAGGGGACCCATTTGTGTCTCGTTCTGTTCGGTTTTGGTTACGTGTGCGTGTGTGTGCGTACCTGCGTGCTTTTGCATGTGCGTGTGCGTGTGTGCGTGTTTGTCTGTGTTTGTGTGTGTGTGTATGTGTGTGCGCGCGCGTTTGTGTGTGTGTGCGTGTGTGTGTGTGCCTGCGTGCGGTTTAGTATAAGCTTCCGGGTTGTGTCGTACATCTTTTAGTCAGAGGGGTGTTGGTGGTATGAGATCCCTCGGAGCTTGCATGGCGCGGCCGGCCGATTTAAATGCAGTATTTCAGGAGAGTCGGTTTTTCTTTCGTTATACCCCGCTTCCCTGCATGACCGGAGGCCCACTAGAGTCTAATCGCTCTTTGTACCTTTTCATGAAGTGTGCGCCCTGCATGTGCGACGTATTCGATTGTACCTAATGCGTCAGCATGGCTGTTGGGAATCAGTGTAGGATTCAGGTGTCGGCGCTGCTGATGCTCGAAGAGCCGTAAAAAGACAATTCAACATTTAACTGCAAGACATTGAAAAATATTTTTTGAAAATACAGGAGACGCTCGCTAAGACACAATTTGTGAAGACGACTTTCGTGGTCTGGATGAACCACACGGTTACTTTGTTGTATGCGCACAATGCGAAATCTTCGCTTAAGACGAATTTTTTATAACACGGAAAACTTTTGACGATCCGTTCAAGTTCGCCTTAGCGGCAGTTAACTCTATATTGTTGATTGACTTATTATGCTGGAGCATCTCGCCCTTTTACATCGCGAACTCTAGGCTAGCCCCGACTTCCGCGCCTTCTTTCCGTATACAAAAGTTTGCACCAAAGGGTTTCTCGCACCTCCTAGTACACTGTGCTAACCATTCTTAGCGTTCTCTAACCGTCTCTGCGGTCACGTTTGCCGCCTTAACAGCGACTTTACCTGTATTCTGCCTTTATTTTAAATGTCCACTGCGGTCGGAATTTGGAAACCTTGATTACCGTGGTTTCCCTTTGCCACCCTGTAATGGTCGCACAATCAAAATAGATTGTGCGACCATTACAGGGTGGCAAAGGGAAACCACGGTAATCAAGGTTTCCAAATTCCGACCGCAGTGGACATTTAAAATAAAGGCAGAATACAGGTAAACAACGAGCACGGGCGTTGAGTAAAACCTCGGGACATGGCGAGAAGTCAAGCCTACAGCGTGTTTCTTGATGCAAGTGGGGAGCTTCGCTACAACGTGACGTCTCATTACAAATGTCGGGAGCGCTGCAAAAAAAGCTCTTTCCACTTTCGAAGGCAGCTCTCTCAACGCGCTCTTTAACTCTGTCATTGAGTGACCTTCCGTAGCTACCCCTACGGACGGATAGACGCCAGCCAAAATATCTGCGTAATTCCCATGAACAGCTTCCCATGTAATATAAGGCAGAGTGTAACACCTGGATACCTTTTTCAGAACGTACCGAGGGTTTTGTATGTATAACCGGGTCTTTATGACAGGTTTCCTGTATTTGAAATGCAGCGCGTTCGGAGACAGATGCCGTCAAAATCGTTTATATCAAAACAGCGGAGCACCGTACGCACTGGCGCAGCATGGGGTATCTACCTCTTCCCTGAAATATTCTGCTCTGGGGTGGGGAGAATGCGCTGAGTACACTGTTATCAAAGCAAGAAGTGCTTTTATTTGTTTGCTAGTGCAAGCTGTGCACATTGTTGACGTTGCATCCAAGTCAGCTCATGTCATGTCGTCCATCATTTTGCTATTCTTGTAATTGAACACAACAATCATAGGGTTGCTTAAACAGCGATCCCATCATTTACAACTTTCGCTGTTTTAATTAAAGACATTTGATGCCTTTGGGACTGGTTTTTGATCCTTTTTTTTGTTGTTCCTCGTTTTAGTTTTTTTTAATTTTAGGTTGGGTTGGGAGGCTATAAAGCGGCTCTAAGCTGTCACTTGTATTCACACGAGTCGCTCTACGAAGACTGAAAAAAGAGACTCAGCCAGCCATCCCTTTGGATTCACTGAGGCTTCGGACGCCGCCGTGCCGCCGCACCATCCGCACTACCCGGGCCGTGAGTTGGTATAAACAAAACGGAGAGTAGAGTCTTACTCAGCAAGCGCATGGGTTCTCGCGCCGCCTCTCTTCGGGGTCACGTTCCATCACTGGCGGTGCCAGTTGTTTGTTTGTGTAACCCGGATGTAGACAGTAGCCAGTAGTAGCATGGGGGGGTGCCTTATACAAGCCAGTTGTAGCCTGGGAGTTTTCTGTTGACTCGGACACGTAAATATCGTTCCTGGTTCGAGGCCTTCTGCTTCGCAGCAAAAATGGTAGCGGTGGGGAATCAGCCGTAAGTTTTTTTTAATCTTGCGCACGGTATAGGTGGCACATCACGAAATATTTTGAGTCACATATATATATATAAGTGCGTTTTGAATGTGTGTGATGCACCAATAAAAGTGCGTACATTCAGTTATAGACCCACAAACACACACACTCGCGCACGCACGAACACACACGCGAACAATATTTTGTATCACATTCCATAACTGCTATTTTATGATATCCAGGTGGCACAACCCACATGTCTCGATGACCTGTCTCCAGTCAATAAATTCTGTTTATATTTGATTCTTCTGCGGGCGAACAAAAATAACTTTAGATTGAATTGAGAAAAGCGCCTTTTTTTCAATGAAACAACTGCTAAACCAACTTGAATATTTTTGTCGTGCTGTAGAAGGAAGGAAAGTATGCGAGCAATGAAATCGAACTGTGGCTACAATACTTGCTTAGGTTGGTACTCGTAACTTTCAGATCCGGCACTCGAAGATGTGACACAAAACGCCAGACCATAAGGCGGTCATAATCAAAGCGGAACGCCAACCCCCGCTCGACGTCACGTACGTTGAATATGCTCATCATAATGCCTAAATAAAGACAGACTCATACCACGTACAACGTCTCCCTCTCTGTCACTTTAATGCCTCTCCAGTCTAGAACCCCTCACCCTCCTCCAAGAAAATTACGCCATCTTCCCGTAGGGGAACCCTGAGTAGTTTGCGAAACAGTCATGGGGTCAACGCAATTTCCCATTTCCTAGTTCTGGTAAGTGAAAAGTGTTGTAGTTACCATGGAAACCAGACGGTAAATATAACAGTGGCTACTGACCACAACCTCAGGGAAACGACGAACTAAAAACTAATGGGCAGTTGAATCGACCCCGTGCCTGCTTCGCATACTAAGGATTCCCCTACGGGAAGATAGTATAATTTTTTGTATCGAACTAACCATTTTCAGTACTTGTTTCTATGTATATTTTGCTAATTTCGTTTTGAACGGGCTTTGCATGAACATTCCCTACATGTAGAATTTTTCGCACCCAAATTTACCTTACTTTCGGTTTCGGCAGTTGCCTCATTTTGAAAACAAAAATCACCTGTTTTGTTACGGAAGAGGCAGCAACAATACAACATAATACTGTACAAGCGCGAAAATTCTGGTTGTATCAGTGAAGGTACGCATTACGTTATCTTATACTTAGTGCGCAGATGAAGAACGGATAAAAGTAGCACTGTGAACCACTTGTATTCCTTAGAGGTGTGCGTTCGATTAAAGAATACTGGGTATATAGGTTAAGTAACATGACAAAAATGTAATAAATGTACTTCTCTCTCCTACTCGCAAAATACTTACATACTCTTTCAATCTGTTTCCGGGCGCACTTCGTGGAAAACTGCGATGACCATGTTTGAACGATACAGAGCATATCTCAGGCCTACGTTAGGAAGAATCGTGTGAGCCTTTTTCAGTAAATATTTTTGGGTATGCACATATTCGGATGTTTCTTAGCAGACAGCACCAACAGGGCCTAATTGCTTTGTAACCGGCCGTGAGCTTTCACGGGAAACGGGATGGGCGATGAGAATTTCATGAAAATGTCTACGATAAGTAAGTAAAGTAAAAAGCGAAAAAAACATTTTTGCTTGCCGAACTCCTAGAGATGGGACTCGCTCGTAACGTCAAACACCTACGGGTTCCACCTTCCCGTTCGGGAAATACACGCGCGAACCTGCACAGCTACTACAGCAACGTGGGTGGGCCTCAGTGACCTATCGCCATGTACTGGTGCGGGTGAAAAGCGTCAGAGCACCGAACACGATGTAGTCGCCTCTCCTGGCTCAGTGTAAAGACCTGAACTCTTACACCATTGCCTTGCTTACAGGCACTCAATTGATGCTCATAGGTTGCAGCAGATGTAATATTAGACAGACGCCGCCGCCCCACCGTCTTGCACGTAGCAGTTCTTTTTAGCGCATCTGTTTAAGCTTTTGGTTTATCCCTGCCTGGTGTGGCTTGAAACGCTGCTGCGCAAAGTTTGAGAGCAGGGACATTGCAGAACATGAAAAGGCAGCAGAAAGTGTGAAGAAGCAAGTTCTCCACTTGCAGGTGCGTGGAATGGGCGTTTTGCCGCAGATGTTTGCGTGGGGAGGTGCGATTTGCAGACCATTTGCGCTGACTGAGACCTAAGCTCTGCGTGCAGGTGTTCTCCTAAATCAGAGATGGGAAGAAAGGCTCCGCTGTTTAGTCATTGTTTACGTGTTACCTGCAAAGCTGGCGCGTTTTTTACCCCACACTGCCCCCGTATTTTTCATGTCTACAAAAGGTAATGTTCTTTTTTAGTGCGGGAGGCATATGGAGCCACTAATTCAAAAATTTCCGTTCCAGTGTGAAGTGGAAGGCGTGTACAGTCACGTAACGTTGCTTGGTGGAAGATGTAAGTGCGGTCTCGCGGAACTGCATCAGGTCGCAGGCGGAAGCAAACGTGCTCGCGATAGAGAGGCAGGTAGCTTGCTTTACTCTGTCATACTTATTATTCGTCCAAGTAAATGTAGTCTACTTTACACTTGTGCATGAATTGCAGATTTCTACAGAGCGGGGCACCAGAGCGTCTTATCTGGCCCTCTGGTGAATCATAGCTATAGAGCTGATAATATTTTTGGTGCATACTGGGTTGGGGGTTCCAAGGTCACCAGCGAGGAGAAATTCGCTACTTTGCAAAGAAAGCGCAAGGCAAGCCCTGCGAACTTAATGGTATTTATAGCATCACCATGCATGCGCCGAGTTACGCCGTAATCTTTAGAAGGAACCCATTGCAAACGCTGCACTCACTCCCCACATCGTCAGAAACTCGCTGTGGCCTGCTGAACCGGAAATTTATCTGGTCCTTTCTGCAGCACTGAACTGCTATCCAACCTGCCCAATAATATTCTTGCATGGCTAGGATTCCCAGAACCACCGCGAATGCATACGTCGTAAACTTCTGCTGATTCTGCTTTCAAAAATCTGTTTATCATGATCCCAAATATCAGCATTAATTAGGCTACTACCTCCACAGGAATAGTTTGCCGGTTGGGTGCCACGTGCTCACAGCGAGCTCCGTCAATTGATTAAGTTGCCCCGTCATGATGCACCACGGGTCCGGCAGCGACACATACCATTTTCCTCCAAAATTTCTAGGAGGACTTTGGTATGAGCGATCATCGGCATCCACCATGTGGTGTTGCGAGCGTCGACAAACACTACAAAAACAAAACATAAAAAAAAGTTTCAAACAGCATAGAAGAGCTGTTTTAAACCCCACAGATCCGAGAAACTCGTTCTGCAGGCTAATAAAGAGTACACAAAGACGGATCAGCCGTCAACGCTTATTGCAATATATGACAATTCCTGAAGAGGTAGTTTGCGTCAAATTTGTGCTTCTGTGCCTTTCTCGTTTCTGTTACTGCCACACGGTCTATAAGCGGCGTCATCTCGAAGTTATTGAAACCTTAGCCCACGTACGCTTCGGGGGATGGCAGAGGCGATCATCTGCGGGGCGGCACAGTATATGCTCTCGATTTTTTAGATTGCAGTAAAATCACTTACGGGACCCACTCGCCATTGAATCGATCACTTTCCAGTGGCCATGCCACCGTGAGCTGTCCACAAAACGCGAGAGGAACGTTTATTAGTTCGGATAGTCATTTGAACGACCTCAAAATAAACTCTGAAAATAAAACAGAAAATAACTGTTCAAGGGACACAAAATTATCACGGTAACGCACGTGTGCAGATATCGGAAGGAAAAAAGGTAAAAGAAGGGCAGGAATGTAAACCAGGCTGCTGCCTAGTTTGCTATCCTACACGTGAGAGTGCGAGAAAGTGGAGAAAAGAATAGGAAAGATAATCACAGAGATTAAAGAGGTGTGCCGCGAATTAGACCACATCGACGATAGAGTTCAATCAGTTCATTGAGTAAAATGTTTTGTGCTACATTCTCCTGTACACGTCTGTCTTTTTTGGGAAACACAGCAACGCTCTTGTCGCCTTGGGAGAAGGTTGGGGTTCTCCCAAAAATCAAATCAAGGTGGTGTGTCCTAATGGCTGAAGGGGCCAGGAGTAGGAGAAGCTATATAAATAAAACAAACTTTTTTTAATGCCACTAGATAAATATTTCCATACCTAATAAACAAATGCTCAACTTCGTGATGTAGGTTTACCTTGTTCTCTATATACGCCTTGGAGGCGGTGCTTCTATTTATTATTTTGCGTTGATGACGGAGCGGGCCAGTGAACGAGGGTTTTCTCCTCAGAGAACGGTCACCAAAGAATCTATATTCCGTAGAGTTGAATGGAGCTGCCTTCTTTCCGATCAAGAACGAGGGCACGTGCATATAACATGGCATATGGTCTCTGGTGCATCAGAGACTTCACACGCCTCACTGGCTGCAACTACGATTAAATCGACTTAGTTTCTGTGAATAAGCCAGAATCAGCCAAGGCAGAGACAAAAAGAAATAATTGCACGTGACCTTGGGAAGACTAATCGTAGAGAATGCTGAAGGTTCAGGTCCAAGGCAATACTGCGAGTGCCTGGGAACTCTTGGTGGTCTACTTCAAAAGTGCGCTTTTACTTTTCAGAGTGGGTTTTGGAGACCCCGCATTGAGCGCTGTTAGCGAGAAATTGGTTAGTGTGGCGACACATATTCAAAAGAGCATATCACAATCAAGGGCGGAAAACACATTCACTGAACGCCATGGTATTGGTGCATCAAGGTTTATGAAACCTACCTTAAATAAGCTCTAAATCCATTTATAAAACAAGTCTGTGATCGGTTCGGTGACATAATGTTCAGCGAACTGGCCTAATTGGCAGCCATCTTTCATTACCACAGCCTAAGTATGTTGGTCACATCGACGCGTAATGCACAAAATTCTCCTCTAAGCGCATGGGCTTTTTATTGCTCCACTTTTGCTGCCATATAAGCAAAACATCCGCTTAACTGGCTCAAACATCCCTGTTGTTTCACCATGCGCGCTCAAAGTCCCGATCGAACGTGTTAAAACAAAAGACCGCTCAATATCACGACGAAGTGTGTAATTTCGCATCATCATGTGGAAACGAGCTCACGCGATAATCGCGCTCTAGCGTTCAACAGCCGCGGTGGAGCGCATGCTTTAGACGAATGGTGCCTTCGCGATGAATGAACGCCGCGTTCGCCACGTTCGTCCGGCCTCCTTCAGTGAGCGTTGCGGGGAAGCGAATGGCTTTGAGACGTGGTCGGCAATACAGCTAAACCAAAGTTTAACCAAGCGAAACTAAGACTCAACCAGACTAAGCCAAGGTTTTGGTTTGCATATCCAGGTTATCTGAGCTACTCCGCATCCATTTTTTTGTGCTAGTGATAACACCTTAAACCCTTGGCATTTAAAACAATTAAATCCCAGCGATTGAGCGTATTCAGGAGCGGCGTGGCTTCTGCCGTTCCTTCGTAAACATCACGAGTACCGTTACAGTTCCACCCACTAGTATACGAATGGTGGTGTTCCTCCGTTCCTCCGAAAAAGAACTAGTTACACGAACGCGGTTCCTTGAAACGGCGTTCCGTACAACACCGTCCAAAATAAAGAAGAAATGTGAATCGCCGGTTCTGCACTGAACAGCCGTATTATGGGGAAATGTTAGAAAAGGGAAAACGTGGTCCCAGTTGGTATGGTCTGACCTAATAATATACACTGAGTGCATGTAATACAAAGCCACGTTTATGGAGAGTACCGGTCAAACGTGGTGACTGCAGAAGCGGTTGTAGGTTTTTTGAAAACTAAGATGTCCTGCTGTGGCATCATCATGAAACGATTCTAGGATTCTAGAGAACTCCGTCCACAAGCCGGAAATTCTTTAGCTGTCGACCTACGCAACTGTTGGGAGCCCTTGCACACTGTTGAGTCTTGCACCCTGCACATTATTGTGCGACAATAAGTGTCACTTCGCTGGAGTTCCAGAAGGTGTTCTGGATTATCAACCATTGCATGAACAATGGGTGTGATAGGTCGGCAAAACAGAAAGAACTCACTCAAACTCAATCACAATTTTTTTCATTCACACTGTACTCAATCAAACTCAGACTCAAAAAGCTTGTCTGTTCAAAAAATCACTCGTACTCAATTATCAAATACTCATTTTTAATCATACTCACTTGTAATCAAACTCATTTGTCCTCACGAGTATTAGTACTCAATCTGTACACATGAGTACTGAATCTGTACTCATGAGTACTCACTCTGTACTCATGAGTACTACTCATTCTGCACTCATGAGTACTACTCATTTTGCACTCATGAGTACTCACTCACTCTGTTCTCTTGAGTACTCAGTTTGTATTACTCACGAACAATGAACTTATCTGCACTGTTAGCTAGGTCGTATCTCGAATAGAAGAATAAATAGAAAAAAAATAAAATGTTTAATTGATTAGAAAAACACACGTTATATATATATCAGGACAGTGGAAGAAAACGTCTGACGCGGTGCACTGTCGTAAGGCGACTTACTGCGCGAAGGCACGTGCATGTGAGAGAGTGAAACTGAGCGTAAGCACTCGCGTTGCGTCTGGCGTCTCTTGTTCTTGGGAATAAAAGAACGAAGTGTGGGCCGGGTCGGGCTCAGGGGAGCTCTGGGCTTGTCGGTGCGGTCATGGCCGTAAACTGCGGTTTTCTGCATGTCTTCGGGTGGCAGCTTTTGTCATCCGTTTTCGTTTCCGGGTGCGATGATACTCTCGTAACCGTGTTCCGAATCCGAATTGTGCCTGCCCCCAGGCACAATGAAGTGTGCGCGTAGATTGACGTCCTCTCGTATCCAGATCTCTGTCTGCTTATTCACAGATGCTCGATGCTGGCGTTTGTTTTTTGTTGTTCCGGATACTAGAAACTTCTTTAAGAGGGTGTTCGTCTCGTTGAGTTTCGGTGAATCTGAAATCTGCTTGATTTTATTGTGTGTGTGCCTTGGGATTCAGTTCGTCAGACCTGAACTTGACAGTGTTTACGGCGTTGCGTTAGCTGCGCCGCTTCCGTCGGCGATTGTGTTCGTGTAGCTCGTCGCGTGCTTGATGCATGTGGGGGCGTAGACGTCCGGTTTGTCCGGTGTCGAGCTGCGCTTTCTAGGTATGGCATATTTCGGCCCGTTGAGGAGGTTGCTTGAATTGACGTGTGCGTTGCGTATGGTGCGGGAGCCGTTTGGTTTTTCGTTTAGTGTGCGGTAGCGTTGCGTTTTCGTAGGGTGGCATGGCTGATCGGTCAAAGTCGTTGCGGCTCTGTGCTCGCCATCGCCGTGGTTGTTTCGGAAGTGAAACCGTTGTGATGGGGAAGCGGGCGTAGTTCGTGCCGTCCATTCGGTCCCACATTCCTCGGCGTCTCAAGCGTGACTTCATCGTTAGGGCATTCGATGCCTTCGTCTGGATCGGATTCATTTGTTGCCGTTATTGCCGTGTCCATGTCGCCGCTCAAGCACTCGTCTTTTGCCCGTTGTTTCGAGAATGCTATAATCGCCATCTCCCCCATACAAGCAGGCTCCGTTTGTACCGAGTCCCCTTTCTCGCGGTTGCTTCCTCTTGTACAAAATAGTGTTTGTCGTGTGAGTCTCGGTCGGAGCGCGGGTGCCAGGGATCTTGTTCGTTCTGGCTCGGACATGCCGCATGCGCTGGCCGTGTCGTTGCTCGTTGATGGACCTACCTCCACGAGTGTTATGTCGTTCGTCCACTGGACATAGGGCTGGAGCAGCGGGTGTCGGAGAGCTCGTACGTTCCGGTAGGGTTGAACCGCGTGCTCTGGGTCTTTTGTTGCTTGTGGCCAGGTGGTTTCTACGGTTGTAACATTCGCTGGCTAAGTCCGGATAGCAGCAGTGGGAGCGGAGGATGTCGCGAGTAGCAGTTTCTTCCGTGCGTGCTGGTTTGATGGCGTTCTCTGCGCTGTGCATTTCGTTCGCCGTGGTCAGCTCCACTGGTTCAAGTTTGATGTCGTTCGTCGCCTGTCGTGCGTTTCGTACGCAGTGCGCCTCGTTTTATCTAGGAAGCTCCCTTTTATTTGGTGTGCGGTCGTTCGCCACGTAAGGTGCATTTCGGCCGCCCTGCGTCTTGCTCGCTTGTCGTGGCCATATCCACCAATCCGGATGTGATGTCGTTGGTTGCGTGGACCGGCGCCGGGACAGGACGTGCGACAAATGTACGTACTGGCTCCGTTGCGTTCCGTGCTCTCAGCGTTCAGTTTGTGTACGTCTGTACCGGAAGAGCGGGTGCCAGGAACGTGGTGCCTTCTGACTCGTGCACGCTGCGTACGTTGCGAGTCTCATTGCTCGTTGCTGGAATGACCTGCGCGTGGGCGATGTAGCTCGTGGACGATGTAGCAGAGCAACGTGTGTTCGTTATCTCGCCAGAAATGCATTGACCTTCGATGCGTTTCCGTAATCGTGGCGATTACTAGGGAGAGGTCCGGTGAGCACGCAATCACAATTTTGCATGCGTCGTACCGTTCGTGTGCGTGCCGTCGTGCATTCTGCCTGTGTCCGGATCTCGTGCAGTGCAGGCACCGTTGGAAACATGCCGCCGACTCTCGCCAGTTGTTTCTGAAAACCTTCTCGTTCATCACGCAGCCTCGATTCTGCTCTCAAAGAGCGCCGCTTGCAGGGTTCTCTGCCGTTTGTTGTCGGAGGCAGCCTGAAGTAGCGTTGGCCCATTCGTTCCTTTGGAGAGATGCGACGTTCTCCATTGACCTCTAGAAGACGCAAGACGATGTCGTCCTTACGGCAAGAGCGGGTAGTGCTCGTAATCGTAGTGCACTAAGCAACTGCTCTTTCTTAGCAGAGCATATGACATAGCGTTCCGCTGAAGTCAGCAGTGTGTCGACCACCACCGACATGGAGATTGGTGCAAACACACATGCATCATCTGCAAAATATCTGCGGCACCTACAGCCTAGAACAAATTTAAAATCAATTTTAAACTGGGCGGAACGCAACCGAGCGGCCAGAGGCGGACCTCCCGCAATCGACATTGCCTCGATATTGTGTAAATAAACAACATCAATACACGTCACGAGTTTGTGATGGCCGCTTCCGCACTGCCGGTGTTTCTCGCTGGCTCGCCGCTCCAATCGGAGGTCGGAGCTTCTGCTCTCGAGCAATGAATTACCCAATCGTTGGCGGCAGAGGCGCGGTGATTTCGTCGGCTCATCGGGCAGATGGCCGCGATCTAAGTTCTACGGCGATTTCATTCACTCCATTTTTATTGCTTTTTATTATACTGGACGCGAAAACACGCCGGGGACACCTAAAGCACACTGAGCGAGCCGCAGTATCTCTGCGCGTGCGGATTAATGGATGTGAACATTTAATAACTGATATATAATAGAGAGGTAGCTTGGAGGCGGCGGCCACGGCTACGAAGTTGTGCAGGCCGGTGCAGGTAGCTCGAGCGATAGCTTGTTACAGCTGCATTAAATAGGACCCAGGTCCAGAACATGGCAGCACATATGAGAAAGAAGTTAGTGATTCGATGGCGGGTTGGATTAACAACCGTGTCTGCATCGCCTAGGAGAGCGGCAATCGAATATCAGCCGCAGTGCTAAGCCGAACGCTTCTGTAGGCGGACGTGTAGGCAGACCGGCCGGCTGCTCCAAGTCGGTCGGCTGCTCCAAGCCGGCTGCTATCTTCCTATCCACTGTCTCGAGCGTCGCGCGTGGTTCCTAGCCGCGGCAGCATTTTGCACTCGTAGCGCCTGCATCACGTCCACGGTCGCTTTTAAAATTAAGCGGGTCACGCAGAAGGATTGTCCGCAGAAGCGGGTCACGCAGAAGCGGGTCACGCAGAAGAAGAAAGCGGGTCACGCAGAAAGCGGGTCATGCAGAAGTATTTAGAATCTTTGACCATCATTGATCCGTTTTCGGTGCGGAACTCTGAGGCGGTTGTGGAGTATTTGTCCTCTGTATGTTGCTTGAACGTCTCGGGATTTAGTGTGGACGTTGAGGACCTGTTTTACTCCCTGCCTCACGATGTGATGATGAGACGTACTAGAGATTGCATCACAAACGACAATGATGAGCTGGCCTTTGTGAATCGAAGTGGAATCCCCGTGGAGGCGTTTTTAGAGCTGCTCAGTTTCTACCTTCAGAGTACTGTCGTGGGGTTTGAAGATAAGGTATACGTACAAAAGTCGGGAGTGTGCATTGGGTCTAAGGTGGCTCCAGTCCTGAGCAACATTTTCGTGGGCAAGGTTGACTGTGATTTGCAGCTCGCTTTACAGGGCGTTGCCACTAAGGTGTTCCGCTATGTGGACGATTTTTTGGTTCTGGGCTGCAACGTACAAATGGAGTCCTTCCAATGTGCTGTTCTTGATGCCTTCAATGCGAAAGGTGAAGGTTTGAAGTTCACGACCGAGGGTCCAGTTGAAGGCACCTTGAAATTTCTTGACCTCGAGCTTCGTTTCTCACGGCACCATACATGCTGGATGTACGCGCCCCGTTCTAATAAGCCACTCTTGAACTTCGCCTCTTTTCATTCCAAGCTGGTTAAGAACGGGATAGCCCACACGTGTCTCAAATCTGCAGTCAGCAAGTCCTGTTATCATTTGGCGCAACAAAGCTTTAATGCACAAGTAGTTCGGCTGGAGAACGCAGGGTTTCCCCTCTCCATCCTCCAGGCAATCTGTCAGCGTCTTGTGAAACAGTTGAAAGGGTTCGCGCATCACATAACAGATACCGACCAGAGCAAAAAAGTGGCAGTCATTCCCTATGTACATGCGCTGTCGCATCGACCCAAGAAGACTGCTGACAGATTCGGCGTCAAGGTGGTGTTTTCGGCCAGGAACAAGCTGGGCAGTATATGCGCCATGGTGAGCAACAGGCTCGATTCCCGGGGCGATTCCCCCCCACGAGGTTGTTTGATAAAACACAAGCTCCAATTTGTTCGTTGCATGACCAATGTTGTGTACTGCATTCCCATCTCATGTGGCCGGGTGTACGTCGGCCAGACCGGCCGCTGTCTTAATGTACGCCTGAGAGAGCATCATTCCTCTTTGAAAGGAAAGCCCTACACACACCTGGCGCAGCACTGTTCAAAATGCGGTTTTCAGCCACGTTGTCAGCCACTCTTCACGGACACAGTAGTAGTTTTTAAGCTCAGAGACCTTGCCACCAGGGAACTTGCAGAAGCCTTCCATATCCGGATTAAGGGTCCCGATTGCATAAGTCACCCGTCACTGAGTATTTTAGATAAAGAAGTGCAACTTCTCAAGGAGAGGGGGCAGAGGATGAGGGAAAGGAGAAAAGAAAAGGGAATGGAATGGGGCGGTTCTCTTGTACGGCCGTACGCATGTGCGAAGGGCACACGTGCTGGGTTGTTCAGTCTGTGGGTGGTATAAATGTGTTTCGTTCTCATTAAAACTTTCAGTTGATAGTAAGCGCCCGTGTCGTTCCCTTTCTCGTCCCTGTGAAAAATTTTGCGCTTAAGTTTCACTCATGGAAATTGCGAACCAACTAGCTCGTCTCTCCATTTTGCTTTACGAGGTCAGTGTGCGGGGGCATTCGTAGAAAGTGCCTGAGACGCCAATTCGTCAGTGCTACGGCAGCCCTGCTCTGTGGTATCTGTCCGACCGTCACTTGGTCAGCTTTGTTCACACCAAATCTCGCATTTCGCGGCAGCCGCTGAACCCGAAACTGCGACTGGCCGCATTGAAAATGCCTCTAATAAACAACCGCCGCACGCTCTGAGCAAATTAGGTTTCCACACGTGATAAGTAGGTCATTATATAGCTGCTCATATGAACAAAAAAACCGAGATGCAAAATGTCTGTGTCAGTGCCCTTTTAAGGTAGCACTCGTATCACTTATTTTCGGTCGAACGCCACAACAGCCCGCCCCAAGCATCACACACACCAGCAACGATTACCGCACAAAACATATCTTCTGTATGAAAATACAACAGGAGCCCCACAACCTCTTGCAAGAATATTTTGAGGTAACCGCGCAGCTGCAAGACCAGGATGTTGACCTCCAGCGCAGCGTCCGGGCAGGGCGACGGCACAGAAATCGCAAACTGACAAATAATTAGCCGCTTCCAGTTTGTCGAATCGAGAGACAGCTTCTCTTCCTTCATCATAAACGCACAACCTGAGGCACAATGAAGCAAGATAGAGGTATTGCGAAATGGGTCGACAAAGGGCGGCAGTATATATCTTCCCAAAGACAAAAGATCACGTCGACGTTACCCCTATTTCGCTCGTCCATTCCACTGCGTCCAAAATGCGGTTCCAGCAGAACGCCAGCTGCGGCCGCTGGTGTTTCCCAGTCGTCTTTCAAGCGCCACCCCTTGGGTGTGAAACCCGAATTATTTATTGATATGTTACTCCGCAATTTATTATCAGTAACAACTAAGCTTGCAACCCGTCAAGCGCGGATTGCAAGGTTCTAACATGCAATATGTGTATCAGCTCCGCTATGGTTTTACGTTCATTACTTGATTGGCTTTCTTATCGGGACGGTGTTGCTGTCACGCTTTGGTTTATAACGAAAGAAGAACGGGCGACTACAATACCTCGCGCTACGCAGCGCGAAGTTTCAAGTTTCGCGGCGCAACCGCCACAAGTTCTCTCTCCCTGATGTGTTTACCTCTTGCCTAAAGCAGAGTCCTTCAAAGCATTGAAGGACTCTGCCTAAGGCTTGCGTGTTCCTAACGGGGCGCAGGGAAAGGCGTCAAGGTGGCGCACCGCTTTTTTCTTTCTCTCCAGGGATGCTATCACTGGGATAGGAAAGGAGCTGAGGGCAACAGCAATGGGATGCCTCTCATTGGTCGATTGCGTGGGTTAACCGAGGTCAGCAAAACAAACACAAAAGCGGATTTTTCGCCGCCGTGCCGTCGGTTGCACACCCTTTATTTTTACTTTCACGCTCGCGCTCCCGGTGCCGGCGCGCCAGCGAGGTGTCTCGGCGAAGAGGGAAAAAAAATCGCCCTTCTTATGCATTTCTGACGCCGCGCTCTGGTTTTTTTTTATTCTTTCTTTCATGACGTACAGTTTTCGTAATAGCGCGAAAGCGCGGCAACGTTTTAATAGTTGTGTGTTCCACTGTACATATGAATAATGCACTGTCGACGCCGGTACCGTCAGAAAGCTCACGGCTGTTAGCCTTGCTTGTATGGCTACGGTTCCGTGTATAATTCATGTCTTTAAATAAGAACTCCCCATACTCGATGTGTCTTCGAAGCGCGCGGGGTGCTGTAGCCTGAGACTTTCACTTTCATATCACTTTCGTATTTATGTTTGGGTTCAAATATCCCTAATTTTATTTTTGTTGACCTAAGCTCATATATAAATAGGAAGCATGGTAGCAGCTTTAGTAGCGAGGGAATATTTTGCCAATATGAAGCTCTTGATCAAGGAAATTTTAACTTTTGGCCGAGCGGCTGAACCGCGGGGCAGTTGGCCAGTTGTAGAGAGGGCACATTATGTACATAAAGCTACTTAACGGCGACCCAAGTAGCTCCCATCAAAACAGCAGGGCGTGATATTGACGCGAAGCCGAGGTCTCTTGATGTTGTTTGTTCGTTTGTTGCGTTCTGTTCCCGCCGCCAGGGCTCTTGCTTCCAAGTGTTGTGTGTGAATACGCTCCGGACGGGGCTGGGCCCTGGCCCCCTTTTTTCTGAGAAAACGGCTCCGGTGCGTGGTTTGCTCATCGGCCGCCCAGGAGACCACGCGCACGGTCTCAGGTTACCGCGCGCACGGGCGTCTGCGACCCCCCATTGCGTCTACGCGGGCAACTCTGTGCTCCCGAACCTCGGCCTAGTTGAGATGGCCTTCCCTTTTCCCCTTTTTACTTAAGTGCGTTTTGTCTAAACTACTTTCGTTACACGCATGGTTCTCCGAGTGTGCGTTTTCGGGTTCGGCCTTGTGTCTGTGTTTAATTTTTCCTTTTCACTTTGGCGGGAACATGTCTGATTGGAGTTAAGAAGCGTCTCCCTGATTGGCTGCAGAAAGCCTCGTTCCACTGCATCCGCACGCTGCAGGATGCACTTTTTAACCCAATACGTCCCCCACCGGACCACTTGAAGCGAATATAACGCGGCTCCTCCGGCTATTGAGAGGGCGGGAAGCGGCAGCTGCACCAGAGCCTTGCTGCCGGTCGTCTGGGCCAGACGCTAGGAGCCCTTCGCCCGCCAACTATGTCCCGCTAAGTACTCTTGATCTATTGACTGTCTTTCTCATTTATGTAACCAGTGTATTCGTTCTGATTCTTGTGTGCTAAATGTCATCAATCTTACCCGTAAATTAAACCAGTTAACCTTAAAACTTCGTGAACGCCTCGACGTTTTCCCTGCGAAGGCATGCCACCGTAGCGGCAAGTGCTGGACCAAAATACGCCGCTACAATATTAAGTTGCAATAATAAATTATCTTTATTACGGACGCAGACAGACAGACTTACAGGTCAACATTCTCGCGCTCAATAGGCCAAAGAAAGGCTATCGTCTTTAAAAAGAGGGACTTCAGTACGCCTAGTGCGTGCATTATTAGCAGCCTCTACCAACTCTCCCCTAAAACAACTGGAAGGGAGCAAGCGCAATAAAGCCGCCACGCGTTCACAGGCTACGTACACAAAAAAATTGGGCCCATCTCCCCGCGAGGGGACTCGAGTAAATGCGTCGCATAGGGGGTGGGTGTATTGCGTTAACGTTTAGTGTTTGGGGAGTTGGTGGTAGTGAATGCGTTGTATCAGCAGCTTCTTGACGTAGTTTGAATGAGTCAAGGATATAAGGCGCGTTCGTAGCCTCCCATTCTGCTTAGGCTTTGTGGCGCAGTGGGTAGGGCACCATGTACAATGCGTTCCGCCCGCAGGGTCGAGGGATCGAAACCAGGCGCCGGATATTATTTTTTATATAGTGTAGGGGGAGGGGTGCGGGCTACGACTACGGACATCAACGCGGGTGACATCGTGAGTTACTGAAATGCTCTGCATTTAAAAGAACTGCGGCAGTGAACAAGTGCCTTAGGAGCAGAGCAACTGCGGCCGCGTTGCCCGCCGGGCCCTGAATCCCTCGTTTTTCCCTCTTCCCCGTGACCCCATTGCGAGCGACCGCCGAGAAACGCTTACAGCGCCAAACAGGGCCCGGGAAAGGAGGGAGGTGCAGTTTTGGCGGTCTAATTTTACCATCCTTCACAGTTAAGCTGCACAGCGGCACGGCTAACTGTTTGCGACTCGTACACGCGCATCCGGACTCGAGCTCGAGATAAAACTTGTTTGAACTACCGTACTCACGAGTGCATATACTCAAGAGTGCAGGCACTCGCAAAACCAGTATTCATGAGTATTGTACTTATCAGTACTGTGTACTTATGAGTGCTGTGTACTCACGAGTACTGTGTACTCGGGAGCACTCATACTCATTAGTACCCAAACTCATGAGTACTCATACTCATAAATACTGTACTCATGAGTACTCATACTCATGAGTAGTGTACTCATGAGTACTATACTCACTAGTGGTGGACTTACCCCTGTACTCACTCGTCATCGTACTCACTTTTTTTTCTTGGTGTGTACTCACTCATCATCGTACTCACTCGTGAGTTTGAGTACAAATGAGTACAAATGAGTGTACTCACGAGTGAGTACGCCGACCTATGGTGTGACCAACAGAGTCGCGTGGTTGGCCCGGAAAGCAGAGGAAGGCGATTGCGGCAACTGACATCGTGAAAGGGCGTCTGCGCCAATGTGCTTCTTTCCCGACTTTTAGGCTGCGGTAAAAGTATACGGCCGGAAACGCAGAATCCAGCGATCCACGCATCCGGAGAGGTTCCTGGGCGTTGATAACCAGCATAAAACGTGGTGTCTATGACGACCTTAAAATGTCAGCCGTGTATGTAAGGACGGAACTTTTGAATAGCCCACACAACAGTGAGGCACTCCTGCTTTGTTATGGTGTAGTTTTGTTCTGCTGACGTGACTGACCGACAAGTATTGGCGACTAGTCGTTTCCTCTGGTGTGATTCAAGTTGTAGCAAGACTGCGCCGATGCCTTGGTCCATGTGCAGGATGTTTGGATCCGGGTCATGAAAATAAGCAAGCCCTTGGCTCATTGTTAGGTCGTCGTTAGGGACCGGAAAGCTCGTTCCAGTTCGTCATTCCAAACAAAAGCGATGCCAGAGCGCAGGGTTTGTGCAGGGAAGAAGCAATTGTTGCAAAGTTTCTATGAAGCGGCGAAAATATTATGTTAGGCCAAGGATGCTCCGAATGTCTTTCTGCTGTAGCGGACCGGGATAATCTAAAACGACAGAAGTTTTCTGTGGGTCGGGTTGGATACCATTTTTGCTGATGACGTGTCCGAGTAGTCTTATCGATTTGCTGGCGACAGTACACTTTTTTGCATTCAGCTTGAGTTCTGTATTTGATAGGCACGTAAGCACTTCATCTAGACGTTGCACTTGTTGATCGAACGTAGTTGAAAAAACAATGATATCGTCCAGATAGCAAAGACAGGTTTTCCATTTGAGCCCACGGAGCACAGTGTGTATCTTTCGCTCAAATGTCGCCGGAGCATTACACAGACCAAGCGGTATCACGTTAAATTCGTATACGCATCTAAAGTAGTGAAGCAAGTCTTTCCTCTGCGATCTTAGTGCATCGGGATCTTCCAATATCCGGATGTCCGATGTATGTTGCTCTATGAAACCGTCAAGACTTCTTCGCAACCAGGCAGGTGGACGTGGTCAGCATGCAGAGATAAAAACTGATGTCGCAAGTTAGCAGCAGCAGCAAACCCTCTATCGGTAATTTGAATAGCTCGGTGGCGGCGGGATATAACGGCGGAAGCTGATGTCAAAAAGTCACAACCAAAGATTAGTTCCTGAAAGCACTGTGACAGAACCGCAAATTGGGTGTGATGACGATCGTTCCCGATGAACATTCCTGCAGTAAAATTTGCGACAGCGTGCATAACATGTCAGTTTGCCCTAAATAACAGAGGGCCAGAGTAAGGGGTCTTCAGTATTCGTAGATGAGCACACAGATTAGAATTTATAACAGAAAGTCTGGCTCCAGTGTCAACTAAGGCTTCCACACTAATCTTGCAATTCCACAGATAAGACATTTGACGGGCGCTATGGAGGAGTTTCAATCAGTCGGAACGATGCAGGTTTCCCTCCACAAACTGCAGCACCTAGTTTTCCGGTTGGAGGTCAGGGTAACGAAAGACGGGGCGAATGGGCGGCACAACACGACGTGGAAGCGTTACTGAACTACGTGTCGAGTCATGGCCACTGCGCGAACATTCAATTGAGTCTTGTGGAGACAGAGAGCGCTGTCCAGAAGAGTAAGCAGGTATTTTTAGGGGTGTAGTTGAAGCGGATGTCGTGTCCGTAAGGTGCGTAGCCTCGCTGTTCACCTTGCAGACGTCTTCGGCAGAAACGCGCGATATGGTCAGAAATGCCGCAGTAAATTCAAACTGGGTGTTCGTTGGAAGGAACGTCGAAACGTGGCTGCCAGTTTGAATAAAGACTGAATAAAACGTCGGGCGAGACGACTGCTAACTGGCCGGGCATGGTTGTAGATGATGGAAGGCAAACTGGCAGAACGGGTGGTCTTTCCAGTGCATCCGCGTAAGAAGCACTGGTGCGATCAACTGGAGACTGTGGCGAGTACAGCCAGTAATTGACGCCAATACTTCTGTGACGACTTCCCGAAAGTCACTTGCTGGCTGGGAGCAGCGGTCACCGTGAGTACACGAGCTGAGGGAGCTTTGTTGCTGGTGCTCCTCGCGGATGATGCTGCGTGGTAAAGCTCGGCAACTCTGGCTGGGGCTGAAGACGAGCGAGTCCCATAGTCGGCTGTAGGAGAATCTCAAGAATTAATGTCGTGAAGCTGGTCAAAGCACGGCCATGCCGCCTGTATGTCATTTACACTTGATGGATTTTGCAGTGCGAGTGCTGTGAAGGCCACATCAGGGATTTCCTTAGGGACATGCTTGACTCTATCGGCTTCCGACACATCCGGGATAAGGCGACGGCAAAGAGCGAGGAGGTTTTCGATATATGACGCGTACGTCTCTTCGCGATGCTGCATGCGGGTTTCAAGTTTCTTTTTTGCTACATTTGAGAGAGTGGAAGAAACGCCGAAAATCTTGCGAAGCTCTTCGGTGAAGGTAGCCCAACCAGTCAGCCTTTCATTGTTATTTAAATAACATATCTCGGCAACTTTAGGCAGGTAGAATCCGACATTTGTAATCTTGAAGCCGTCGTCCCAACTGTCAAATTGACTGACCCTGTCGTATAGAAAAGAAAAAATGTATGCAATTTCTAAAGCCTAAAACCTCATAACGGTGCACCTCATTTGCAACCTCCTAGGCTGTTTGCTGCCGAACTGAACGGCTTTTACGATAAAATATTTAAAGGCACATTGGTCAACGCGTCGGTCAATGAAACACGTCGGTCAAACATTTATTAGGATGTGTCAGTTGTTTCCAATAAGGATTACCGTTGTTTGCATTTAAAAGCATTCTTCATTTAAAGATTCGTGCATCGAACCACAACCCATCGTTTTTATTTACCCCCGACGTCCACTGCAGCTGAAGCTTCCTTTGAGGCATCATATTTTTAGGTGAATTCGTTCGCTGCTTCCAAGTAAAGCCCATTAAACTTAAGTAGACAGGCGCGTATTTTCTCCTTCTGTCTAGCTTTAAACGGTAACATTGTATTTCCTCGCCCTTTCACTGGGAATTGACCAACTGGTGAGATGTTTTGATGGAAGAACTGAAATTATTAAAATTTAGAGATTCAAGGATAGGGAGTCCCGAGAAAAACTAGGGGAGTCTACGCACACTTTAGGGGTTGTGTGGGTAAATCACATGGCGTGGCTGTCGAAGGAGGCCAGGGGGCCAGGAGTTTCTCCTCATAGAGTGGCCAACGGCAGTGTTGTTTCGGTGGTGTTAAAGATAGTGGAGTTTGTTCCGATTAAAAACGCCGAAACACGCCTAGAACATGGCGTATTGTCTGCGGTGTGTCACATCTTTCACATGTCTCACTGGCTCCCATTGCGATAAACCAGCCAAATCATGCTTGTTACGCGGACACGTAATGCACACAACTCCAACCAAACCATGTGGTCTTTTTGCTGCCCGACCTCCGCTGCCAGATAAGTAAAGAAGGCGCCTATCTCTCGAAAACTACGGTGTCTGAGTCGCCACACGTGCTTACAAAAGTATTAAAACGAAACGCCTCTCAAAAAGTGTTTATACGCGCATCGTCCTGTCTAATCTGCCACACCCGATAATCACGTTCTAGCATTCAACAGACGCCGTTGAACGCACGCTTTAGAGGGATAGTTTCTTTAACTCAGGGACGCAACCTCTTTCAGATTAATTCCATCATGACCGGATGTTAGTGCAGCGAAGTGTTAGACAAGGTGCTAGTCTGCATCTAATACAGGTGCTCGCGGAAATCCACACTTAAGAGTGGCAAGAAACTCAAGGGAACTGCCCTCGTGACTCTATCGTGTAGCCTGACAGCGGGAAGGCGGAGGCAAGACTAGGCAGCACACCAACAGTTATGCTCACTTCCCACCGAAACATTATACCTCAACATGCGGCGCAGAACGCAAGACGTTACCGTGAATGCGGAATGGGTTCCTGGAGACGTACGCGGCATCGGAAATGTGGCCGCACCCAAGTAGGCGAGCTACGAAGCAAGCATCCACTCGTAACCTGTCGCACCCCTTTATTTGAACCGCAGGTAGCATTGTCACCCACAAAGAAAACGGGGAAACGCTCCGCGACTTGCGACTGAAGAACTGCCTTCCGATGATTACAAATTTATCCCCATGCTCCGCAGGTTGCTGCGAAAGACACCAGCCGAGGCCATCGTCAGCACAAAAAAATTTACATTCCCTAAAAAGAAAAAAATATTTTAAATAAAAATGGGAACACCTGCCCTAACTTTTGAATCCAGTTAGACAAATGAATGAAAATGGAGCCATGGTTCCAAATTGTTTTGAAAAAAACCCAAAGGGAAGAAGAAAAACGAAAAAAAGGGGCTCTTTTCCCGGTCGGCTGAAGACAGCACAACCCAGAATCCACACATTGGTCAATCAATGAAGCAGTTAGGTGCCTCCTCGAAAGCACATAACAGAAAGTACTACACACTGCCCTCTCCCCCTGCTCCCCAGTCTTCCGAAAGTGCCAGCTACCCTGTCCCCCAACAATAGCATCCCACAATCTCCGCCCTCAAATAAAGTCCCACTCAGTGTTACTAAAAGAAAAAAAATAAGACCGTAAGTCTAAAAATCCAGACCGACACACAATGTGGCCCTTCCTCAGTCCCAACACAAAAGTCCCCGCTACGGTCCCACACACAATCCTACATACCACCCCTTAGAGCCCCCATCAACACAGAAAGAAAAAGAAAAAAAAAGAAAACAAGATACATACACTACTCGCGTTACGGGATATGGAAGTTCGCGAGCCGAGTCAGTAGACAATCGGAAAGTCCACAGAGCAAAGGCCTGTCCCAAGCGTGGAGTGTTCAACTGTACTAAAGGTTGCTTGCACCACTCATGGCGAATCGAACAACAATGAAATTACTTCGCCAGCCGAGATAAGACCTTTTGCCTGGGGAAGAAACTTCCTTGTTGTGCGACTCCCAATGACTTGTGCAGGCAGCCTTTAATACGGTTATTCTTCGACGTTTACTCTGCGCCTTTGCACTGTGTTCAGTACTAAGGGGGTAGTGTTCACTGTCCACAGAGAAAAGGCCAGTCCTAAGCATGGGAGAGAACACGTGCTCACAAGTAGCGTGCATATGTTTTCCGTCGCTCCAGATATTTGAGGGAATACACCATCAACCTGACCTAAAATAAGGCCATGTCGTGCTTGTCTTGCCGCTGACCAATGAAGCCCCGAATACACCACATGCTGTTGGAGCACGGGGCTTGTGGTCGAAAGTAGAAGCCATATCCTATCGAATGTCAAGTCCCTCCAAGACCATGGTTTACCCTCCCCGGGCCGCCTAACACAAAGAAGACTGCCATACCCTTTGGACTTCCTCAAGTACCACAGGCAAGGAGAGAAAACGTTGGCACCAACACCTCATTTACCCACGTTCCATCACCCTGGCAAGACGTCCAGAACCACACGAAGCCTGCTGGTGCTCCCAGAACTTATGCGCTTCGTGCCCTATTATAACTTTTTTTTTCTTTTAACACTTACTGCTGCCGCAAAGCATTTCACGTCTCTACAGTGCTCGGTGTGATTGTTTTCTCGCGAAAATGCAAAGTCAAGCCTGAAAGCTACCGTATCCGAAAGTCCACAGCACGAAATAAGAAAGCGCCATCGGCAAAGAAACCGCCAGCCGATGCGTCATCGCTGCACAGATAATATCAGTTGGCAGCGCAGCAATTTTTGGGCAATAGGGGCTAATGGATCATAATGAAATTTAATTATCAAGCAGTTACGATTCTAGGATTCAAATACACAATTATGCAATTTTTCGACAAAACGTTTGCAAAAACCCGGCTAATGAAAGCCCAACCGTGTAAAATAACGTTGGTATACCACAAAGTTAATTACGCTGGTATACCCTCAAATTATTATGCTGGTGTACCCTTAAATATCCATATATTGTTTTCACGCTCAGCCATACCTGACAGGCCCATGTTCTATAAGAATGGATTTGGCTTGGATATGTAAAATAATATCGAAGATCACGCACGTCGGCTCGAAATAGATCACACAAGGGGCGCATGATCTTATTACGACCACATTCCGTTCGTGGGGCCGGCACGTTGGAGAAACAGCGAGTCATTCCCCACCAGCATTCGTGGCAGTTACTGATATTAACTACGTGGGCTGGACGGAGACGGAGGTGCGCTTATCACACCTCCGTCTCCGAGGTGTGTACGGCACGCGAGGTTTATTAAATGTTATAAATTCAAACCAAGTAGCATTTCATGTGTTCAAATTATTAAGAAAAAATAAAAATTGCATAGAACCGAAAATACACATTCAGTATTTCTTTTCTATTTCGCCATCACTCTTGGCGTCAATGTCGAACCGAAAGATGTATCCATATAATATTTCTAGGTACTGCACCACCTTCCGCGAGTTCTATAACCGGTGTACTTGCCGCAGTTCGTTTGTGTCGACTTGAGAATGGCGTGAAAACAATGAAGGTAGGCAAATTATCGCTAACACACGAAATAAATACACCGGCTTGGAAACTGCCTCCTTCATAATTTTTCTCACTCTAATCAACCTATATTTGAGATACCGCCATCACTCGTGTAGGGATTTTAATGACATTTTGAAACCAACGTAAAAGAAGGATGTCCAGAATATTTTATGAATAGCCTTGATTACCTCTTTCCTATTTAACTTCGACCACAAATATAGAGTGTACATTCCAAATTGCCTGCAGTACAGCTCTTTAGGAATTCTATAGGTTTCGCTAACCCAAGCGGAACAAAAACTAATATTGTTCTATATGGTTGGGCCCGTTCGGACATGATACAAAGTGTTTTATACATAACAATGAAGATGAAGTGTGGTCCTCGGCCATGGCAAATCATCATTGTATCACACGTATATTCCACTCTACCTCAAGAAAACTTAGCCGGCCCGAATCGTGTTCGCCGGAAGGCCTTCTGTTCACGCTGATTACAACTGTCTTAACAAGAAAAGAAAATCGCACAATGCTTTCGCGGTGGTTTGACACCAACCTCCCTTTGCCTTATTGTTCGAAAAGCCTAACTCGTTAACGCCACCATTTAAAACGCAGCGGGTTCAGATATGACAAACAACCAGAAATTGTACTTCAGCGCGTTTTCAGAGTGAACAACTCAGCGTATGTCTGCACACGTATAAATTTTGTCTTAGGTTAAAAAATATCTCGGCTTTTTGCTTTAGAGTTTGACGACGACTTTTATTTTGAGTGTTTTTTTTTTTTCTTACACGCCTGTTGTATACCTGTGGTGAATGGTCATCAGCTGCAATGTTGTGGAAGACGATGATGGCCGCTAGCATATTTGCCAAATGGGACAAGGATGGGGTTCAGAGGAAGAGAATGTGACAGCCCTCGAGGACGTCGGGTGCGACTCATTGGTGAACCTTTAAGGCCTGCCTCAGAGGGCGAGGCCGAGAACCAGCGAGCGCTCTGTCAGTCCGGAGGACACCTGGACAAGCCATACTGTGTGGCTCAAGCAATCCGTGGAACAATCAGAATCCATCACCAGTGGAAGGCCTGCTGTTACAGTGAAGGTCTAGCCACATCGCACTGCGAGCATCTCAATTGCGCCTGGATACCCCACTGCATGCGGGTACGCACTGCCCTACGAAGAACTAACTTGGGTTGAAGTGTAGTCACTCCGAGGGCGGAAACGAACTATTCTGCTTTCGCTCTATGCTTCAACGCCACCAGTGTCCGATCCTGCAGCGTTTCGTGGACACGAGATGGTCATAACAGCACTGCTACTCTTGATAATGTGTTCTCTTGTATCTGCGGCACTCTGAGGGACTCTTGGGCTGGTTTACGCTACTTATCGAGCGCTGCAAAAATGCAGGAGGAGAGAGCGTTGTAACTTTTTCTACATAGCCCCGAATTGCTTTAAAAATGTTTTAATGGTGTAAAAATACGCACGTCTTTCCTCATTGAGCATAAAATACCCTGCCTGTTTCTTTCCATAATCCTATCCAGTCAGTGTTGTTTCCTCGTCACACGCCAACAAGAACGTCACGTCTATATTACAATACTAAGTAAAATGTTTCTATAAAGGTGGTTTTAACGAAATAACAAACGGTTAAGGAGACAAATGGTGTTCCATACACGCGTCTTCAAGGTGTCACTGTACGAAATAACGGAGAATATACGAAAGACAAACCACGGGGCATAATCACTTACCACTGCACATTTCGCTTTCCGCATCATCTACGTACTTGTTCGAACATTTACGTGCAGTATGGTTGCGCAGTCGCGGAGAAAAAAAATCGACTCCCTTAACTGATGTGTTATGTTTTTTTTTCATTAAAAACTAGAAAATGTACAGAGGAAGGCAGCAAGATTCATCTCCAACGAATAGAAGCGCACTCATTCTACCACAAATATGTTAGCAAGCTCTGACCTCCATACACTAGTGATTGGAGCAAAACAAGCGGGCCTTACATTTTTTTTCAGCTGCTTCACAATCATTATAAAATCGACCCATCGTTTTGCACCCGTCCATCAGATTCCCGAGTTACCATGCAAGAACATTCACACACACTGAAAGAGTACCCCTACCGCAGTGACACGTTGAAACACTCCTTTTTTCCCCTTGCCACTAGAACTGAAACTGTTTAGATTCCTCCTTAAGTAATGCGAAATCGTTATCTGACTTTGAACCAAAATTAGAAAATATGTTCTCGTAAAAACGGTAACACTCCATTCTTAGAAGCATTGCGCCACCAGTGAAAGCGTATCAGCGGAGTATATGTGTTAACTGGAGTGTTTGCAAGTTGGCTATTATTTGCCTGTGTACCACTGCATTTCATGCGCAATTTCTCTTATTTTGCTGTTGATTTCTTTGTCTTGTCAGAAGTTATAAAGTGTGACTTGATTTTGCTTTTTGTTATAAGTGTGTACATGGTGTAAGTTTTTAAGTGTGTTGTTAAAGAATTTCAGCTCCGTATTCTTCATAACTATAATAAAAGTAAACTAATTTGTAGAATTCTAGATCGTATAGTTTGTAATGACTGTCATTTCACTACATTGTTGTTTCTGTTTTCTGCGGTGATATTTATTTATGTACCACCTGCATGTACAATCTGTATGCCCACCTGTAATGGGCTCGGAATGGGACGGGCAGTATTGAAAATAAATAAACAAATTTCTCGTTGTGCTCATCTACCACCACGGCATTTCTAACTGATTAAGACTTTTCCCGTTTATTTTTACATTTAGTACAATTCTAATACCCGCCGCTCGGTACTTTTTTATTCCGGTCACTGGAATATTCTGATAGAGCACTTTTGCAGAGTTCACCAAATGCCTGATACGCGGCATGCTAGTGGTTTCTTCGTCAGCATCGACTGATAAAGCAAACGGGTACTTATGGAACCGGTTCAGCAGACGTGGCTTATAGCAAGGTGTTGCCCACATAGCTTTTTACTAATAACTACTAAAGGTAAATCTGTCACTGAATCGCGTTGTGTGGAGGGCTCTGCAACAGCGGCGAGTTGCGTTCCTCGCTTACCAAGCTTGGCTACCCATATAAATTCTTTTCGTTCGTGACGATGCATGTGAGGCTCCGCGTAAGCGGGCGTGCTCAACATTGGCTCCGCAGTTAGTAGCAAATTAGTGTGAAGACAAATTATGTAGTTCCCAACATGTTTGGGATGACGCAAGGCTTCGACCGACACAAATATTCAGTAAAGCACATGGTGTTTTAGCGGTTTGTCAAAGTTTGCAGCCATCGATCGGCGGGAGGATGCTAATCCTAGGCGTGGTCACCAAAGTTAATCCCTGCGTCTCGCCGGTCGGGGTCGGCTCAAGCTTATAAGACGACAACGTAAGACGATGAATGGAGCCGCCCATTCCGTCTACAAGGAATTTGCGCAGAATTGGCGTGCAAGTGGGGGGCTAAGACAATTCGCCAGAAGCAATGCACGAGGCAAGATGGAAAGCTGCCGGCGAACGGCTCGCCCGTAGCCAGCAACGAAACACCGCGTCGAGAACAGAAAAGAACGCTACGGCGGCTAGGAAAGCGGCGAATATTGGGAGAAGAAGGAGATAATCAGCAATCAAAGCGACGACAATGCCAGCGTTTTTGAGGGATAATATCAAGATTGCCATGAGGCCGAGAGGCGGAATCAACGCGGCCTAGTTTTGCCTGGTCGAAGTGACCGCGGCCCTTCACGCGGCAGCGGGAACGTCCTATGAAGCTGAATACGAAGACATCCCGTGAACAAACGCGCAGCAGAACATCATCGTGATGTGCGCGGCAGAAGAAGAAAGCAGAAGCTGCTACAGCCAAGTCAGAGAGATCGCAGTGAGAGGGCAGAAGTACGAGGTGTGGGCCTGGAGAACGGCTCTGCACGACACGGTGAAGAGAATTATCTGGGGAATCTCCAGAAACAGACTCCCGATGACATCTATAAATGGGCGGTAAACGGACGCAACGAGCCGGCGCTAGGAGCCAAGAGAATTGGAATAACTATGGCGGTCATCGTCGTTTTTACAGCGGAAGCCCCTCCTAAAGCGCAGTCAATGGATGTAACGACCGACTTCCAGGAACCTACAAAGCCAACCATACAGAAGAGAACGACGGAAGAGCGCGTACCAAGGAGATTAGTAGCAGCAAAGCCGGCACGGAAGAAATGCTGAGCGGCATCAAGGCCCGCATGAACGACAGGTGGAACAAGTTGGACGCGAAAATGCAACAGATGTACGAGACGATAAAGCGGCCATTGCAGAGAAGGGCAGGCCGGACAATTAGCGGTTCCTGAAAATAGAGGACTTCGAAGAGCTACCGAGTCAAATGGCGGCAGTTATCCAATATCAGCACATGCGGATCTCCCCGCAGGGAGGCATTCCTTGAACGGAAAAAACATGGACCCAGAGGCAACATTGAGCACCTGGCATTGGAACTTCCACGACCTGGAAAGGAAGTAGGGGTACTCCTGCAGCCCGTCGAGAACACCGAGAAAACCGGACGTACTTTTACTTCAGGAAACACTCCACCCCACTCCACGGCTACAGAATGATCTGGTCCGTCGAGGAAGATATCAGAGGACTCTGCATCATGGTCAAAAAAGAGCACAAAAAGCGGAAAAATTAAAATCGAGAACCTCGCAGTCGACCACATACTGGCCGAGGTGGTAATAGCGACAAGAGGAACGGCAGCGTCTATGTCGTCAACGTGTACAGCAGTCCTCGAAACCGCCAACAACGGTTCAGAGAACACCTGCACAGGGCAAGCTCGCAGGCAAACGGCTTCAAGCTGCTGGTCTGCGGAGACGCCAACGCCGCAGAGCAGTCGTGGGGGTTCGCCAAGAGCCACTCCAAGGGCAGGAACCAGCTACAATATGCGAACGAGAACCGATAGGTTGTAGTCACAGGTACCTCCAACGCGACGAGAATAGGAAACTCGGTATCCAGTGACACCACTACCGACATTACCTTCGTCGCGAATTCTGGAGAAAAAGACGTCCTCTGGAGGAACACCCGCATGTACCCGGGCAGCAACCACATGATCGTGGAAACTACGGAAGGGGTAGGATCAGAACAGACGCGAAAACACACGTGGATGGTATGGGAAGCGTTCAGGAAGCAGGGAAACGAAAGCGTGTAGGGAGGTCAACAGATAGAAGACATCGGGGCCTAGATGGAAAGAATCACCGTGGACATCACATCAAGACACCCACGAGAGATATCGAAACAGACTACTAGGTTTACGGCATAGACAGCAGACACCCGCACCTTATCGATACCAAGAAGTCCATACAGGTGAGGTGAAGGAAGAAAAGGCTGAATGGCGGCTTCCAATGGAGGTCCCGGAACTGAACCGCAATGTAAAGGTGCACTGCCGCACGAGCGGCAGCCAAAAGTGGGCCGAGATATACAACGCGGCAGACGTGCAACTACCACAATGGGAACACCTAGAAGCAGGTGCGGCACCTCCTCGACGAGACCTAGACAAAGTCTCACCAGAGGGACAGGCTGGCGATCATGCACGGGGAAATCAAATAGAAGACAACGATGGTGGTGGAAAACGAACACGGAGACTAACTCGGAAGGCCCAACCAGAAGCTAGATGGAGACATTTACATATAAGTACGAGCTGCCCCGCAAAAGCTCAACAGAACGTTGGCGCTCGGCCAGGATCATGTACAGAAAAGGGCGCTCAAGAACCTCGACTACGGATGAAGGAAGTTGCTGACGAAATTCTTCAAAAAGCGCTGGAGAACTCTAATAGAGCCGAAGGATTGTAATCACTCGAAGATGAACCCGATCGCCAAGCCACGCAATCCACCGAGCACAGAAAACCTCCCGCACCTTTCGCTGACCTCATACATGAACAAAGCTTTGGAGCATGAAGTTATGGCGCGATGGCATGACTACTAGGAGGACAACGACATCTATCCCGACACCATGATAGGATCCCGGAGACACCTTTGCACGCAGGACGCCATGATGCAGCTCAAACACCTAATCTTCGACAGGGACACCCGGGAATCTAAGACCATCATGGGTGTCGATCTGCAGGGAGCATTCGACAACGTCAACCAGTCGGCAATTCTAAGGCATGTATCGAAGCTGAACATGTGAGAGACAACCCGTGCGTCCACCAGAAGGTCCCTGACCGGTCGGGTGGCGAAGAACACCGCGGGTGACATTGCAACGAAAGCCTAAGAAGTCGGGAGCCGAGGCACCCCACAAGGGTCGCTGATCTCACCTCTCTTATTCAACCGAATCATAATCGCAGTCGCCCAAAGACTCGCAGAGCTGGACAACGTTGGTCACACCATATGTGCTGATGATGTCACCCGGTGGGTCGAGGGCGGGAGCGGTGCCCAAGTCAAAGAGGCCGTGCAGCGAGCGGTAAGATTGGTAGAGGAGACCCTGGAGGCAACCGGCCTGAAATGTTCACCCTGCCCAGCCGAGCTGCTCTTGTACAGACCCAAGAATGGCACGCGCACCGAGAAGGCGAGGGAACGAGAGCAAATTACAGTCTACAACAAAGACGGCTCTACGATCCCCAGGGTATCGGACATGTACGTCCTGGGCATGCTCCTCAAGGAAAGTGGAAACAGCGGAATTCCGGTGGCGTGGGTTATCAGCAAGGCGGCCAATTCCCCCATACTGATGAAGAGAGAGTCTAACAGAAAGAAGGGTCTACGGGAGGGGAACCTCACGAGACTTGCTCACTCATTCGTAATGAGCATATTACAGAGGTGGCCGCCTTCCACCGGTGGAAGAATGGCGAGAAAAATAAGCTGGATGTGACCGCCCGAAAGCCATACAAGGTGGCCATGGGGCTACCCGAGCACAGACACACCAGAAGACTGCTCAGCCTAATTATCCACGACAGCCAAGAAGACGTTATCGAAGTTCAGAGAACGGTGCAGTTGGAGAGACTACAAACAACTAAGAAGGAGATATAATCCAGCAAGGGCTTGGGCTTCGATACCACGAGCAGCAGGGAGTCAAGACGCCGATCCTGGACTAGGTCAGGAGCATGATCCGGGTGGATGCGATGCCGCGGAACATGCACCCCTATTCAACCAGGGCAGACGAAAAGCGAGGACAAAGGCACTGGTGTAACCACGCGCCGGACACGCGGGAGCACGCAACGTACACATAGCCCAGTACGAGAACGGAAGCGTTTTCGCCGTAGCTGCAGTCGGGAATGAAACCAACGTCAGGGCGGCGATCATTTCGAAGAGCGACGAATCCGAAAAAGCTCAGTAAGTAGGCGTAGCAGTGGCACTTAAAGAGCTAGCGGGCAGGAACTTCCCACGAGGAATGGTCTCTCGCTCTGCGGAGAAAATCCTGAGAGAAGCGCCAAAAATCTTGGAAAAGGAGAAAGTCAAGTGGTTCGCGCGAACATCAGGAGGTGTCGGACGTCAGTGGAAACCACAACAGAACCGCTTTCGCCCGCGCACACGAACAGGCCGCGCCGGGCAGAGGGGGGAACGCCCGTGATACAGCACGAGAGATATAATGAACAGCTACAAAGAAATCATCAAGTCATATCGACTAGCCAGATGTACTCTCCGGCCTCCCGGCAAAAGGCTGAGCACAGAGCAGGTAGTCGTGTACAGGCACCTCAAGACAAGAATGGTCATGAGCCCGTCCCTAATGCTCAAGATTTACCCGGAGACGGACCCAGAAGACACGTGCAGGGTGTTTCGTAAAGCCTCGGCGACCCTCAAACATGTCCTTTGGGACTGCCTGAACTTCCCGACAGAACCCACGAAAGGAAGACTGCCTCCCGCCTTTGAGGACACGAAACAATCCGAAGGCCAAGGCCTCCAAGTCCAAGCAGTCCAGCTGGCCATCCTAGCGCTTACAGGCAGGAACCCGAACTACCAAGGCCTTGTGGAGATGGCGACGGCGACTTCCGCCTAGTTTGCAGTCTTATTTTGAGGCTTTCACCGCAGGCCCAATAAAGCGTTTTAACAATCGAATCCAAATTTTCTGCGTGAGTCCCAGCGGAACCAAAGCTAAGGTAAAGCAAAGTTTTCTACCTCTACCAGCCAACGGTTCATTCGCGGCATGCGGGACATTAGACTCTCAACACGGCGGAGATGCAGCAGGGGGTAGGAAGAGGCTGCAGAGGGTTTCACTAATTGAGCACACTGTTAATGTCGCGACGAGGTTACCCAGCACTCTCAGCGCAGAGGTGCCTTTTCGCCTGTCGGCGTTGTCTACGGCTTTGTCGTCTACTTAGCGACGGTTGTTTCGGGTCTGTGTTCGCGCAGCTTCGCGTGTATTGCGCGCTTTCCTCGCACGGCTGGATTAACTTGTTCGACAGCACCTTCTGGTAACCCGGAGGCGATGGAACTAAGTGGTCATACGGCAAATACAAGGTAAAGATTCGTTTGCAGGGCAGGAAAACAAAATGTAGAGACCACATACAGACGTCTGCCCCCTACAGAAACCCTACCTTTTGCGTTCTGCTTGCCAAGGATGTGATTCTGTTTCCTAAACTGGTGAATACCATTTAGGTTGTGTTTTAGGAGGCCTTACAAAAGGACAAAGGATGAGCTGTTTCTGATAATTTGAGACAATAAAGTTTTCTCAGCTTTCTCGCACTTCTGAAACGCACTAAAATAACTAGTTTTAATCGGCGTAAATGCGAATCAGTATGCTCACATGCCGAACTGTTTCGGTGTCTCCACTTGTGTCACGCGGTTGTGTAGCCCCGAGCTAGCACATCAGTATGGCTAGGTTCCGCTGTCTCACCCGTGAATGGCGCTCTCCTTTATTTCCTTTGTTCCCACGCATGGCCGGGCTACAACGGCGGCGTCCGTCGCTCGAGGCCTGCTATGGCCGACGCTGCTGCGTACAGGATGCCGCCCCCCGAATTTCAGGTAATGGCTGGGCGAATATCTGGGTTCACTCTTTGTAGAGCCGCGTGTGCGAATGCAATTAACGTCGCATGGGCAATTGTTGTGGGTGTCGTTTAAAGCTTTGCTTTCCAATCACCTTCAAGGCGTGGAATGGAGCCACATTTTTTTCTTGTTCTCCCCGCATAAAATTTCTGAATACTTCGTGACGAATAAATCTTGTTGTGACATTTTTTATTATAATATTTCACAACATTTAAACAATCTTTTACACAAAATATTTTGCTATTTTACAGCAATAAAAAACAAATTTTTAGCCTGTTCATGGAGGAGGAAAAATGCCTTTATTATCAGAGGGGGCATGACTGCCCTGTTGGGGAAGGAAAGCGACATGAAGGAAGGGACGGAATAATCGAAAAAAGAACAATGTTCAAGGTTCAATCACCTTAAATGGTGGATAGCATTTTAAAGTCCGTGAACATATAGTTTGCAAAAACCGTAAAGAGATAGGTGCGACGATTTTTCTAGATGTCGGTCCAGGTTATTACACCAGCTTGTAAAGACCACTGGTTAGTGCGTATTCAATAACTTTCTCAAGCACTGAGGGGTCCTCTCGAACGAGTTGCAGGTGCGCTTCTTCGTCTCCGGGTGGGGAACCGAGGTCCACTTTGGCTCGCGACCGGTTCTGAAGTGCTCACAGTTCCATTTCAAATGGGACAGGTTAGCGATACACTTCTCGTCACAATACCGGCAGCGTTGGATGTGCGAGCTGGCTCCGTGGGTCCATTTATGTAGTACATGAGGGGTTAGGGCCGTGTTAGCCTAAATCTTATTAGCTACCACTTCGCCCGAGCGTGTGAGCGTCTTGAGCGGGCCCAGTACACCCACTGGGGTGGTATCTTGAAGCCTCTTGCGACTCTCTGCCCTGCATTTCCGCCGGTAAAGTTGCCAGTCTGGTGGTAGTAGGTGTCGCAATGGGGCACTGGAAACCACTGGAGGTGTGTCAAGTCTCTCCCGGGCGGCGGTGTGAGCCGCGTGGTTGCCATGTGCCCCAGGCATGAGCCATTCCTAGGGTAAATGGAACGTGCCTATCCAGCGCATGACAGAAAATCGCTACAACGTGCTTCGCCTAGACCGAGGCGCCAGATTTCCCTCTCCTATATATTAGTATTCTGACTCTCTAGGCCGTTTCCAACGTAACATGCGTCCCAAAATCGTTCATTCACTGAAATGAGGATATCCCTCTTCTAATAACCAGCTAGTAAGAAATTTCCCATTCTTTCCTCAAGAAGGTTGAGCTAAGCCCGAAAGCCTTCGCACATAAAACCGCGAAAAGGTGCGTCAAATGCGCCGCCTAAAGTATGTCCAATCTATAGGTAAAATTTCAGATACTCAATCGCATTGACAGAACAAACGCAAGCGACAATTTTTCGTTCACTAGGTAAACGCCTTGTGACGTGTCTGCGTGACGCAACCATCTTCGCACGTCCTGCAAAGTTTTGCGAGGACAAGCCTGCCTCGGACAGATCACAACGTGCCGCACAACGCCAGGTGGAAGGGCACCTCAGTGCCGGCGTGATTCAAACTTCGCCCGCTGCAAACGCCACGTGTGGCAACTACTCGTAGGACACGGATGGCGCAGCCGAAAGCTCCTCTCCGCGCTCTCCCAGACCCAGCGGGCATCCCTACTATCGAGCTCACGAACTCTGGAAAGAGGTTTGTGCATGTCTGTACTATGTTCGTGCCACGTGCAAAAGGAGGAGGAGCGTTGTGTGACCGTCAGCGCTTTGGGCCTAAATACTGGGCCATTCACAGAAAATAATATATTTCAGAGCTTCGAATCAATGATGTCACTGGGCTCGAGTCCTGTACTGCCCCCTCTGGCTGCCGGTCCTGTATTGCTTCGGCTCATCTGTCGGCATGGAGTAAACTAGTTAAGTTTACCTTCAACTTCTTTTTTTCATTTCTAAGGCACCGACATTTCCTAGCCGCTCGACCACATCGCTAACTCGCATGACGAAGGCAACGAAGCCTGGTTCGAGATCGCCTTTCTCTATGTAACAACTGGTTGGCTGCGGTCGGATGGCAACTTCGTAACAACTGATGCCAGCGCTGCGGGGTCCAACACCACGGATGTCGCGGCAGCTTCGGATTTCGCCGAATTCACGGCGGCCAATGGTGAGTGCGGGACCTTTTCACACTGAATTTCACCAGGCTTCAGAGGATACCTGGCAGGACTCGTGTTTTTGTTCCCTGGGATATTCATGCAAAACAATTGTGGTGCAGTGGGATAGCACTACTCAAAAATGGCAATGATGTTGAAAGCGTTGAGAAAACCAGTGTTTGGTAGATTGAAAAACAGTTCCGCTTGTATGTTTCGTATGGGTGTTGTGGTTTCGGGCGCGCGCTACAGTCATGTTGTGGCTGACGAAGATGAGCTGTCAGAGTGTATTGAGCTTATCAATTACCGGGAGAACCCTAGGTGTAAGGCTGCAGAGGCAGAATGCGAGGATAAAGAGCAAGAACTGGAGCGAGAGAGGCAGAAACAGAAACGAGAACACTAACACGAGGAAAGAAAGTGATTGTAGAATCTCAAACAAGATGGAAACATGCGAGAGTACAGACTCGAGATCGAGCTACTGCTATAAAAAAGAAAGAAGGTCGAAGAATAAAGACTCAAAAAAAAAAACTATAGGACTAGATTCAGTGCGAGCGGGATTTAGTGAAGTCTGAGTTAGAATTGTTGATCGAAACAGGCCTCGTTTTTAAAGAAAGTGCCATTCCAGCGCTGTTAGGAGCAGACGCTTGGGATTGTGAGTTGAAGCCGACCATCCGTTGCGGCCAAGCTGCGCGGCAAGGTGGCTGAGATGAAAAACCAAGATGCATTAGGTCATACTGTCAAGAGAGAGCAGTACACACCCACTGGATACAATGATGTGTCGGCGATGGTTTCGGAGATTGCGCCGGTGTGTTCAGCTGGTTCAAATTCGCGAGAGGCGTTGGTAACGGCTGCCTGTCGGAAGGTGAAGATTTCTCTAAATGGCGACGTTTCGCTGGAATGCGTGAAAGATAGTGCTACCGAGAGGCCGTACGAGTCCCCTTAAAAGAAGCATGTTCCTTCGGATGTCAGTTAAAAACTGTAAATGGCTTACCAACGGAAAAGCATGCCTGTCACTGCAACCAGAGAACGAAGAGCGAGCACAACACCTCTCGAAAACCTCCAGGGTGGAAATGCCTAGTGAAAGAACATCGGAAGTAGGAAAAAAAGAAACACACACACAGCTGGCTGGAGCCGCATTTCAAAGTGCTACGAGTTGTGCCCCGCCTCCGCCAGATGGCGCCACGGGTCCCGCGACCGAGAGAAGACGCAGTGAAAAATCCCCCTCATGAGGGGCACGATCAAATGCAGAGCCTTTCCGGGGGCGCACGACGTTGAGTAGTTTGCGTTACGTTAATGTTGTTGCACTTGTGGCAACTGCTGACGAGAGAGCGCTCGTCAGCAGTAATTTGAATGAGTCAACGATATAAGGCGCGTTCATAGCGTCCAATTCTGTGTCGGCTTTGTGGCGCAGTGGGTAGAGCACCATGTACATTGCGCTCCGCCCGCAGGGTCGAGGGATCGAAACCGGGTGCCGGATAGTATTTTTTTATATATAGTAGGGAGGGGTGCGGACTACGGACGTCAACGCGGGTGACATCGTGAGTTACTGAAATGCTCTGCATTTAAAATTTAGCGACGTTGTGGCAAAGCGTGCAGTCAAGGCACCAACGGATTTCATGGTTCGGTGGAGTGTAATGACGATCTCGCCCTTGAGCAAGCAGATTCCGTCCGGCCACCAGCTCAAGTATCCGAGATCGAGCAACGGTCATCTGAGCTTGTTCAAAATCCGGTGACGCTGGTGGTTGAGCAGTCTTTTGAGACTGAAGCATTGGATATAGTAGAGTGCCGATATTCCGAAGCAGCACAATAAAACCCTTTGGTATTTGCTTATGGAGGGTGTTGATAAAATACGCGGGACGTTGAGGTAGGGTCTTCTACAGAGCTTGTCGTGCCCTTGTCACTCCCAGCGGATGCTTGCGGCTACAGGACAATGGCTGCTGAGCTAGCTGAGTTTGTGGTGTTGGATGTGGCTGAGCCGAAGTCGAGAAGCGAACAGCGGGAGCCTAAAAGAAAGAATGGAAACGCGTTTCGATGTTCGCTTGCCGAAGCCGTTCTTAAAAGGCGCGGAATGAAGAGAGAGGAAAAACATCCCCGCGTTATTGCGCGCCTGCTTCAGTGCGGTCAAGAGAGGTGCAAATCCATGACCTCGCATTGCGCCAAGCGAACGTCTCTCTAATGCGCGAATCTCGTTCGAGCGCTGGAAAATCTCGCTCGTTCTTCCCCGCGCTCGACCATTGTCTAAAAGAGCGACTGGTGTCCCCTCACGCGGTCACAGTAGCCTTCAGGAAACGGGCGCACCTAACGTGCGATTCATAAAGGGGAACGCTTTGGATAGCTCAAAGCATAGCTACCCGCACAAAAAATTACCTGTAAGCGCGTGACTTTACTGTTGGCTTTTTTTTTTCTTGAAGCAGGTTTTCGCCTTCGTCGATTGCGTTTCTCCCTTAATGTCACGCGTAACGTCACTTTTCTTCTTTGTGTGCTTGAATAAAGTATTGATGGGCTAAAATATTCAAGCGTACTTAGTTAACCGCGTATTCTATCGCAACTAAAAGCCTATTAAACCTTCATTGTGGATTTGTCATTGCGCTTGCCGCCGATGCGTTTGTGTCTTCTTGTGATGCTAAGCCTCTTGCTTTACAAAGCGAGGGACGTTCCTGGGAGTCAAATACTCATCGAGTGACCGGCCCGGTAAAGTTATGGTAAGGTGTCATACAGCTCAGGCCCGGGAATCGTACGTCTGTCGAGTACTTTTCTTCGAGAGCGTCATCCGCACAACAGTTGGAGACGCTTCTCCATGCGGATCTTTTAACCCCCGAGGTTAAGCTGTTGTGATTCTTCGCGCAGTAACAATTTAGCGGGTCCTGCAATTTTTTGAGAGTGCACTTCTACCTCCTACAGATCGCTAACATGCCGCACAATGGCCGGAGGAAGGGCGACTCACTGTCGGTGCCATTCAAACTTCTGCTGCGGCACACGCGACCTGCACCAACTTGCCCGAAGGAAGGGGACGTCGCCGCCGAGACCTCTTCCCCGCCATCTCTCAAAGTCAGCGTGCGCCGCTACTATTCACCCCTCGCGAACTATGGAAAGTGTATGTGTGTTTCTACTATGTTCGCGCCGTGTGCAAAAGTAGGAAGGGCATTGTTCGCCCATTAGCTCTTTGGGCTTACAAGGGGCCTCCACACTCCGAAGGGTATTGGGTTTGGAGGAGCGAACCAATCCCGTTACTCTGATGGAGTGCTCTACAGGCCCCTACCACAGAAGGGCATTTTTCTTGTATTTGTTGGGCTCATCTCTCGCCTTGGAGTAAACTAGTTTTAAATTTGCCTTGAGCTTCGTTTCTTAATCTTCAATGCAGCCACATTACCTGGAGGCTCGACAAGCACGCTGCTTTACATGATGGGGGCGAGAGAGCGCTATGCTGGGACGCCTTCCTGTATGTAACAGTATCTACAAAGGGTATAATTGCGTACCGATATGTGGTTTATGACACAGAGATACACTATTGTACTCCTTTGTAACCGATGGGGGGTACTGTCTTACCGAGAACCGTTTCTTTTTCTCTGATTTTCAAGTAACCGTTTTTACTCAGTGGAAGCCCGTTTTGACGCCCGCACCGCGTGTTCAGGGATCTTATCAGATCTTTTCAGTCGACTAACAAGTCCACGGGGAAATGTGTTAGATTTTTGAGAGGACGACATCGGTTTCAATAAGAAATATTTCGCTTTAGTAGAAAGTTCCATCTCTCTCTCTCTCTCTCTCCCCATTGCATCGCTAGGACGGGGTTGGAATTTGTTAGATATAGACAAAGCTGGATCTCGATCCACCCACAGCTGGCGCAGTCACTTTGCTTGAATTTCCGAAAGCGGCGTGGTGTTTGCTGAACGTCGACGCGAATTAATCTCTTTTGCAGCAATTGTGAGTGGTGGCACGATAAGTAATTCCGAAAAAGCAAAGGTGGCTGCAGCGAGGCAAGCCTGTGTGGTCGTGCGCATTCAAGTGCATGATTCCAGGCAGACTCCTGTGCCGCAAAGTTTAACATGCGCTATCTGCGTCCCCCTGCCTTCATCTGTGCCTTCATCACTTAGGATAGCTCCTAAGCCACGGCTCATAGGCAGATGACGCACACACCCGCCTTCATAGCCAAATGGCATGTCGCTGTATATGAGAGCCTATTAATTTTTAAAGCACTTTTCCTTCTGAAGAAACTTACACCAGCTTTTTCACTCGATTGGCCTTATAGGTTTTCGAACTACCGTCCGGAGGGCCTTCCCATGACGCGCAGCGGTATATCGTTTGAGCACAGTTTACCTCTTTACTGCTCTCAATACGTATCGAAATATTACCGAGGAGCTGTTTTTGGGTGGATTTCTATACACTGTACATAATTTCCCTATCAAAACTCCCGACAATCGTAGACACCCCCACTCTTCGCCTGATCTCACTATTCGTAGTATCAAGTGGTCTTGCCCGAGCAGTTCATAGAACGACGGGTCTGCGCCCCTCTTCCTGCATTGACGCCCGAAACACTACGGCCCACTTAAATGTGTATATATATTGTTAAGCGCGAGGCTTTCTGTACAGCGAAGCTTCCGTATTTAGGCTGCGCTGTAACTCGGCAGCAGCACATAAGGTAAGGTAACGACAAAAGCCGCCCAACGAGAGAAAAGACCAGCGGCGGAATCCACCATCGCCGTCCACTTTTCAATACACGGCGGGAGGAACGCGCAGCAGCGAGGCGTGTGGAAAAGTGATCGAAGATCTTCGAAAGCCTGAGGGGAATCGGATCCTGAAGGGAAGCGTGTTAACAGCCAGGGGACGAAACCCTCCGAGACCCCGTCTGCTGTACAAAGTGTAACGTCTTTGCCAGTTAGGTAAAAATCAAGGCATCTTACCCTAGACATATAGAGGTCGCATTTCTGGCAGCTGCGGTTCCGACTGGGTGTGTCTCTCGTACTTGTTGGTTCCCATCCCGTCTGAAACACTACCCCAATATCAACCAAACATATTAGAAAAGTATGTCTACGTCTTTCTGACAGTCAAGGTTGAACGAACGTTTTCAACTTTAATGCATTTATTAAAAAGACGTAATACCGGCGTTTACTCAAAAACAAAAGTAATATGAATATTTTCTGGCGCTTTGTTTTTCTGTTTTTCTTTTATTAAACCTGCATAAAATTCCGCAATACGCAGTTCTCTTTCTTTTAAATTTATAAACACGCACCAGTAATGTTACTGTTTTTTCCAAAGAACACCAATATTTTTATTTATAACTTCCATTTAACACCCAAGCTTTACTCGTTATTCATTGCGCAAACCATATACCTTTCAAATACATAACTGTTATATACGAGAAGCAAGCTTTTGAATATGTCTCTGCTTTGCATTTTGGTGTCGTTCGCACCGATAGGGAACCTGCGGGTCTGCGCCCAACAAAGAAATATCGGGGAGGTTATTAGGGTGCCAGGAGCTTTGCCATATATTCACCGGCTGAAATAGTGAATAGTACATCGACGGCAGAATGTGGGCACTGAGAACTTGGTTGCGGTGGCTACGCCAATCCTCATTCAGCCCCGCTAGAAATATTAGTCACCATTCGTCGGATGTAGATAAATTTACATTGAAAACACAGGACAATTATGAACGAATGGAAGGAGTACAGTATGAATGCTTGACGCCACAGGTCCCCTATGTTCGGAGACACGGGGTTCGGTCATGCAAGGCTTCCTAGGCGGCAGCGTAGTCCTGCTTGGCCAGTGCTTGGTAGTTGATGGGGGCTTGGTGGCCTCCTCTAGTACAACAATCCGGGTGGTGCTGGATGAAATGGATGACGGCGGTTCCGCCTTCCCGTGCCGAAAGTCTTAAGATAGCTCTTTGCGAAGGTTTTTGTTGATACTGCCGGATAGGTGACGCTGGTCCAGCAGTCACTTGCATCTAGAGAATTGTGGCAATGGTCCTCTTTGGTGAAGTGCCATTCGGGGTGGGGTTAGGAGGGTGACCTTTTTGTGCTTCCTGACCAAAAGTACTTTGGTTAGGTGTGTGTGGAGGAGCTTTTGGGTTCTGTCGCATAATTTGTCTGGGGTTGCGCTTTGGTTAGATAGGATCTCTCGTGTTTGATGCGGCTGCAGGGAGACCGGAGTCCTGTTTCGCGGGTAGGACTGTTTTCCCTTTCGTTACCTGGCATGACCAGGTACGCAGCAGAGTTTGACCCTTCATTGAATCTTTTTATGAAGCTTTGTTGTTCAGATGATTTTCGACTGTATAGGATATGGGAGTATGCATGTCGGGAATCAGTGTAGGGGCAAACACTTGGCGCTGCTGCTTCTCGGACGAGAAGAATCTGCAAATGGACACCGCCAAGTTTAACACGGCGGGGAAAAATATTAGAAAATATCCTGGTAGAGTTTCTACAATGCGCCAGCATTTTGTGCCTCCCTTTGGTAAACTTGATGCTCGTGCTGAATTCCATTCCTTCATCTAGCTGCAGAAGTCCCCAACACGGCGTTTCTTCCACATCCCTCGTGCACCGCCGCAGCCATTCTTATCCCTCTGTAACAGCCTCAGGGATCACCTAGCTCGTTTTAAAAGCGGTAATGGCTGTCTGCCTCCCCGTTTTGGATGTCTAGTACTGTCGGCTTTTCACCCAGATTCATTTGCACTCATTTCCCTTTGCCGCCATGTACTAGCTGCACACCCTATTGTAGAACGGGCCCTAAAGTTTATTGGTGCTATGAGTCTGTAGAGGTGACCTGCGTACGTTGTCTCACCAGAAGCAGGTGGTGAGCTACGTTTGGACGTGGCCTCTCCAAGGCAATGTCGGCAGCGTTGCAAGGAAATCGCATGCCACTCTCAAGGCAGCTATCTCCATCCTCTGTCTCAAACTTTTCGTTCGGAGCTCTTTTGTCGTTTGCCGGTCTGGCAGATACACTCCAAACTATTCCGGTATAGCCATAGATCGCTTACGCTATAATACATGGCCCTGTGAACCACCCAAAGATCTTCTTCACAACGTTCCGATGTTTTTGAGATGCTGGATCTGTATGGCGGGCCCCCTGTGTATTAAAGCGCTGTGGTTCGGAGAAACAGACCCGCAAAATTGATTACTGCAGAACAACGGCCCACCGAAACCACTTATTTATATGCAAGTGCTCTCGTTGATGTTCACATCTTCTATCAATTTTTGAGCTTATGGTGAGGAAGAATGAACTGAATATTTATGTTATCAAATAAAAAAGGATTTTAATTGTTTTCAATTGCCAGCTACGCAATTCGTTTACGTAGCATCACCGTCGCCTCGCGCCCCGATGATCATTTTGCTATCATGTAACTGAAAATCAAAATCATAGGGTCGTGTAGTGTGGGATCACATCATCTTGCAGTTTTGCTTTTGGCCATCAATCAATTCCTTAGGACTTCTTTTTATTCCATTTTTGTTTGTTATTTTATTTTGATCTCTGAACTCCGCTCCAACCCGGCGTTGCCCGTCCCATTTGCACAACACGACCCCGACCCCTCAGAAGCAAAAGCGGCAGTACGGCACTGTGGCCACAGTTGCCTGCACCTCTTGCTCCACAGGAGCCACGCCCACTGTCCACCACATGTTGTGGGACTGTCCCGGCCTTCAAACGCTCCGTTTACAGTATCTTCCGCCCGGCGTCCAGCGGCTTGTGGAATGGACAACCCCGCTGCAACCCGCCTCTGCAAGGCAGACGCTGCTTTCTCTGTGGGAGTTCGCGCACTCTTCAGGCGTCGACCGCAGAATGTAACATTTAAACTCTCCCCCCCCCCACCTTCCTTTCTTCCCCATACTGACCGACGCGTCCACCTTCTGAAATAAAGTTTTGTTATGTTATTTTGATCTCCTTTTCTGTTTTCTCTCATTTCTGGGAGATCGCCGGCTAGTGCCCGAAAAATCGGCTATACATATTTCCGATAGCTGCAGATCATAATAGGTATAGATTGTGTGAAAGGTATCGTTTCCCTCGTCCTAGCAGCCTGGTAGTGTTGCGTCCCTCCGCATTTTCTGTAGGCAGCGTCACTGGGGAGAGACGAGCTCTGAGAACTGACAAACTGTGGAGGAACCGGTAGCGGGAAACATGGGGGAGATGCATAAAAAATAAGCAAGGCAAACAGTGAGATCAAGCCGTGAGACAAACGGATGATGGCCTCCCATCATTCCTGGAGATACAACCGCATAGTGGACAATGATTGCCTCGTATTTACGAACTTCCAGTGCCAGCAGCGGTAAAAGGATAACACGTAGAAGCGAAAGGAAACATATGCGTACTCGCCTTGCAACTGGTTTCGGCGTCGTTCTAGTTTTAATGGTAATATTCTAATTGCACACAGAACCGGATGTTGGCACGTACACAAGAAGGAAAGATGGAAGGACAGGGTGTATTAAGGACGAGGTTGCGTCCAACTGGGCAACAGAGTCTAGCGTGGCGCTCCCGATGGGACGTCTTGCTCCTTCTTCTCATACAATTCACACACTACAGAGAGTGGAAGATTTGGAGTCGGCAATAGTGTTAGAATTCTTAATATTTCTGGTTTCAAAACGGCCGCCCGAAATTTCACTCGCCAACGCTATCGCCGCTTGCACTCAAAATGTCATCACAAAATCCCTCAATCTCTCCAACAGAGTTTATTGCGGCATTATGAAAACGAGGCAGAGCATGACGCTGCTCAAGGGCTTACGATCGGAGGCGGCGGGCTTGCCCCTACCATGGCGCCAGATCCGCCAGGAATGGACCGACATCCCCACAGTATTCAAACATTAAATTACAAATCATTTTATTGTTAGTTGTTTATTTGTTTCAGTTCATTCATGTAATTTTGTGTATTTATTGGCTTGTGTGGCTGCCATTTTATTATGAGCCTCCTCACACCTACACACGCACCAGCTACGATCACTAGTTGTAGAATTTTCGTCTTGCCCTCCCCTTATTACTACACCACAAGATGCCTTTAACGGTACAGTAAATAATAATAGATGATTACCGCCTCGTCGGCCACAATTAACCCCCGTAACTCCAAAACTCACCCATTAAAAATAACGTACCTCGTGGCTTCTTAAAACCCACTCTCCCTTGCAGGATGGTACATCATCACATTCATCTTTGCCTGTGCCCATTATGTACCGTCCCTGTGTGTAGTATCTGTGCCACAGTCCCCCACTCTAGATGGGGATGCCCTCTTGACCCTTTCCCTGCAATAACCTCTGACTAGCAGTGGGAGGGAGCGCAGGGTAGCTAAGTCAAGGGTGTGCACGCATTACTCGTGGACAGAGCTGCGGCTGCCGCCGCCATACTCGCAGCGCCTCTAAGCTATTCTTTCTTAAAATATGTTTTTCGCTCTCTCGCTTTACTCCGCGTTTTCTGAGCGCGTGCTTACGTGGCCCATTGCGCCTCGGAGAGCTCTCGTAGCCCCCTGCGAATCATCAGGCAGCCTATAAGGCGGCTAGTTGAGCGCGTGCATCCACGAACCCTACTGCGTCAAACGCATGGGTCAATATAACCACGTCGAGAAAATTATTTTATGAATTCACAATTTGTCAACTGTGAGCACGTGCATGTATTTATCACATGAGTTCCCACGTGCAGCATTGCAACTTTTCTTCATTGTACATTTTTGATTGTTCATTGCAACTCCCGGCTGTTTTACGCACGCTATTGATGATACACAGCGCCGAACTTTGAGCGCAGTCCGAAACGTACGAACCGTGCTGCTCCTTAGGAGGGTTTTAAAAAGCAGAAAAGTACCCAAGAAGTCGGCAGCCGGAAAATTCATGGTACCATAACACACAATCTTGAAACTCACGGAACGACACTTCTTTGGACCACCTCGAAGAAGGAAATCGTTGTCCACCCTCGATACCACCATATTTTCCTGGGTAGACAAGCAGGTTATATTAAATGGGGCATAGTTGAGTCAGCCGTCCATTTTCGTAAGTCTTGCAGTAACAGCAGCACCGACGCCAGGTAATTTGTAGCAGCAGCTCCAGCGGCAACGCTGGATCGAGTGTCGGCATCCGCGCGGAAGTGCCAGAGCAGAAGGCATGGTGTCTCGCTCACTTCTGCTAGGAATAGAATTTGTTCATCTTGGCGACGAACGGTAGTCCTGCCCTAGGCTTATTTCCTGCCCTTCAGATCGCGACGCACAAGATAAATACCTATTCCTCTCCTCTTGAACCTCTGAGGGTCACTTTGCCCTACGTTGTGTGGCTAAAGGCAGCCTAAGAGACTTCCAAGAGGCATTGCGAAAACTATTGTGTTATAGAGGGAAAATAATCACGAAACATTATCAGGCATGTATATAAGAGAAGCTTTCCTAATTTCACTAGCATTCTGCATACAAAATATTTTGTGGTACTTACTGTTTGTGCAGTCATACCCAAATGAAAGGCGATCACGCAAAATGAACAAAATGACACCAACAGCGCTTTTTATTTCAATATAAGCACGTGGCTTAAATACAGTAATAACGATGAAAAATGCGGTGTTCGAAATATACCAGTGGCGTACATTAATAGACCTCCACGAACGGCAATATTTCACTTTGCGTGTTGGTTCAATTTTTCGGTTCATAATTCATGTTTTTTCTGACTGTACGTCCATGCAAACCCAATGCCCATCTCTAATTTATCAGACACAAAAAGCCCAAGAAAAGGTTCCAACGCTTCAATCATTAGTTCGAAACCACCACTACCTTGTCTTTCTGGGCGTGTCCCTTTTTCAGGCCTATTCGCGTTACGTGCCCGACGATGATATATTATCGTATATAAATGTGAACTTGACTTAGCATGGAGGTCCTCAGACAACCAATTTCAATTGTTACATAATAAGGCTCAGGACAACTCCTAGATATCAGGTTCGAGTATTTCGCATTATTGTTTGGACATCTTCAATCATACAAAGATTGGCCATTTGTGGCCGGAAATTACCAAGATGACATTACATTTGAAAATAATCTGGCATAATCAGTTGTTCCACTCATACGCATATCAACAACAGAATTAGCAAGCGAGCACTGACTTGATATTTCGCAAGTTCTGTATAACATTTTAATTTGAAATCAAAATATCGAAAGATCCTGCAATTTTATCAAAAGCAACATTTACGTCTTTATCGTATATTGAGATTTTAATACCTCTTAAAAAGTCCTCTGCCGGCTTGAAAGGAAAACAGTTTTGATTAATAAGCCATGCATGCGCTAAGAAGCCCTCCAGAGTGTCAACCCAAATTCACCTTATTTCACAACTTCGGCTAAGGAACTCCCGTGTACAACTAACATTTCCCCTGCTGCACTGAAGTGTAGAAAGCCAAGCAAAGGAAACAGAAACCTTGAAAAACTGGAAAACGCCAGACCGTCCTGGCCGTCTACATGCAACGTCGTCAGCGTGTCCTCTAAAACGACACTCACATTGTTTGCAAAAATGTCTTTGACGTTTCCATTTACAACGGTACAAGTTAGAAGTCCCTGCTTCATGCTTCAAAAACCCAGCATTTCTACGCGTAGCGTGATGAGTTTCTTGTCAAAGAAGAGCTGTCGTTGTTGTTGGTGGTTACCCTGTGCGAAAAAATAGGCCTCAGCTTATAATCTCGTTGCGCCAACTTTCGGCGCCAAACAGATAGCGTGCAATCTGGAGCAGAAAGTTTGGCCCGGTCGCTGGTGCCGCTAGGCGGTACGATGACGTCAGTACTAACTTGTGATGCACGGTAGCGTGTGCGGAGGACCGTGACACACGTCCGTCATATGCGCTGCTGTATTTCTGTACCTGAACCGCTAGAGAATGTGCCTTATCGCCGATTACCACAATGGTGTCGCGTTCCGCGCTTAACGTCTTATAGTCTTTTCCTTTCCAGAAAAATCTATATACTACCGCCCCAATCTCTAATCAGTCTGAACTTTTAGTAGTAGACCTGACGGCACTACGGACCCCGTATGAAGCCCGATGGCGCTAAGCCGTGCCCCTAGGTCTCTTACTGGCTTCGTCTCCTTCTGCGACATTGAGTTTCTTGAACGAGCTTGCGCCTTGTGCGGTGGAATCCAAACGTCGCTTTTGAAGAGCATCGAAATGCAAAGGTGCTGAGTTATGGGATATTGTCGCTTCAGGAAGAAAAGGGCTCGTAGTTTTAATGCGTGGAATTGTTTAGCGGCAGCCACCGCACAAAAAATAATAATGTGTAATAGTATAATTAAAACGATTGTGCCCATTAGTGTAATATATAAATGTATCAAAAAGGGATGGGCGTCGATTGGTTCAATAATCGAATAACTGATCGATTAATCGGTCGGGTTTATTTTTAAAAACAATTCTTTAAAAGGGACCATTTTTATGGTTGCTTCGATTACATTGTCGATGTTACTTAATACCAGTCATTTTATGCGATGTAGTGTTACTCGTTCACTTTGGAATACAAATGTTTCTTCACGATTTCCTGCAGGAGGGAGTTTCTTCTCTTGTTGATAGTTGCTGAATTAACACATGCTCCCGTTAAGGACAGGAAGTGAATGGAAATAAAGATTCCGGGCCATCTCCACTTACGTGAAACCTGGGGAGGGCCGAAGTGTGCAGTGTGTAAGTGTATTCCTTGCGCTTTGGTACTTTTGCCAACGGAGGTGACAGCGTTGTGGGGTAGAGGTATACAGCTTTGCTGTAAAAGTCTCTTTGAAGCACGAATCTGTCCAGAGCGAAGCGTAAACGAGTGTACCGGCGTTTTTTAGTACGCTTTACGCGTCGCTCCAGCGCGATGCGCCAACGAGTGTTGCGGTGTTTTTTTAGTACGCGTTACGATTTAGCGCGATGCGTAAGCCAGTTTGCCGTGTTGTAGTCCCTTGACTACATGAGACGAACGACGATTACAACGGCGATGACGAAAACAGGAGATGCCAATAGCACCAGACCCTAAGGGGCTTCGCCCTTCCAATTGCGTTCAGGTGAGTGGGACGCACAGCAGCCTTTTTTGCAATGGGGGCTAGTTCCAGGAAGGACGATTACTACATGCCAGTCCACAAAGGGACCCAGATCATCGTTGGCGCTTTGCTGGCGTTGACTTAAACCAATTACCTGAATGAAAATGTTAGTAGCGACTGGAACAATAATTGAATAATGGCATGGTTAATCGAATAAACGCCCACGTCCAGTAATGGAAAAAGCATTGACTACTACTGATAGCGTGCAAAAGTACGAAGGAGCAACATTCGGGGACATATCTACGATAACTAAGCGCGAATGCGTGCAGCCACTGCTTCTGTTCGTCAAGCAAACAGGGCACAATCATTTAAGCTATGTGCAATGTACGAAAACGCGTGTACGAGAATTTAGACCATGAATAATAATTAAAGGGCTCGAAAACAAAACAGCCAAATTGATATGAATATTTCCAGTCGCTGGAGCTGAATTGGTGGTCAGAATTACACACTTGATGGAGCTATAGATTGAAGCAGTTGGCGCAGCACGGTACGATAAATCCATGGATGCTATTGTGCGCCCCCCGAGGCTATGCCTGTGGCTTTTATATAGTTCCTATCACGGAACTATCTGTGTTTTTTTTTAACTTTCGTTTGGAATCCTGAAAATGCAGTGGCATTTTCTCACTTCAGAGAGCGAGGGAAGTTGAATGCAGTGGCCTAATCGATGGCCATATAAAGTCGCACAAAGAAAGAGGCGCCTCTTCTCACCCACCTTGTAATATTGCATAAGGAATTTTTTTTCTCCTCTTAAAAAGGCAGGTCCAGAACACTTGTGATTACACTTTCCCGCGTACATACACTCAGTCCGTTCGTTACATTCCCGGGCGACGTCGCTCCTGGCTGTTAACAAAACAGGTACTTTCAATGAAATGAGGCACGAACTATCACTGTATGTACACAAATGCAAATGGCATACACTACTTGGTATAGGGATTTTGCACTGAGAAGGCAGCCGGTGTCCTGGGGGGGGACCTGAACCCCCCCTCCCCCCTGGCACCTGCTCCCTTTACACAAGATATTTCATTTGCGCAGGGTCTACCTTGCAACATACATCAATACAAAGCATTCGTGGTTTGTAAGCTGCACCACATACACTTATTTAGCCCACTTTTTTCATTTGGTGGCGGCAAAACTTATTAAATACCCACAACATGGGTTCTATTGACAGAATACAATTGGAACTGCCTTTGGCAGTAGCAACGCAAGCACGCGGTTTACATCCGCACCACATGGCTTACACCTGCGAACACACAAGCGCACGGCTTACATCTGCAAGCACACGCATTTTGCAGGAGATTAAGGCGTCAAGTGGCCGGGTGCGGGGGGGAAGTCTCATGAAAGTAGAAAAAACTGCGCGTAAAAGACAGGACCGTGACAAGTAGACAGGACAAGCGCAGATCCTCGGGCGGGGAGACTTCCCCGCCCGAGGAGCCTGCGCCTTTTACAAGCCTCCGCTTATGTTTCCGTAAAACGTAACTATTGCGTTATTGGAGTGCAACTCAGGTGCACTCGCCTTTACAAGCCTCCTCTTATGTTCCCGTGAAGCGTAACACGTGCCTGTTTGGGTGAGACTCAGGCGCACTCGCTTTTAGAGGCCTCCCTTTATGTTAACCCCAGCAAACCGCGTTACATTCTGTAGATATCCTGGAGATGTCGGCAATCGACGTTGCAGATGTCCAGGAGACGTACCGTTCGGGTCGGACTTACATATACTCAACGTTCCTACAACCGCAAAAAACCCGTCCAAATCACACGAAGGATGACGTGCTATAGACGTCTCATTGTACTTTTATACGCTGTTTACGGGACGTTACCTTAGTGGTACGTCTTATGGATATCGTAGTGGTACATATGCAAGACGTATTGGTACGTCTACTCTACATTGTTTTGCTGTCTTTGGCACAGACATTGCTTTGTTAAATCCCCATCTAGTCTACGTTAGTATGATATTGTCTAGATGAACCTGTATGCATTAAACTTACATTCTTTATACATTATTTAGGAGCTTGGCCAGCCCTCTTTGCGAGGTTGCCTACGTGTCGTGGGCACTTGTGCTTCAAATACATGCCTTCATTCAGCACTGTTTATTGTTACTTGGTGCCTGGTTACTAGAATAATGTGATTACACTTTCGAAGTGTTGCATACTACTTGAAGTCTCATGTGAAGAGCTAAGCTGAGATAAACTCCTTGCAGAAGCACACAAATCACAGCTCCAAACAAGAAATGTTGCATCGAAAACAAGTGGCACCAAGTAACAGCAAACCAGCTCTGATCAGCACAAGTGCCCTTGACACTAAGGGAACCTAGTGTCATCGCCCAGCAAACCACTAACATCTCTGCGACGTCCCAAAAAGATCCGAACGTCTATGTCCCAGCAGTATCTCTATTAGACATCCGTACAACGTGCAATATTTTAATGAAAATTTTTGGATGTTGACATAACGTTGCTGGTACCTTAATGTCGGACGTTCTTTCAACTTTGCTAAAGACGTACTCTCGATGTTGCTGCTGCTTCATTTGGGGACGGTATTTAGACATATTTTACTGACGTTGTTCAGATGTTTCTGGTATGTCCGTTTTTTACTTCGAACATGTCTATCGCAGTTAAATTATTTTAGCTACATCTGCTACACTTTATTTTCAAACTTTCCGCAGCCGTACTGTACTGAAGTTACCGAGGGGTTTTGAATGTGTTTTGTAAGGGTTTTGTACCGAGGGGTTTTGTGCAAGTATTGTAATCCACCACTATTGCTTTTAACCTTTGACCTTCAAAACATTTGCCCAATACCGAACCTCACGGAGAGAGGCAGGGACTTAGTGCAGAATTCGTTTAGTAGCGACGTTGCCAACGAGCCTTGTAAGGTTTTTTTTCGATGGGTGGAGGGGGGGGGGGAGGAGGGGCGGGGGTCATTGCCGTCAAATATGAACAAAATAAGATAGGATGATGAACGAAGACTCAATTAGCACAACTTTACTTGCTGCTTGATTTAACCTTGATGTTACGTACCGACTGCAGCTTCATGCGTTCAAAGTGTGAGCAAAGCAGATTTCGGGCTGCCTTGATACTGAGCTTACCGTCAAACGTCACTTGTAGGTTAAACGGCAAGGTACTCTGCCTTTTTTTGCCTTAAAAAAAAGTCGATGACACCCTCATTGCAAAAAAAAAAAAACTAAAAAATCCGTGAGACTTCGCTAAGATTCGAACCGTAGACTTTCAAAACAACACAAGCACCTAAGCTCCAATCCACTCGACCACCCCAGGGAACAATGCGTGTACCCAAGAATTTGGTACCTTAACAGAGGCTGCCAACGAATATTGTCGGGTGATTCGTTTTGGTCGTATTTGACAAATTTCGGCAGTGCTATCTTGTTTCTTCCGCACCGATCTTGGAGGCGAGGTCAATTATGCTAATACTGCAAGTGATGTAACCAAAGCTCCCTTATTTAAGCCAAGAAAAGCTATCGCGCCTCGTCGTTCCCCCTATGCAGGCTACGGTAGCAGCGAATGAAATTGAATGCACCGCTAGATTTCTGGCGTTGATAAACTTGTTCGTTACGCACCGATCTTGCAGACAAGCCCTCCATGCTAACACTACAAGCGATGTAGCGAGAGCTCCCGTATTTAACTGGCAAAAAGCTGTCTCAATCCCCCTATCTCCCCGATTAAAGCCAAGCTAGCCACGGAGGATTGCGCAGTTTCGACCAGAAATAGCTTGTAATTTGCCTGAAGGCACCAAATTAGCGCACGTTAAAAAAATGATTGTTTTCTGCGAACGTAATGACCCCAAACCAGGAGATGAACATGGAATCCGGACGATGTCACGTGCTTTCGGATGCTTTCTGGCGCTGCGTCGACGCTGATATCTGGCGAGCCGCATAGACATCGGCGTAGCTACATAGGAGCAGTCGGAGAGTGAACTTGCCAGCTCGGACCTAAGTAAGCAGCTTTAACTCGCTGGAAGGGCGAAGACGGCAGGCCGCACCAACGGAGTGCTGGACTGAGGACCCCGCTCACTTCTAAGCTGGATCTACCTGTTCGTTCAAAGTTTTCTTCCCCTCCTCCTCCTCCCGCGTCAGCTCACGGCGCCATGCATTTTGCCGACGCCGTCAACGCGGGGCGATGTCGACGCGCGAAAGCGCAGAAAATACTCTGCGAGTGGTTGCAGCCTCAGAACAAACCGTAAAATTACGGCGCCCACAACCACACGGCAGCTGCATTTCCACCGCATACCCTGAAATTGCCTTAAATGCCGTAATCTAGATTGTAGGTACAATTATATTTTCTTTAAAAAATACCAGGCGTTGAAAATACTCACGCCCAAGCTTTTCTTGTACATAAATGGCAACTAATATCTTTATTTACCAATAACTTGGCCATATATTTCGCAACGCGTTTTTATCAAGGTGGGTATCTTTCAGGAACTAGTTTTTCCCTCATACGAACACAGAGAGGAAGTCGCTGCGCGCAAAGTCCGATCGTCCGACAGTGTATTAACTGCACTCCGTATCGATACGCGTGGTACAGGCCGGTGACGGCACGGGCGTGCACGGCTTCAACTTTCGTTATTTCGGTGACTTGACTACCATGGATTTATCTACCGGACGAAGAAATACTGCCAAGTAGTGGAGGTAAGCGAGTACTAGTGAACCTTGTTTTCTTGTCATATGTATTTAACGTAGCAGAGTTGCTCTCGAACTTCGGTACGCGTAAGCGGTTAGCCCTAACGATTTGAGGGACTCGCTTTGTGCGTTGCGGAGATTTGTCGGTAGACCTTTGTACCTGGCTGCTGCGTTTGTAAACAGAATCAGTTCTCGCGCAGTTTGTAGCCCTGTGTTTGGTGAAGTGTTTGTGTTCTGTCCTGTTTTGCTAGGCGAATGTTTTGATATGAAATGAAATAAGGGAAGCCGGGGAGTGCGAATATAAGTGCGTGTGCGAATGCGTTACACGCACATCGTGTACTTTTAGCGTGATATTGGTTTTTGTTTCGTTTCTGCAGATGCCGTTTTTTTTGTCATAATAGTTTTCGGTTAAAAAACGTGCCCAATACATTGAATGATTGCTTTTCGTGTAGCATTAAAATAAAATATTATTCCAGGGAATTCCGAGAGTACAGCATTAGATTAAAATGCAATCTGGATGCTGTTTTCGCGTTTCCATTGAGTGTTCAATGTTTTCGAACGCTCAGTTTGGTCGTAAAATGTCGGAATGAACAACGTGTATGCAACCCGAATCTATTTGTAACGTCAGAACTACACGCATGTCGTAACTGGTACAGTAGTATGAGCAGCGCTGGTTGTGCTTCGTACTCTTACTGCAGCATCGCAAACGTAAATTAACCTTTCAGAACCTAGTAAAAATATTCAAAAATGGCTGTTAAATTTCTGTCACTTATGGAATTTTCAACTTAATGATTTTAGTGTGTAACACACCTTGGTGATCAGAGTAACACAGCATTTGAGATTTCGCAGGTTTAAGACGCAGTATGATTCTGGTGTCTGGCCTGTCGTTTGCTAATACCTTAGATGTTGCAGGCTGCTGTCTTGTGCAACTTAGACTATGTGTGTATGTGATTGTGCTGTAAAAATTTCTTGCACTACTTTGATGCTTCCCGCTGTACAACGTATTTCAACTAAAAATGTACGCCTAGCAGGACAGGCGAACAGGACAACATGACGAGTGTTTCAGTGATGTGCATTTTGAAGGTTTAGTTATGCATATATACCAACTAGCCCACCTCGCCATTCTGCTGCACGAAGTATACGTCCATGGCAGTGACGTTGTCCGGTTTTGTTCATGTTTCCTTTTGCCACATTTTGTGGACATGGCTTCATCCGTGTATATATTGTCACTTCAATCCACCAAGCGGTTTGGATAGACACAGAAAAATATTTTGCAAGTTCAGATGGGACCTGTAGCTGGGCTAAAATGTCCTCAAAATCCCCATTCACGAAATGTAGTTCTTATATTTAGTGGTACCTCACATTAGCTGTCATAGTGTTAAGGTTGCCTTAGTAGTGCCAATGCTGGCATTAAAGTATATCCACTCCGCTCTCTTCCTGTCCCTTAATGTTACACCCATCCTCTAGCGTTCTATTGCCTGCTAAGTCATCCTTAATTTATGTTAGACCCTTTTAGTTAGCCTGGAAGTTTCTGCCCCGTAGGCGAGTACCGGTAGCATGCAGCTGTCATGCACTCTCTTTTTCAGGGACAATGTAAGCGGCCATTCCGTATTATACGAGTCTTAAAAATCTGTATTACAACACAGATTTTCCTGTACCCATGCCTAGATTGATGAACTGGCTTGCAAGGGAGGTGCTACTGCAACTGTCTGCACAATGCGCCTGCTCAAGCTACTGTTGACGGTCAACTTGGCGCAGGACTTCTCCTGGTTTGGAAAACAGGGAACACGCTTTTTTCCACCTGCGAGTGGCATCCTGCATTGTGTGTAACTAGATATCTTCGTGTTGTTACAGACATCAAATTCTTTCACCAGACAATGTATACGGCCCAGATTTTTATTTTCAGTCCATTCTGCGCAAATATCAGCTTTGTCGACAACCTGCGGCGTCTTAGTTTTTATTGCTAGAAGCGGTATTAAATTTCTTTCAGCCTTTGAACCATGACATTTTTACTCACTTTGCCAGCAATCCGGTCTGCTGAAACTATTTTGGCAGTTTCTGGCGCACCACAACGAAGAACGCAAACTGTTCAAGACTCCCTACCATAACTGATAATGGAGGCATGCACCATTGAACCACTATTGTATCATTTCCGTGCTTCCGTGCGTTTTTATTTTGTGTGATTGTTCTTTGAGCGTATCATTTGGTGTGAATCACGTAGTCAAGTAAATCTGGCTTCTTGTAACTAATATTCAATCACTTCCGTGTTCCCCGTTTTTTCGTTTGTTCCCAAATCATATCACTTTGTGTGAAATATTGAAATAGTGTGACGTGTTGTTTTCCTAACTAGAATTGAATAAGTTGTTTCTAAAGTTTTTTGTTGTTTTATTGTTGTCCTGCCATTTCGCTAAGTGTGAATCATTTCATCACGTAAATTTCTACTGCTCTTGTAACCGCCGTACAGTCATTTCTTTATACACACCTTTTCTATAGATCATAACCATTTCCCTAGATGTTGGTTTGTTTAAAGTAGCTTAAATTTGTATGGCACTCACAACCACCACTCAACAACACCACTTCTGTGTTTCCTAGGTGCTTTTGTTTTATTATTCCACAAACTTTTCACTAGATGTGAACTATTTATTTCCGTAAATTTGCTGTGTTTATATAACCACCATTCAATAATTTCTTTGTTTTCACACTTTTCTTGCGTTGTTTTTCACCCAATTATTTTAATGTGCGATATTTCAAGTTGGATAGCTATCTTGTGCTTGTACCCTGGGTTTACATGTTTGCTTTTTTCCCTATTTTTTGTCAACCTTTCTGTGTTTGACTTGTTTATTGTCATGAATATCTGTTCTATTCTTGTAATTGTGCAATATGTACCCTGTGGTCCAGTGCAGATAGGAATGAAAATTAAAGTGGTTGTGTTGCGAAAGCATGTTATATAATTTGGAAGTCAATATAAACTGTTTTACCCGAACTCTTTTGTGTTTTATGTGTGCTTTGAAAGCGTTCTTACTACCCAGCTGCAGGTACTTACAGATAGGATGGGAGACTGTCATTTTAATTAGATTACTTTTTGAATTGTTTCTGTGATAGTTTATTTGCAGAAGGTCTGTACAGCCGTGCTGTATGGTACAATTCGATGACGCCACTGTGGTTGCCTTAGTGTCCAGGGCACTTGTGCTGATCAGGACTGGTTTGCTGTTACTTACTGCCTCTTGTTTTCGATTTGACATTTCTTGTTTAGAGCTGTGCTTCGTGTGCTTCTGCGAGAGTGTGTGGTCAGCTTGGCACTTCACATATGAGACTTCATGCAGTATGCAGCACTTCAAAAGTGGAAACACATTAATCTAGAAACCAGGTGACAAGTAACAGCAAACAGTGCTGAATAGCTAGTAAGACATGTATTTGAGGTATAAATGCCCACAACACGCAGGCAACCTTGGAAAGGGGGCTGGCCAAACTTCGAAATAATGTATAAAGAATGTAAATTTCAGGCATACAGGTTCATCTCAACAATATCATACTAAGGTACACAAGTCATGAATATAAAAAACTAATGCTTGTGCCAAAGACAGAAAACCAATGTAGAACAGACATCTATATACGTCTTACATGCGTACCACGACAACATCCATAAGACGTACCACTAAAGTAACATCCCGAAAACAGCGTATAAAAGTACCAGGAGACGTCTACTGGACGTTATCCTTCGCGTTATTTGGATGGGTTTTTTGCGGTTGTAGCAACGTTGAGTATATGTAACTCCGACCCCAACGGTACGTCTCCTGGACATCTGCAATGTCGATTGCTGACGTCTCCGGGATATCTGCACGACGTAACGTGGTTTGCTGGGCGCATTCCAGGTTCGGACCACACAGCACGGCTGCAATGGCCTTCTGTAAATGAACTATCAGAGAAACAATTAGAAACTAATTAAAATGATGGTCTTGCCAAGCAAGCTGTAAAGCTCGGCCAAAAGAAAGCTTTTAAAGTACACATAAAACAAAACAGTTCCGGTAAAATATTTACTTCAAAATTATGCAATATGGTTTTGCAACACAACCAGTTTTGATGCTATATATATATCTGCCTTGGCTTAAAGGGTACAGATTTTATAACAAGAATAACACAAATTTGCATGACATTAAATAAGTCACACACAGATTGCCAAAAAATAGGAAAGAAAGCAAACATCAACCCAGGTTAAAAAAACAAGACAGTTATGTAACTTAAAATATCTCACACTAAGTGAAATGGTTAGAACACAAAGCAAAAAAAGTATGTGGAACGACACAAATGATTGAATGGTACATGGTCACAAGAGCAAGACAAATTAATGTAACTCTAAATAATTCACAGCTAGTGAAAAAAAAATGAGAAGCAATAAAGCAATAGCAGTTGGGAAACAAAGTGATTGAGTGGTAATTGTGAGTGCCAGATAATATAAGTGACTTCAAATAAACTCGCATCTAGGGAAATGGTTATGAACACTAGAAAAAACTTGTATATACAGAAATGATTGTACGGTGGTTACAAGAGCAGTATAAATTTACGTGACTAAATAATTTACACCTAGTGAACTAGCAGGACAACAAAAAAACTTTGGAAACAAAGAAATTATTGAGTAGTGGTTAGGAAATCAGCACAAAGTTACACTACTTCAATACTTCACACAAAGCGATATACTTTGGGAACAAAGAAAAAATGTGGAAACTCAGTTACGACATGAACATAACACCTAGTAATATGATTGAGGAACAATAAAACATTAAAAATGCTTGGAAGCACAGAAATAATTAAATGGTGGTTACTATTGGAACAGCAGAAATTTACGCTTTAAATAATTTGCACCTTGTAAAATGGTAGGAGACCAATAAAACAATTTAAAAAAAGCCTATAAACACACAAATGATTGAATCGTGGTTGGGAGTACAGTAAAAAGTTACACGACTTCAATATTTCACACAAAGTAGAATGCTGCAAAAACAATGCAAGAAAAAATGCGCACACAGAAATGATCGAATGGTAGATACCAGAGAAATTTACACGACTAAAAAATCACACCTAGTGAAATGTTTGAAAACAAGAAAACAAAAAAAAAAGCTTCGAAGCACAGAGTGATTGAATGATGGTTAGAAGAACAGCTGTGACATTAAAAAACAGAGAAATGATTGGGGAACTATAATACAAAAAAGCTGAGAAACACAAATGATTGAATGGTGGTTACGAGTACACTCCAAATTTATACAACAAAATTCCACCTTGTTTATGATGGGGAAGAGTAGAAAAAGGTGATATATAGAAATGAGTGAACGGTGATTACAAAAAGAGCACAAATTTACGTGTCTAAATAACTCCACTCAAGTGAATTGTTTAGGGCACCATGAAAACAAATGTATACAAAGGTGGGTTGTCTTGGGCTGTCTTTGCTTGGGCTGCCTTGGCTTTGGCTGCCTTTGCTTGGGCAGTCTTGGCTCGGGCTGTCTTGGCTTGGGCTGTCACACTGCAGCTTGTGTCTGAAGTGTGAAAGTAAAACAAATGGCCCGTTTCTAAAATGAATGCAACATATTTAAGAGCACTCATTTCTTTGCAGCGTTAGCAATAATTATCCCTTGCAGAATTACAATAGCAGACGTCTTTCCAACCCACAGAAAGTGTAATCACACTACGCAAAGCTCTTATCGTGAGGGGAATCACTCAGGTGTGCCCCCAAAATCCTAGTACACCAGGGTCCCTCCCCATCAAATGTTTACAAGGAGTTCCTGACAATTGTAACCTTCCAGAAAAAAAGTGCGTGCCAATCCAACCTCGAGCTGCAAATGACACCCACATGATTACCCATGCGACGTCACTTGAATTCACACACGTGGCTCTACAAGTGAAATCAGAGACAAGTGACATGCACTTAATCACAGTTCACGTGAGCTTCCTCCAATTTTTACTCACACTTGGCGTATGCACAAGGCCCGCACGCAGCTGTACATGTGCCATGGGCAGCGTACAGCGGCATGAGATGTCGCATGATGCTCTCACATGACATTAAGCAAGAAGGCAGGGGAAGCCACAGATGTGCTCGGTGGGTGCCGAGCACAACGGGCTCTCTCTACATTTTTCTATTCATCCCAGGTTCGTTTCATGGTGGTGCCAATAACTTATTTTATTTGTTCGTGGCAGTTTTCTGTTGACACAAATGGGCATGAAAGAAACCTCGGGGGGTAGAGATACAAAGCTAAACATAGTTTATATATGCGCTTCACTGGGCCCTTTGTAAAGCTTGAGATACAGCTTTAATAGCTAGCTTTACAAAGCTAGTAAAGTTTTGCAAAGTTAGTGTAGTGCTATTTTTAAGTGAACACGAGGCGTCACCTTGCAGTGGAGGCAAAGTTTCCTGCCCCCACCTAATTTAAGTATATGAGTACAGAAATTTCCAATACGGCATAATAATGAGGTCTTAAAATCACTTGCCTGTTTTTTTTTTTTTTGTAATTGTACTGGATCTCAATAGATCCCATAATAGCTCTAAGTACCTCTTTATTCAGATATGCTGGAACATCCCTAGGTGTTTCTAAATACTTCTAATCAAAGGTACTTCCTTTACCTACGTACTATGCTACTGCGCACAATCCCTCAGCAAAAAAAAATCTGAAGATGTGTATTTTACAACACACTTGCTTGTGAGAGAGCTGCAGAAAATACCATGGATGCAGCAAAATACCGGAATGCTTTTGTCAGGGGGGAAGGTTGCTGGGCTAAGCCAATTAGCCATGGCCAGACCGCGTTTTTTTCTGTCAAGACATGTTCTCTTGTTCTTGTGGTTTTTTTTCTCAGGTTTGTTTAATTACCGTTTTGTAAATTTGTATCCTTCATTCAATGCTTTGTTTTGAATGTAACACCCTTTGTACTTGCCAACCTGCTTGGTCTACGGACAGCAGTATCTTATAAATAAATAAATAAACAAATAAATAAATAAACATTTGACATCTCACCCCATGATATCAGTGCCCTTCATGCTCTTCTTCAGGCCACATCACGTTTTTTCTTTCCCTTTTTTTTCCTTCATCGGTTCTCACTGTCATTCCTCCCAGTGCACCTCTGTTGCCATTGCCTCTTTTTTTATGCGACAGAAGCAATAAAAAATGCCGAAAATCTGGCGTCACCGTGGCCAAGAGATGGCAGGCCCAAGGAATGCCACAAAAGAAAGTAAAGCAATTGATTTTAAAATAATTGGTTGCAAATGGCTGCAGGCATTCATTGGACATGGGACCCTCCGAATCCAAGGCAAGCGCATGTATCCCCAACAAACTGAATGATTCAGGTCTTTACCTCACTAAAGGTGGCCCTAGTAGCACCAAAAAGGCACATAATCGGGGATACACTATAAACATGTAATTTTAGTTGTGCCCGTGATAGCTAGAGCTACGATCACACAGCAAGAAAGTTTGACATCCAGCTCAATGCAGCGTACGGCTACAAGGGAAAGCTATACAGATTCCTCAGAAACTTCGCAGTTGAAGAAAAATTCATCCTGGTCCAGGATGTGAACTTGGGACCACTGCTTGAATGGAGCAGTTGCTCTACCAACCGAGCTAACGAAGAGGCTAGTCGTTTGTAGACAGAGAACGAATTGATCAACAGCTCGAAGTGATGTCACTTCAAGTTGTTGATTAATTCGTTCTCGCGCTACAAACCATAGTTTCTCACTAACTCACCTAGACTGGAATCTGGCGCTAGCGTCAACGTGATTCGGCGAAGGCGCTCACGCCTACATGAGTGCCGCCTAGAGTGTACTGGGAGTGTCCCGAGCGGCAGCGCCGAGCCACTCCGGTTGGCGTCGACATTGCCAGGTGGCGCGACTGCGCCCTTTCGCAGCTGGTCTGGCGCAGTGAGACTACGCGTCTGGCCATGCACTGCAATCTTCTCGCGTTCTCTTTTTGCTTTCAAAGACATTCAGAAGCCAAGCAAGATTCTAAGTGGCCACACGCAACTTTTGCTTTACTTACTGCTGCTCCAGGTCGTTCACGAGAACTGCGGCCTCGATGTGGTGAGCCATTCTGGTTGCAGCCACCTTAGTTCGATCCGCTATCCGCGATTTTGATTCACCTCGAGCTTTATATCTGGCGCGGACGCTCCTGAATGTCAATGAACTGTCACCTGTGTTCTCCGCAACACGCTGTTAGGCAACACGCCTGATGAAAGATAATTACTTAGTTTTCCCGAAATGGCAGGTGTTCAGTCCCTACACAGGGAAGAGCATCGCAGTTCTAAAAACACATCATTGCTCGCATAGCAGCATTTAAGAGTGTCAAATTTTTTAGCCTAGGTGTCGCAGTCAATTCTGATGTATTATTCAGCGCATGTGCGCAAATAAGCACGTTGACACCCACCCCCATCTCCTAAAAGGAAGTTTAGACCCACCGCATAGCACAAAAACGGAATATGGTAAGGAGTACACCATTTTTCAGAGATCAGAGGGGCTATCATGGCAAAAGACAAATTATTTTGTGGTTTTTTCTTGTTATAATTACTATCAAAAAAGAATAGTAACTAATGTTAACTAACAAATCTATCAACTATGCCATGTTACATGTTAAGCAAAGTTGTGTACAGCTAATGGCACAGCTTCACTTTTTTTCACACCCGGTTGCAATATAAATATTATACATTACGTGAAGGAGATAAATCAGATTACATTTTAGTGTGGGGGCACAGTTTATTTCGCACTTTTGTCCAGTTGTACGAGCATTTGCCTATAGTTTAGCATACTTTGCAGATCGCGTCTTTTTGAATTGCTTCTGTTGATGCTTTTGATGTATAAGTGAATGCGGGTCGCGAGGTAAAACGCGCTCACCTCTGCCGCAACAGCCTTACAATGATCACTGCACCCAAGTTCGCACTGCTGCTTAGCCAACACCACACTCAAAATGTCAAGGAAGCTATCATAAACTCACATGCCAGTCCTTGACGAAATAAACTGTCTCACTGTTTAGAAAAAACACGTCAGAACGCACCCGATTTCACCGAACACACGTGCACCCACTGCCTTCCACGTTTCGTCCAGTCTGAAGGCCGCGGCGACAGCGCGGGTGCGGCTGACTAGCTACGAGATCGCGCACCAGCGCCCCTAGCCATCCTAGCGGTGGTCGACGGCGCGCGGCACGCCGAAAGCAACGCTGTCTCAGCCCGCTCGGGCCACTCCCCTATTCTAGTTCACTCTAGTGCCGCCATAGTGTGTAGTTCGGCCGGAAGTTCGGTGTGGCATGGCCGGCAAAGACTTTGGGGCTACTCCAATTGAGTTTTTGTTTAAAAAATTGCTGCCAAAAGTGCCGCTGTTAACAAATTTTATTTTGTATAAGACACTGTGTTAGAGGGCTTATGTTTCAAAACAAATTTGGGGGTTATGAAGAAAAAAAAAGCAGAAGTGCTGCCTTCGGCTGACGCCACCAGATACAGCGGGCCGTCCCGGATTTATTTTTAAATATATTACATACTTCAAACTGGGTAAGGTTTGCTATGATTTTTTTGTAATATCAAAGATTTAGCTAAAAAAATTGTTTAGATTGTTTTAAACTGTGTTCTTGCTTCCTCTCAATACAGTATTATTATCGTATGCTATGTGTTTTGGCAGGTGAAGCGGATGCAACATAGAGATGCAAGAATTATGTAATCACGTCGTATTTGTTTTGTCCAAGCAGATATAAATAAACTCATAGGCGGAGCCTATTACCACAAGTTAGTCTTCAAGCACGCGCGCAAAGCATTACGAAATTGAATGAACGCTTTAAATGGCAAATAAATACTGGCTTGTCGAGTAACTATGTATGTTGCCTCAATGAACCTGGCCAAGGCAGCGCGTGCTTCCAGGGGTAAGTAAACGCAGCGGCGGCGACGAGCGATGCGAAAATCATAACTGAATGTGTGCAGAAAACGGATAGTGTGGGCTAGAGTAGCTTATTTAGTGGCTGTAGTGTGGGCGGCGGCGTCGGCAAGCAGTATTAAGCGGCATATAACAGGCCGCTGGGACCTTCGTTCGCTTTTTGCCGTCCAGAAGCAGCCCACGAGCGAGCGGCAGCGGTGATACAGTGAACTGTAGCGACAAGAAACGACGACAGAGGACATTGGCGGCAGTGTATTAGTTTTTTTTCGCTTGTCGCTGTCACCCAGTGCACTCTGCTGTTGTACCTTTTGAGTGACATTTTTGGCATCGCTTATCGCCGTCACAGCATGTGGTCACCCTTCATCTTAAGAAGCTCGCCGCTAACGCGAGCATGCGTTAAGTGCTAATCACGCTGTTATTTAGACATATCTGTGATAGCCATTGAATGCCAGAAATTGGCATCCCAAAAACAGAAAAGCACACCGCAAAACAGAACTAACAAGCACTTCAGAGCCGCGAAGCCTTATCCATAGCCCTTTGTACTAGCCACTTGGTGCCAATCCAATTCGCACACTACTCACAATTCCCATGGCGGAGTGCGATCGCAGCGACACTTTCTGCTCTAGGTGATATTGAGAAACTCTATGCTACAAACAACTAGCCTCCCTGGTTAGCTTAGTTGGTAGAGCAACTGCTCCGGTCAAGCGGTGGTTCCAAGTTCACATCCTGGAACAGGATGAATTTTTTTTCAACTGCGATGTTTCTGAGGAATCTGTATAGCTTTCCCTTGTAGCTGTACACTGCATTGAGGTGGATGTCAAACTTTCCTTTGCAGAAACTTACTCCACCTTCGGGATTCTCCCTAAATCTGGTCGATGGTGGAAATGTGCTGGGAGAAAAAAATGGCTCCAGTCCACGGTGTGAAGGTGGTTGTAAAGCAAAGCTTTAAACGACACCCAAAACAATTGCCCATCTCACGTCACTTGAACTCATACATGTGGCTCTACAAAGAGTGAAACCAGAGATTCTGCCAGCCATTACTCGAAATTTTTGAAGGTGGCGTCCCGAACTCAGCAGCAGCATCGGCCAAGGGCGGGCTACAGCGGCGGACGCCACCGCTGTAGCCTGGCCGTGAGTCGGGAGAAAGAAGACAGATAGGAGCGTCTTTCGAAGGGTGAGACAGCGGAACCTAGCTATCCTGAAGCGCTAGCTAGAGGCTACACCACTGCACACAACAAGCACACACACCGAAACAATTCGGCATGTGGGCTTAGTGATTTCCATTTATACCGATGTAAACAACAGTTAGTTTAGTAAGTTTGTGAATAGCGATAAAGCTGAGGAAACTTTTATATCCTCCATTTACCAGAACCAGTTGCTCCTTTTGCCTTTCGTACTACCTCTTAGAACACAACCAAATTGGTATTCAGCAATAGAGAATACACAGTCCTATTCTCCTATTTGTGGCAAGAAGTGTGCAAAAGGTGGTGTTTTTATATCGCCAGATGTCTGTATGTGGCCTCTACGTTTCGTTTTTCACCCTGCAAACCAATCCTTAATGCATCTTTGCCGTACGACCACTTAATTCAGTCGGATAAAGGTTACCCAGGAGGTGCTGTCGAACAAGTTATTCAAGCCGTGCAAAGGAAGTGTGCAATGGACGCAAAGCTGCACGAAAACAGGCCCAAAATAACGGTCAGTTAAGCAGATGACAAAACCGTGCTGGGTAAATTCGCCGCCTCATCTACAGTGTGCTCCGTGAGTGAAACCCTCCGCACCCCCTTTCCCTTTGCTGCGTTGGGAATTTATTGTCCTGCAAGCCGCAAAAGAACCCTTGGCTAGTAGAGCTAAAATTGTTACCTTTACTGACGCAAGCCTGTGCCTGGCAGGAGCATGACGCAGCCGTTCCCGTATAGCTGCTTCAACTTCAAAGTCAGTTGCACCATGCGAAGACTTCACAGCAGCTGTGCAAAAAGATACATTAGTTCTCATTAGTGCCACAGCAACATCAAAATCTTCACTTACAGTTGAAACATAGCCCTGGAAATTTCTCAGATCAAAACCACAAATTGACCACATGGCCACAGTGTCGCCACACTTTTAAAAGGGCCATGAACCCTAAGATTCGTTCTATTTACAAGAACTAGTCTCCAGTGATCCATTCAGTTCTATTTCAGCCACAATACACCTTTTTGAAAAGACAAAATGCAAGAAATATTGAAGAACTTTTAAATTTTTGGCTACACGAAGCTAGCACAAGGCGAGTGGGGGGGGGAGGGGGGGATACATTAATAACATATCAGTGTGTTAACTGCCCATTATCATTTAATTGACTAGCTCAAACCCGCCCCAGTCCAATGCGCAGTAATGTGCCTTGGTGCTGGCTTGGGCTGGCCCCTATTGCACAAACACAATTCCCCGACGTCACAACGAAATCGCTGGAGAGTGGCTGGGGAGTTCCCACCAGCTCTTCTGTTCCCATTAACATCGCAATTCCTCGAAGTTTGATATAAATTGGTATCCAACTTGTTGATGCCAGTTTTCCTGTTGAACAAAACTTGTATTTTGTCTTCATGGCCCCTCTAGAAAAGTTATTTTGCATTCAGTAGCGCTCAGTGCAAAATACGTCAGTTGCTGTACACACAATGACTGCATCTAGGTTGCAATAAATTGCGTGCTTCTAAAGCCTAAAGTGTTTAAACTAGATGAACCTCCAAATTCTAGAAGTTTACCAAGGCAATAACACCCACCTAAAAAATTGAGCCAACGTCTAAAAAATGACTGCAGAAATTCACGATATTTAAGTAGTTGCTTGAATCCATTCTCAAGATCAGGTTGATTGATTGATTGACTTGACTGCAGGCTTTAATTTGCCGATGCAACACAGGCAATGAGGCCCGCCGTAGTGTAGAGCTCCAGACTAATTTTTAACACCTGGGGATCTTTAACGTACGCCGAAATCTCCTGCACACGGGCGTTTTTGCTTTTTGCCTCCATCGGAAAAGGGCGCGGCGGCTGCCAGGAATCGAACCCGCGTCCTCGTGCTTAGCAGCTCTGCACCTTATAACCACTGAGCCATTTGCGTTGGGTATTCTCAAGATCAGTGGGGCGGCGTCAAAGAAGGAAGGTGAGAAGGCGTAAATAAGGTGAGGCTTGGGCAGCCTCACCTTCTTTAGGCAGCTTTACCACTGATGGCTGTTACAGCAACAGCTTCTGCTGCAGCATGCAACTTATCATGCCACATTGCAATGCCAAACTGTTCAGCAAATAAGGAGCACAAATTAATATGTAAACAGGCCATGCAGACAAAATACAACTTTGCTGACTTTGAAAGAACTAGCCTTCGGTAGCTCACACCACTCCATTCCAGCCCAAAAAAGACGTTTTCTTTAACCAAAACAATGCAACAAATATTGAAAAGCTTTGCAAGGCACTGAAGTAATTTGGGCAGGAGTGATGTATTATGGGCTGCCACTATCAACATAGTGATCAGTATGTTAACTGCCTGTTAGCATTGAAGTAGTACAGTTAAAGGAATTACCGTATTTATTCACATATAAGGCGAGGGTTTTTCTCAAAATCCGTAGTATCAAAGTCATACCCCGTCTTATATTCCAAGCTCAGTATATATGGTGATCATGATTGACAATCCAGCGCGCGAAAACACGGCACAAAAAAGAACGAGAGTTAGACAGGACAGTTCTTTTTTGTGCCGTGTTTTCGCGCGCTGGATTGTCAATCATGAACATTCACCAACTCGCCCAAATCACAGTCCTCTTGATATATGGTGACGTTGGTGTGAAAGTTTTGGTTTCCACATTATGACCAAGAGTTCAAAAACACTGTTAGAAATGCAACATAGAGATTTCAAAATAACACTTTACACAAATGCAGGCGCAGATAGTAATTACAGAGTTTTGGCAACTGCAAGTGTGCTGAAAAGCTTGTGATACAGCAAAGGCCATGGCAGCAGATGTATCCGACCATGTGATCGATCTAAGCCAGCAGTAGCTGCTTCAAGCCAGTAAAAGCCACAATGCTTGCAAACAAGTCAGGACGCCATCTTGCATTTTTTGTCGGAGTTCTCGGAGTCCCTCCTGCAAGATTTTTATAGCGTTTCTAAAGTGGGATTCTCTGTGTATGCTGGGGATCGCTGCCCAGTGTGTGGTGGACACTAGGGCAGCGATCCCCGAAGCCATGGTGGCAGCAGCCTCCCGCAAACACTGCATTTATATTGCTCTTGATGGCACTGAGAACGCTGCCCTCTTCAAGTGCATAAGTTGGAGAACTCGGATACCACCTCTGAGCACAGCAGTTTCTGAGCGTGCATGTCGTCTCCCGCTGAATAAATATCTTCATGCGCAGATAATTTGTGAAAACTGGGTGTCTGCTTTGCTGAAAGGTAAGGAATTTAATTGTCTTCCTTCCTTCGTTTCATATCGGCAGAAATATACTTTTTTTCTTTTTTGACCCTCCAAACAGCACCCTCCTCTTATAATTGCATACATAAGGTAATTGCCCAGTCATTTTTCTTGGAGGTGGCTTTGGTTAGAGGTGCATAAACATGCTTCTGTGATATCACACAGACATCTCCAGGAAGTGGCTCAGGTGTCAGCACTGCGTCACATGCTTTTCCTTGTAATGCAGATTATTTGTTTCAGGCCTGTGATAAAATTGGCATTATTGTTATCGGCCCAAAGAACAAAAGAACAAAACTGGTATTCTGTCTTCATGATTCCTTTAATTGTTAGCAGCCAAGGTCTCCCTAGATGGGCTGTCTGATGAGCTGTAGGGTTACCACTGGGGAATGGCTACTTTCATGGCTACTTTCATAGGCGTGCGCAGAGTTCTCGATTAGGGGGGGCAAAGTCTTAGCGCTGCGCCTCCCCCCCCCCCTCCCTTATATCAACTCCCGACCTCTTCCCACTGAAGGCCTAGCGGTCCGAACGCAGTGCAAGGAGGGATGTTCGTAAAATTTTTATTTCAATGCGATGGAATTGCAATACACAAAATATTTCTGAGCAGAAATTTTTAATTTCATGTGTTACATCGGCAAAGTATGGGGCAAATTTGGCGCCCCCCTTCAGATGATTAGGGGGGGCGGCCGCCCCCCCTGCCCCCCCTGCGCGCACGCCTATGGCTACTTTCACTAATCATGCTTACCAGCCTATAGAGCGATCATATTATAGTCCCCTTTTTTTGCGTGTTTTTTTTAACCGTTTTCACCTAGAGTTCCCATCTAGCAAGTGGTAATAAGCTGCAACGACCAGCATCAGCTTGTCATTGCTGCCAGTAGTCTGTTGCTGAGCTTTGCAAGCTAAGCAACATCGCTATTTTCTGCTGCGAGTTGGAGATGCTTGGCAATGTCACCTTTCCTCATTGATAAAGCAGAGTGCTGCATACTGAGCTATTATTTTCATGCAATGTTTACTCAAAGTACAATACTGCATTCAACACAATGCAGACCTGTTCAAAGTTCAATCAGGGTATCCCACTGAATAAAGGAAGCAAACTGTGCGGTAATATCAACCATCGTGATTTGTATGCCTTAAAACTTTGCCAAAAAACCAAACTAGTAAAATTTACTGACATCATCACATCCCTAGGCAGTTTCATAAGGACCACAGCGGATATTAACTACAGAACATTATGTAAACAAGAGGTTAACCCTTTGCGGTTCATTGCCTGGCCCTGCCCGATAACCGACAACTCAACATGGCCACAGTGGTCCCCATTCGGGCTTGCCCGGCTTCGGAGTCTAAGGTTAAACTTCGTGGGCTTCCTCACTGCAATGTGCCCATATTCTTTGTATACATGATGCACCACCTCTAGAGGAATAAGGGGAATTTGTTAAAGTTTTCTCACTCTGCACTAACGTGCAGCACAATGTCCAGAACAGGCCATCTGGATTCTAGAGCGTTTTCACTTGAACGCTGTTTTCTCAGAAGCCTTACTGTTTCCTCATCACGTGCGTTCTATGGCGGCGCACTGACATGAAGCAATGATGACTTCAGTGATGAAGAGAACTGCATGACTCCATCAGTTAGCGATTACAGGGGTTCTTGCACAGTTTGCGTTCTTTTTTGTGGTGCCCGAAACTGCCAAAATGGTTGCAGGCCATAACAGTCGGAAAGGGGGTAAAAATTCTGTGCTACAAAGGCTCAGACAATTTAATACCTCTTAAGCTGCCGGTTGTCAACACAGCTGACATTTGCACAGGATGTGACTGACAATAGAAATTGGGGCACTATACATTGTCTGGTGAAAGAATTTGATGTCTGTAATAACATGAAGACATCAACTTACACACAATGCCAGGTGCCAGTCGCAGCTGGGAAAAGGAGTGTTTCCCCTTCTTGCCAAACCATGAAAACTCCATGGCTAAGCTGTCCGCCAACAGCAACTTCAGCAGGCGCCTTGCACAAACTGCCGCTGTTGAGCCTCCCTGGCTAGAGAGTTCTTCAATCTAGGCATGGGTACAGGAAAATCTGTGTTGTTAATACAGCCTTTAACATTGGTGTGATACAGAAATCAAGGATAATGTTCATTCGAGCTTACTCCACTGCACACCAGTGACTTTCAATGTGTAACGAAATATAACACGGGGGTTTTAGTGACTGCTAAATCACCTGCTGTAGCAATAAATGCATCTGTACGTTGTTTATTTAAGAGGTGCTCGCCTGGAATATAATACATTTTCTGTAGGCACCCATTGTGAGTGGAGCAGCTGGCAAGGCATTTGATTGGTGAGAAGAAAAAAAAGAGGAACCAGTCATCTGACACAGTACACACGCTCCTCTCCTCAAACTACACCACAGAAAAAAAAAGAGGCAATGCTTTCATTCACACATTTCACTTTATGCCGCATGGCAACTCCAACCTTAGCCTAAACCTCGGGGGAGGGGGGGGGGGAGAAAGAAAAAGAAGAAAGTAAAAGATTGTGTTCTGATCATGGTGCACCCACGGTACTAGCCAGGCTGTTGGTGCTATGGTGTATGGACTTCCAAACATCAATACACTGCAGATACACTTCTATAAATGAATATATATAAAAAGCTAAGCCCCGTTCAGCATTTTGAAACTTCATGCAGCAGTGCCTGCTGCATGGAGGAAAGGAAAGCTTAGGACAGGCCGTGACGTCGTGTTTCGGTGAAGCCGCTATGCTATTCTTGCAGGTCGCCCCTTTTTGCTAATGTTTTGCACGCACATGCTACTCTTTCCACAATCTCTTTTGCCACTGCTGTCTGCTTTGTCTCCTTCCGCTGACCACTGGATACTGGCTGGGCGGCTCAGAGACGTAGTGCCTTGATGGGTCAGCCTGCAGTGCTGTTGCTATGATGCAGTTGCCAGTGGCCTCCAATGTGCATGAAAAAACCATGCGACTTTTTCCACACAACTACCAATTTTCTCCTACTTTCCTGCGTAGCCTGCTGTGAAGACAAACTTTTGAAATAAGCACAATGTTTGTTTTTGAGTGGCATTCGGTTCAGGTAAGGGTAAATAAAATGCTTCAAATGTAGGTTTCACGAGTGGTTCGATTTGCACATAGTTTGTGTATTTTTGTGAATCCCACAACATACGTTGTAAGTGGTCTATGCACTATTGTAAAAAAACTTAGCTGTAAAGGTTATAGAGCTGTTACCCGAGAACTATGCAGGGAATTTTCAGGAGGACATCTAGACACTACCAGAGGAATTAAATACGTACAGAAAACGTTTGCTGCTGTATTACGCCCTATGCCCTATCCCAGCCAGAGTCGCCGCTTTTCAGATGGAGACGAAAAGCAAAAAAACGGCTGTGTGTCAAAATGTCCGCACACATAAAAGATCCTTAGGTGGTCAAAATTAATTGATTGATTGATTGTGGGGTTCAACGCGCCGACGCAACGCAGGCGATGAGGCGCGCCGTAGTGAAGGCTCCGGATTAATTTCGACCACCTGGGGATCTTTAACGTGCGCCGAAATCTCGTACACACGGGCGTTTTTGCTTTTCGCCTCCATCAGAAAAGCGGCCGCCGCGGTTGGGAATCGAACCCGCGACCTCGTGCTCAGCAGCGCAACGCCTTAGCCACTGAGCCACCGCGGCGGGTAAATTTAATCCCAAGCCTCCCCCTGCTACAGCATACCTCATAGCCCACATGTGGCTTCAGTGCACTGAAACCCCACAATCAATCAACTTGCCGTCTGTGTACCTGGCTCGTAGGCGAGAGACTAGAGATAAGTACTGAAAAATGATACCCCCGGTAACGACAATGCTGCTTACAAAATGTAAAATAAAAGTATGAACTGTAGAGCCAGAAAGAGCGCACTGTTTTAACATGAATACCTTTATTACTGAAGTTACAATATTCACGTAACTTGCTCATTAAACCTAATGCATATTTAACCTTGACATAATACCTTTTCCATCACCCTTCACTCTCACTGCATCGTTCCATCATGCTACCTTTATTTGACAGCATTACATGTCCTAGTCTTGATTTAGGTTCTTAATATTGTAATAATGGCTTTTTACAAGGTTTACGGTTTCTCTCCTTTCCTTTTTTCTGCCCTGCACACCAATTTCAAACTAAAAGCTACATTCTCATTAAATGCAGCAAAGCAAAATATTCACCTTTTCACAGGCAGAAACGAAGCAAGCTGCACAGAACTAGCTCAACTGCTCCTCCCTGAGGGGAGCAGGGCTTTATAACCCTCAACTTGTGGACAAATTTCTGTGCAATGCAGTAACAACTACAGAGCCGAACGACACTGTTTTGCTGCGCAGCTGGACGCAGTCCAACAAAAATATTTTGTTGGGCATAATTTAAGCAATTTAAAAACAGTGCTTATTGCCTTCAATAGATATTGCCAATAAAGTGATAGTCACAGTTTGTAAAACAGAGCATTAAATGTAGATTTTTGGGCTTCTTGTTTGCCGTGTTTGCCACTGGCATCGCATAGGTTCTGGCCAGGAGAAAAAAACACGGTGTTCTTTTTGACAGCAGCTTTCTTCCCATACAGCAGCTCGAAACTTTCTTCACCCCACTGAATTTACTTGAGAACAAAAAGCTGTCCAAACAAACGAAGCGAGTGGCCTGCAAAATGTGGGCCCAAGTGACACTGACGCAACTGGGACTCTCCATCATTTCCGCATTTCATTCGGTTAGCCGAATGAGCCTGGCGTAAGCTGGCGTAAGTGAGCCAACGGTCGCATGTCTCAAGACGAAGGTCTTGAAATGGTAAAACGGCTTCGTTTGGCAACTGGAAGATCACTTGAAGTTGTGTAATGACAAGAGTGTAGCGGTATGACAGTTTCACCTTCAGCGCACTCAACACAATCCAAATGAGATTTTACTTCGTGCCATAGTGGGTGCGTGCTGCTCTTTCGTTATACCATGCCTGTACTATTCAAGCACGTTGCATGTCTGTGGTACTGCCCAGTTTCAGCCCCAGAAGAGTTAACATATCAGAGAATGCCTTCGAAACTACATATAATTCAAGTTAATTCATCGATGGTACAGAGCTGGACGCTACCACCCATACAGTAAATGATTAAGTTGCTCCGAGTTCTCCAGTAAAAGCATTGGCTTGTATTGAGAAACAAATGGGGTGTAGAGAAGGAGATGCCAATATGCCTGCATCAGTGAGCGTGGTTCAGTGCATTCAACTACGGATCTCATGCAACGAAATGATCTGTAGCAAATGCGTATCTGTCACGCCAGAACTGAACTCAAAACCAATTTATCAGTCAATACACTGGCGCAGTAACACAAAGAAGTTTGCTCTCCCCTGTAGCCTCCTTTCCATTGGCACAAAAAGGTGTCCCCTAGTACTGTAGTCTGCACAAAGGATCTAGACACTGTACTGCACAGGCTAGGACTTTGGTGGCAATGGGCACATAACTAGTAGGAAACTGTTTTAATGGCCCCCTAAGAAATACCAGGGGACCACAGGGGCAATTACATGATTATGAATATGGTCGTGAACTTCGCGGAGTGCCTTTTTGCGAACATGCGGCTTTGAAGTAACCTTCGGCATGTTTTGAAATCTACCGCAAACGTGCGCGGCACCGCTGACATGCCAGCTAAATGGCTAAAAAAAATTGTAGAAATTACAGAATGAGAACACTGATGGGCATTTCAGAAACGAGCACAGGCAACTGCCCACTTCTAATCCATGCCACGCACACACTAGTCTTCAAAACGTGCAATGGCAGATGTGCTACATTTAGACAAAAATACAAGGCGGTTAAGGACACCAGTAGGGCAGCATGCGTGCTCCTCCGATCGCTCTACGCCTGACAACGAATTAATTAAAAAGTGCCTTTATGTCAGAGCGCGAAATGTTTCGCGTACTGGTCTTTCGAGCTGAAAACTTGTGACGTCTACGATGCTAAGTCGAACGTGAGCGCATAATTGCTGTCATATGACGGGATGCCGCCGTCAGAGAACGAAAACCAATTACACAGAATAATGCACTCTGAGAAAATTCAAAAACGTATTTCAAAAATAACGGCACAACTGACACTGACAAAAAGGCTCTGCTGTGGACTTCAAAATACCAAGAAATGTGCACACTCGTTTCTTATCACCTCGCCTAAGCCAAACACAGATCAACAAAGAACTAATACCACACAACGACACAACATATACTACTACGCACGTACTTTCTTGAACGGCAGTCCTTTCCAGGGCTCACGGGCGGCGGCGTCCATACCACACAGCACGGGAACAGAATGAAAGCCGTACGTTTCCTTCTCCGAACTTTCCCAGCCCTCACGGCCCACGCAACTGGGTTATAAAGATAATATGACTGATATGACTGTATAGTTGGTATAGTTTCAAAATCTTGGGATAACGGTACAACAACGAACAAAAAAAAAGCAAGCCAATGTTGCCAACTGGTTACAGCAAAGTGTAGAACTGTTGTTAGCTTTATATAACGCGTTTTTGTTTCGACAAATTGTAAATGATAAATTTTTGCCTTTCTGGACACAATTTGCCATATTGTTTTGAATGTGTCATAACACTAAGCTGCATAGCAACCACAGTTGCATAGCAACGAGGGCTAGTACCAGCTGGAACTAAAAATTAAGTTCTTAATACATAACTATAGTTATTTCAACTGTATAATTGCTTGAAATAAACCGCAATAATAAATTTTGACAAAATCAAAACCATACATTTATTTTATTAGTTTTTTTACAATGGCAGCTGGTGGCTTCTTTTTGAGGAGCCGTAGCCGCGTAGCCGGCCATGCTGGCCGTGGACGGTCACGCCATGGAGGAAGAAAAAACTTTTCTTTCCTCCATGGTAGACGCGGAAGAATGGGAAGAATGGTCGTCGATAGCAGTAGGATTTCTTTCTTTGTGGTAGTGCCTCTAGTGTGACAGTTCATTAAGAGTGAATATTTGCTGCTAACTACTGCAGCTAATCCTCATTATATTTGCGTGCGTGCGCCTCGTTACTGGGGCCGTCAAAATGCACAAAAATGACGCCCGAAGACGCTGCTATGTGGTGTTCAAAACGCGGATTTTGTGGTGCGTGCTGGCGGTGTGATGCTTTACCTGTGGTCCGGCCAAGTTGTAGCAGAAGTGTGCGCTTGAAAAAGTCCCCTGAAGTAGTCGAGCAATCTGCCACCGAGTCGCTGCAATGGGCGGTCATCATTTTCCAGGTGGGTAAGTTTATTTGGGTGTCGTTTACAGGCAACATTATGCGGCGTGTATTGCTTCACTCGCACAACTGTGAGGAAATATACATCAAAAATTAAAGACGAAATCGACGTGAAGGGTGTAAAGGGCGGTCCAGGCAAGAGGGAGACCAGCTGATTAGACGTCATCTGCAGTTCTGGGACTTGGTGTACAGGGTGTTGCAACGATAACTGGAACACTTTAAAAATTTTTCCTGAGCGATCCGCCGCTCTGTTCGCGCTCAAACTTCACACAAAGGTCGCATTTTGTGGTCTATTTTGTTTGACACCGGGAACAACAACGGTACTTACCTGTTTATTCTGAAAATAAATGAAAACGATTTTCGCCTATGGGAAAATGGCCCCTGATTTGAACGTGCGAGCCAGCGCAAGTTGATGTTGGAACGACGGAACCACCTGCAGAGTGAAACGCACGTTTGGGATTCACGTACGGAGCCAAATGGTGCAGCAGACGATCAGAAAATGCACCTAGAAATGAGCTAACAGACGATCAGAAAGCCCGGTTTTCGGGCTCGCACGTCCAAATCGCCGCCATTTTCCCATAGGCGAAAATCGTTTTTATTTATTTTCAGAATAAACAGGTAAGTACCGTTGTTGTGCCCGGTGTCAAACAAAATAAACCACAAAATGCGACCTTTGTGTGAAGTTTGAGCGTGAACAGGGCGGCGGATCGCTCAGGAAAATTTTTTAAAGTGTTCCAGTTATCGTTGCAACACCCTGTATAGGTTCCGCCCGTGCTGCATTTTCTGGTGGCAGTGTTTAGCGTTCTGTCTGGGAGGAATGCGCTAGGCACTACCAAAAATAAACCGTTTGTGTTGCTGATTGAGTAGGCGACAGAACGAAAGGCCACCACTGCGGGTTTCCCCTTTTTTTTTTCGTCTTGCGTCCTCTACTCTGGCCCTTACCAGGTACTACATTTAACTGCTTAGCTTAAGTTACACCTGTTGAAAACAAACTGACTTAGCAAGCAGCATTTTCTGCCACGAAGATCGAGTGACAAGGAAGGTTTCCGTCTGCAGTAATACCAGTATCGTTTTAATTCATGTAGAATGCAGCCACATGTTTATCACAACTAGCACGGCGTGATTATAATAGTAGGGCTGTGCCTAGAGCCTCGTAATCATGCTCCGTTGGCGGCCCAATTGCATGTTAGCAGTTACAGCGGCCAATGTGCATAATTTTTACTGCGGCGTGCACTGTTGCGGCACACTCAGCGTTGTGCTGTGTGGTCCTCATTTTGAATCGGTGCACTTACAGTGACAACGGCCAGTAAGAAAATGAGTGCTGACTGTTGTGCGGTTTAAAAAGTGTTGCAAGGTTGACTCTGTAGTTATATGCCTCCTGTGGATGCAGTTGGTGTTCGATGATTTGTCGATTTTTGTATTTCAAATGAATGGGCAAAATAATCATGTCAGGAAACTGTTAACAGTGCAGTGATATATAAACAGTGAACCCTTCTCTGCCATTATAAAATTGTGGCCCTCGCAGATTGCTATGCCTCTATTTTCCTTTGCTACCTGAAAAATTACCTTTTGAGGAGCTGTGATGCTGCCATGTATTTTGGTTAATAGTGTCAACTGGGTGCATTAACAGCTGTCGTTACACCGAATGCACAGGCTGTAGTACATACAGTCTTTGTCAAAATTTTGTGGGCCACGGCGACCGTGGCCGGAGAAGGCCCGTGGCCGAGCAGGGGCGCTGCGCTTGCCGCTGTAGGCTGGTTACGCGGCTAAAGAGAGTGAGGGGAACTTTCGCGCTTCCTTTCGTGGTATGGCTGGCGCGATAAGTGGAGCGGGGCCGGTTTCTCAGAGCAGGCGAACGTCGCTTCAGCGCAGGCATTTTGCGCAGCACTGGCCGCGCCGGACACACTACAAAAACAAGAGCAAAAGTTCCCCTCCCTCTCTTTAGCCGCGCAACCAGCCGACAGCAACAAGCGCAGCGCCCCTGCTCGGCCGCGTGCCTGCTCCGGCCACGGTCGCCGTGGCCCACAAAATTTTGACAAAGACTGTACATTTGGTACATTGATTTCAGGTGAGCATGGCAGTTGCAGAATGAACTCGAAAGTGCCTTTCCCACGTTGTATTTGCTTTCATCTTTTGTCTGGTCTCCATACAAGCTACATGTTTTCTTTCCTGATCGTGAATTAAAATGTAGAACCTCATATATCTGGATGTCAAAATGCCATCTTATGACAGCTGTTGTTCTGGAACAAGCTAGCAGTAAATGGTTGGCTGTGCAGTGACAGCTGATGCACTATTCTCTGATTGTTGCTCCTGTAGGTCCTTTTGCTTTAAAAGCAGGAGCGTTAGAAGACATTCTGTTCACCTCATTAAAAGGTTATAAAGAAACAAGCAATATTCAATTCGGTCCTTACTTCCGAGCGGGCAGCCGCACCGGCACTTCATTCTGCACTTCCTTGTCATCACTGAGAGTGACTTGCTTCGCACTTCTGACTTGAGGAATGATGGCCTTAATCGTTAGTGCACCACTCTCCACTGCACTCGCATCCACATTGACGTAATCCACAGACAATACTGTGGTGATGCTGTCGGACTGAGCCGCCACTGATGAGTGCTGACCACCCGCTTTTTCTGCAGTGTCAGGCCACAAGCGAAGAATAAACGGTGACCTCAGTTTGGGTTTATGGTGCTGTAGCGTTTGGATGTGTCCCTCCTCATTCCTTCGCAGTCGCGACAATACATTTTCTATAATGTCTGTCATAGAGGCAGCGATGCAATCTTTGGGAGCAGGCTGGTCATCATTACCTAGTGGGAGAATCTTTAAAAACGGCAGACTGCTCTCAAACTTCAGTTAGTTCCTGGCAGTCACAAAACAGGCTCCTCACTGCCAGTCAGAGCACTTAGGGCATTATAAGCAGGCTGTGGTAGTTGAGTGGTACCTGTGTAACTCTCTTCAGATGAACGGTTTTTCCTGCATGGAATCTTGCTGTTGTATATTTTTTCAAGTGGGAAAGTTGATGAGGAGTTTGGGTGCTGCGCTGTGAGTATTTGGACAAACTTAGTGACTGGTATTGCCTGCATTGACTACACTGAAAAGTTTTCATTGCCCGTGCAATCGCCAAACGCTGCACGTTACTGAATGGTAGCACAAAAAGATAGATTTTGGCTTCTGTCCACTGGAGGAAACGTTATTTACTTAACTGTGTTAAAAGAGAAAGATACATAAATGATGTATCAAATTGCATAAAACAGGTACACAAGAAACAGAAAGGCCAAAAAGGCATAAAAAATTGCGTTGTCATCATTTATTTCGTGGGAAATAAGGCTCCACTTGTGTCTCAAAGTGGTTCTTGCTTCAAAAGAATTGCATATCAAAGAAGGCTTATTTGAGTCCCATGCACCTAATTTTTTCCACAAGAGTTTTAAATGTCGCATATACTGTTCACATCTTTCAGAATCAGAATTAAATTTCCAGCGGGTGTGTTGGGGGCCACCCAGACAAAAAGCGGCTCAGTAACCACTTGAGGGGACCTGGGGGGCCCGTACAAAGCAGCAGGGCTTCACAAATACACAGCAAAGGGGTAAATTCCTAAAATACAGACTGGAGATTCTAAAGCGTATGTAACAGAAATAGGCACACCATTGTTTCTTTAAAAGACTTCTTCATAAAACAGTATATGACCTTGTAATAGTGATATTCGAAGTTTATATAGCAACTCTTTTTGACAAACAAGAAAACGACATTTTGGCAAACTCACGCATCAAAACAAACATAAACCACACTGAGCATTCGGGAACATTTCTGTCAATGGTTTAAAAAGTATTCGTGCACTTGACGCGGAGAGAGTGCTTTGATGTTTCTTTTCCCGTCTTCCAACATGTTGAGTGCAGAAGGCAAACGGTATGCTAGTAATTAAAAATTGTAGTTAGCCCGGTGGTGAGGAATAAGCCACTTGTCAGAGCTGCGGGTGTGAGAGTCAGTGTGTTGTACTGTTAGTTGCGAAAATGTTCTGATAAAATGCTGTAGTTTGTGATTAAATAACCAAGAATGACACAGTCAAAAATCGCACAAGTTTGTCACACTATTAATTACTATAATTCTATATTTAGGAAAGAATCCTTGTGTTGTGTGCTAGTTCGGTAGGTTTGCGATGCAACGATCTGCTCTTTTCTGTGGGCGATAAATTGTATGCATATTTTCTAGTGTACTTGTACCCAGACCAGACTGCAATAATTCAAGTGTCACACAAATAATGTGCGATAAATCTCAAGCTTTGCTTTCTCAGGCATAAAATGACAACACCGTGGTAAAGCACCCAGAGTTGATGGCAGAGATTTAGGCAGAGATTCAATGTGATGTTGCCAAGACATATCAGACCTTAATTAAGATTCTTCGAGAAGCCAAGTCATATGAACACGGTGAAAAAAAAACCTGCATCAAAAGGAACCTGAGAGTGTGCTTCCATAAAAATTATGATTGTTTTTCTCGTCATTTTCAGGAAAAAAGGTGGAACTCGGGGAGTACTAAGAAAGAAAAACGCCCTGAAGTATGCAGAAGACTCATCACAAACCTAAAACCAGTTACGGGCATTTGGTTAGTTGCTCCAGTTCTTAGGTTCAGAATCAGTCAACGTGCAAGTTCCCGCAATCCAAGTGGGGGGTCATTGCACCCAACCATATATGCCGGGCCAATCTTAGAGCAGTAGGTAACTATGGTGGTGTGGCACAGTCAGCGCGGCCACTGTAATAGCTCAGCTTATTTCAGCACGCTGCAGCAATATATCTTGGTGTGCTCTCACTTCAAACTCATTGGTCATGTGTACTCTGCGTAAAGTGCTCACAATCTGAGGGATATGCACCAAACTTTCATAATGGGAATGGGCTTCAACTTTTCGGAGCTCTCAGAAGTGACCAACTGAATGCCCCATCAATATTACACTTAGGCACTCCAAGAAATTGAGAGTGAAATAAACGAGAGATTTAACAAATATATCAGTGCTCATGTGATTTCTTTTGGTAGCACTCCTGTTGTGGGTGACGTTACCGTGGGTGACGTTACCGCTGGTCGAAGGAGCAGTTACCAACTTTGTTTGACCCTTTAAGCCCAGAATGTAAAATGCATTATCTCAGCATGAAAGTGCTGTAATTCTCATAGAAATTAGCTTGATTTGAGTCCTATTAACAACTCTAACCTGATCACCATATAGTAAGCGTGTAATTCACAAAGTGCAGTTAATGTAAGCCAACAACTTGAGTCTGCGGTGATTTCCTGGCACTGTGACATGCCAATGCACCAATATGTAGAAGCACAGCACAGCTCCCACTGTTGAATATTGTTGATTTCGGACTCTTGTAATAATCATTTTAATGGCACATAATATTCTAAGCAGTTTCGCTTTGCTCCCTCTCACAATTACCCAAAATTGTTTTGAACATACTTTTTGTCTACAGCTGCGGTGTAGATGCAATACAAAGTGGTGTTGTAGCCTATAGTGCACACAGTTAATGCATGAAATAATTGTAATATACTTGATCTAAGTAATTTTTCATCACTGCTTTAATAGGCGAAAACGTGAGTTCGCATTGGAGGATTTTTTCATTGAGACCATGCGCTCCATTAACTTGAGATGTGGCATAGGGTTTATGAAATAAAAACCATATTTGTGGACTATAAGTATTGCCTTCTGATATTTTCCATGAAACTTTGGTTCATTTTTACTCATTTTTATATTTGCAAAGATATAGGTTTGTGTCATCCACACTTTTGGAATAAGGCAAGTATCTTGTGCTTAATTATGCTGGGGCAGCAGCCAGGTATTACATTACGCTTACGTGCTTTTGTTAAAAGTACGTGTATAGTCCTCAAAACTTTTCCAGAAATTGAAGAGGATTTGAGTTTGATTCGAAACAGCCTGCACACTTATATGCTTCCATGCAGAGGTTGTGCTCATGGCTAAGTGAACTCGCTTATTTAATGTTAGGACAGGTCAGCGACATGCAGTTAGTATTAGAAATGTATGCGTTGTCACAATTAATTAGACGTCTAAAATAGGTTATTGATCGGTAGGTTCGTGCTGTACGAGAAACATCTTAGGTACGTTGGTAAAATATATCTAAATATCATCCAAAATGGAAGCACCAGCAACGTATTCCTAACACCCCAAATTTTTGATCAAAACTTGTACGTACCTGGGATGTCCACTAGACATTTTGGTGGCACATACACATTTAGACTTTTGTGGGACGTCTAGGAGATGTCAGTGGTTTGCTGGGACGTTACGTAACCCGTGTACTGGAGCGCAACTCAGGTGCACTCGCGCGTTTCGGACCTCGATGAAAGGACAAGACCATTTCCTCAGGAACTCTTCTTCCCCCAAGAAGAAGAACTCTGGTTCCAGATTCTCTGTTAGTTTGGTGTACATTTGGCTCAGCATGTTCCACTGATGTCGTCGGAGACGCGGTCGTTTGACGGCAATATACCTGTTTATCCACAACACATGAAGACCGATTGTTATAATGAGTACTGCTAATGAGTTTCTAGGGCATCTCTTGCCTTCCTGAAAGTCTCGGATATGGAGTTGTCTTCATGCTCTGCTCACTATAAGCCAGAATGTTTTGGACACTGTGCATTGGATCATTGCGTGTTCATTTGTCTCCCTCTGGTTTCACTGTACGCACTTGTCTGTGGTTGTTGTGCCCCATCTCCGTAAGATAGTTCTCGTCGGTAAGACTGACCATCCGTACTTCCATGTTACATCTTGCGCTTCGCCCGGTGCATTTGTGTTAATCAGCGTGTGGCAGGGGAAGTTCTTCTTTTCTCACTTAGGTTGTCAGTGGTTGTCTCGAGTTGCTGTGCCAGTTGTACATTCCTCATACCTTCTAGTTCCCTTTGTGAATTATGTGCGGTTAGTTTCCTATATGCTGTAAATACCTGGTGTAAAAGGGGGGGCGCCTGATTTGCCTTACGCCCGCTTGTAATATGCTGAGGGCATAGCCTAGCCTGTGCCCCCAAGAAATATACCCTTAGCTCTCTTGCTGGATGCCCAGTCTGCTGGCGTAGGACTTTAAGAACACTTTTCAATGCATAGGTCACAGAGTAGTTGGTTAATGAGGGGAGGGTCCACCCTCCGAAGTTTCTGGGCAAGCCCAGTTTCAAAGTTTGGACCAAAGTTGCTTTCTCCGACCAGAACAAGCGCAGTATTTTAGCAGGGATTTTGGCTGGTATGTGTCGAGGAAAGGCGACTGTCCCTGCTGTATACCATATCTACCCAGTAAACACGATTAGTGCCAGATACCTCCTAACTGCATATGGAAATTCGAACGCCAAGGCTTCATTTACATCCTCCCTGAGTTGTTTAGGTGCTTCATACCTTGTTTTAAGCGATACCCCGCTTGAGGTGTTGGTAATGCCAAGAATTTCTACGTGTATGACTACTGGGATCCCAAGATGAGTTGTTTTCATTGTGGACTCAGGCTTAAAACTACTTTTCGTACGGTTCAGGTTCGCACCAGATAGCTCGGAATACTCCTCGAAGCAATTGAGTGAATGCACTAGACTGTCTTCCTCCCTTAGGTAGAAAGTAACATCATTGGCGTACGCCGGTACTTAGCTGTCTCACTCCTTGATAGCTGCAAGCCTAGAGTATGTTTGTTAATTTCTACACTTTTTAAGAACGATTCTATTGCTAAAACGAAGAGTAATGGGGAAAGTGGGAACCCCTGGCGGGCACCTCATGTTACGCTCAGACTAGTTACTACCTGTTTGTTTATTACTAGGTCACTCTGGATGTTTTTATAAAGAATTGTCAATACGTTGATAAACTGTTGTGGGTATCCGAAAGCTGTAATGTTGCGAAAATGTAGTTCTGTTCTACCCTGTCAAGCACCAGCGCTTGGTCTAAAGAAATGAGCCCGCCTCTAGCCTGTCTAGTTTTGGTGGACTTTAATTAGTCTTTGTTTAAAATGTTCAACGTTTGACAGTCCCTGTCGGTAACTGAGCAGGCTTGCCATGATGTTATTGCTTCCGGAAATCTAAGTTGTAGGCGCCTTCTTAGTACTGATGAAAGTATTTTGTAGTCCGACCCCAGTAGAGTGATGGGGCGGCAACTGATGGGTTCGTTCCATGCCCCGACATTTTTTGGTATTAGGATAATTCTACTTTGTTTGAAAGTGTGGGGTACTGCTTGTGCTGCAAGAATGTTATTTTTTACTTTGCATAAAAGAGGCCCAAGAAGGTCCCAGAATGTGCTGTAAAACTCAACTAGCAGTCCATCCGCCCGTGGCGCCTTGCCTTTGTGGAGTTGCTTCATTGACTCTGTTAGTTCTTTTACTGAGATCAGGGTGACTAAGTGTACTATGTCCTCGTCTGGTAAATGTGGAACACTTGCTAATTACCGGGCTTGAGATAACGCTGTCAATGTCTCTGGTTGTTTCAGGGGTCATTTCCTGAAAGTGGAAAATAAACCTGTCAATGTCCCCTGGCGTGAGATTTGCTTGATTTGACCTGTTTACTTCTGCTTTCAGCTGCTGGTTTCGTTCACACCTCAAGATTTCTGGGTTGGCACTGGGAGATTGACTGGCTCTATGAACACTGGCTAAGGTGGAGTAGAGCCTACTTCTCCTGGAGTGTCTCAGCTTTAAACCTTTAAGATATGTTTGCATTAGTAGCGTTGCGGGGTTGCCTAGTTCTATTAATCTTATTCGTTGTAAGATGTTTGTTAAATCGTCTGACTGCCTGTGTCCGAGTTTCTTTCCCTCGTTAATGCATAGGGTCTTCCTTTCCCCTTTTAAAGAGTCCCAGTCGTTAACTTGCCTCCCTTCGATCGATGCTGCTATCTGTTTCTTACGCCAGCTTTACATGCCCTGTCATATAGTATGCGATTGTCTAGCTGCCAAGCTGGTTTATTGCTTGGGTTTTCCTTGCAAGCTATTTTAATTCCTAAAAGGGTGTTGTCCAAGATTTCCGGGAGCAATGCTGGAACTTTCACTATTTCGCACTCTGTGACATTGTCTGCCAGAGCCGAGCTTAGGTAGACTCTCTCGAGCCTACTTTTTGTGCGGCCTTGTTGCCATGTGTACTGGGCTGTAGCTCCGTGTAGGAATGCATGTGCGTCAATTAAATTAAAATGAAGTATTACCTTGTTTGATTCGCGTCCTTGGTAATGTATTCTATGTAAAGGCTTTATTCAGTGATCCAGGTTTAATACACTATTGAAATATCCAAGGCATTTGACATGCCGGTTTTCAAGGAACAGGTGTTCTATCTGTTAAACAGGTGTTTCCCAGTGCAAACATTTGGGGAACATAAAGAATATTTAGGTGGTATCGACCGCCGCTTCAGGTGAAGTCCAAAACTGCTATTCTACCTTCTGTATCAAAAGTGAAGTGGCTATGTGCCAGCAAAGATGTGTTAAATACTCTAATGCCGACTCCACAGAAGCTCTACATTGGAAAAGAAGATACCCTTATGGCCATGTTGAGTCTGCAATTTTTTGGAAATCCTGAATGAATTTTATGTTTGCTTTTTGTATGCACAGTATGTCACATTTGTTTTGTTTTGCAAGGTAAATTATTTGCTGCTGTTTGGTGGGCGATCTAAAGCCCTGGACGTTCCAAGTCAAGATGTTCAACATTTTATGGATGGATTCTTAAGGTTCGCGCATTCACATACTGACGGCGACGTCAAGGCGTTTGTTAAGAGAAGAGCATTGACAGTTTCCATCACTGTACCTAGGGCAAGCAAAACCCAATGTGCGCGTACGGTGCGCCCCTGTGTATCTCCATTTTCACATATTGCAGTCCTGGGGACAGTTTTCTGCACTCGACTGGCATACCAAAAAAACCAACCACTCCAAAAAGAAGCACTTTTTAATATTATTTGGTTATATTGGATTGAAAAGGACAGTTGTACACTTCCACCTTCGACTATTCTTTGCTGACATTGGATTAAGAAGGACCGTTGTACACTTGCTGTGGCTCCAGTGTCGGGGCCACCTTGCTGGAGGAGGTGGGGGCACTTCCCTAGCTGCCTTGGCAGGCGCACCCAGTACAACACAGGTCTTTTTGTTCATCGCTGGATATTTGCGGGCACGCTTCCCCGTGGACACCCTTTCAGGAAGGGCAGTTCCCTGTGGTAAGACCCGTTCGTCGTACGCGTCCGCTGTATCAGCAGGCAGTGCAACAGGGCAAGAAAAAAAATATGCTTGGGAGATAGATGCGGGGTCGCATACATGGGCTTTATCTGACAGCTTTCTCTTTAGGGCGAGCCGTGCACCTAGCTCGACCGGCGAGCTCCAGCGCTCGCTGGAACTGTGAAACCAGAGAATGGAACACGCTTCCCTTGCCATTCATTTCTTTTCAGCTATTAGCCGCATGGTGCTGTGCTTCTTGGATCGGCGTGCTCGCCACATAACTCTCATGGCTCCCAGTCGAGGCCTCGAATGGGGGCACGTCTATTTGCTCATCAAGGGGTTCGCATGACCTGCAGGTGCCAATGAAGCACCGGAACAAACGAAGAAAATATTGCGCTTTCTACGGCCCCAACCTATAGACTCGGGCCCACTTCCGCGCGATTGTTTATTTTCTATCATTTGTACTAGCGACCGACTCACTATGTGGGGCATATTTCCTCTCTGACGCATATTCCAAGCATGAACACCTCCTCTCACTCCGTCCGCTTAAGCAAGTGAACCAGCCCTCAAAAAACCACGTGAAACAAAAAACACATAAAAAAATATGTAAGAACCTTATTGTGATATTATTTTAGAAACACATGTCATCGTCTTGAAAATCCTCAAAATTGTCGCTACTAGTCGTTGCTCACCCTGTTCCTTACTCTTGAGGTTCTTGTTGACCTTGCTGGTCGATGCGTCGCTGCCGGTTTATCGGCTTGCCCGTTTCAGTTCGTCGCGGGCTCGGTTGCACTCACTCACTCATTCCCCCCCCCCCCCCTCTTGGCCGTCCGTTTCGTCCGTACTAGTCGCACTGTCCCCCCTGTTTGTGGACGGTGTTCACTCGTCTATGACGTACTGGTCGTCGTCGGTGTAGGTTTCCGAAGTCACCCCGTCGTCCGGCGCCGCGGCTGGCAGCGCGACGTGCGCCGGCACCTTTCGCCTAGTTGTCGGCTCGCATTAGGCGTCTCCTTGCTGCGTGCCCGGCACGCCTGGACAGAAGTCCGACTAGTTGGCTGCACCGCTTTCTCTGTCGTCGCAACGCAAGTTCAGTTTTCCTCACCCTCTGGCCGCCCGTCTGCTCCTTTGACCTGGTTCGATGCTGTCGCCGCCTCGACGGCCGTCTCCGTCACCATCATGAAGGCCGTCATCTTCTCTGCCGCCATCTTGTCTTTCCTCCACCCCGGGCCTCGCCCGGCTGCTGTCGTCATGGCGGCGATCTTCTTTGCCGCCATCTTGTCTTTCTCCCGCCCCGGGCAGCACCCGGCTGCATCTATCACGGCGGCCGTCTTCTCCTCTGCCGTCATCTTGTCACCCTCCCGCTCCGGCTGGCCCGTCGCTTCCGTTTTCGCTTCTTGCGCACTTGGCATCCACCGTTTTCACGGTTTGACGTTGCGTTTTTTAGGGGCGAAGCTCCTTAAGTCATGGGTCTGTCCATCCCTTGTGTCTCGTGGTACGTGACCGCCGCATGCTTTCGGAGATGTCGCGAAGTGGGCCGCGTTGCACGCGCAAGAACCGACTGCAACCGGAAGCGCAAACTCGGCACCGGGAGCGCGAGCTTCTCTGTGTTTGACAACGGAGGCGCGAGCGCACGTGCACTGCGAGGGGGAGATCACGCAAGAGATCACGCCACGAACGCAGGCAGTCGTTCTCGGAGATCGAACGAGACGCAAGGACCTTTGCTCGTTTCCTCTCGTCTTGTTCGGGCACAAGTTCGCCCTAAATAAAAGTTCTTTCTTTACCGTTCTGTCCCATCCTACGTGACAATTTGTGGTAGAGGTGCGGGGTAGTCCTCGATGGCGCGAAGTCTTTCACCAGGTCTGGGCCTGGGAGCATTGACTCCGAAAATAAAAGTTGATTTGTACAATGTACGCACACAGTCTTACGTCTTTCTTAATGATGTAATGGGCGAACTTTCACTGGACAGTTACGGTTACCGATGATCTCCCCCTCTCGAGCTTCGTCCCACTTATCATCATTCATTCCGTGGATATGGCGTGACTTTTTTTCGTTTTCTTCGGTCTCCCCCTCGTTGCTGTTACTGTAAGCTACCTGAGTGTTGTGGGACTGCGTTTCTTCGCTCCCGGTGTCGTCGGTCGTTTCAGGGGTTGTGGTTTATTCGTCCTCGTTAGCCTCCATCGGCCTTCCGTTCGGCCGACTTTCATCTCGGTCGCCGTTTTCTCGCCGTTCTTGCAGCTGGGAAAAGCCGCCAAAACCCCTCCAGCTGTCACCAACGAGTACGACGCTCGCGCAGTGCAGTCGGCTGTGGTGTGCGCCCCACCGCACCGCGAGCAATTTCACACACAACCTTCCGTCGCATGCCCGAACACAACCAACTTGTCGCACCGCGGAGGAATGCAGCATGGTCGCTCGCAACTATGGTTTTCAAGCTGTGACGTGAAGCTTCAGATATCGCCAAGCAAATGGGAAAGTCGAAATTATGGTCCACAGAGTTTAGGGACCGATTACCAGAGCGAAGGACCCATATATTTCACTCCTAGCGTAGAGGGCCACTGCCGGGCCACGGGGGAATAGCCATGCAGAGTTTCTAATAGACACGCAGCTACGCACGAAAATTCCTGTCCATCCAAAGAGCCCCCTGCCGCAGCAGTGATCCTGATAATGTTAATAAACCATAATACAACCGCCCGACAGCGGTAGCGTAGGTACTTCAATCATTGTGTAGGGCTACTTTGTTGCCATGGCTTGAATGATTGAATGTAGGGTTTAACACAACGACGCAACGCAGGCGATTAGGTGGCCGGATGGGGAGGGCTCCGGAATAATTGTGACCACCTGGAGCTCTCTAATTGCGCCGAAATTTTGTGCACATGAATGTTTTTGCTTTTCGCTTCCAACAGAACAGCACAATATACTATGAACAATAAATTTGTCCGTTGTCCATATTTGTACAGTCGCGGATTACCGGAATAACAGAGTACAACTTCATGGTACTGCTTATAAATATTCGCTTTCTTGTAAATGTTCAGGCTGGCACCACAAAAATTCTTACTCAAAAGTTCGTTTCATACTACATTCTACGATCTGTTTGTGTATTGACCACTACCGCTGACGTTGATTAGAGCACAAAGCAGTAGGAATAAACGAGGATATTACTGGAGAAAGCTGAAACAAAGGCTTTTAAGGGATTATTTTGTGTCAACCCACGGCAGTGCTAAATTTGAATATATGTGAATTTACTTTACCAATCTTGATAACCATGGCGCAGACTGGCAGGCAGTTAGCATGGTAACCTTCAATCGAGTGGTCAGACCCGCTGCGAGTAGTTCCGGAATTTATTGAAAGTGGAAAGTAACCACCAGAAGCCTAAAGAAAGCGGTAATAGCCTGTTGATTTATGTCTTACAACTCCAACTTTTTGTGCTCTTCGCCCCTCCCTTTCACTCACTCACTCACTTACTCATGTTTAGGTCTTTGGGTCATCTAGATTTATTTACTCCAATTTCGCCTGACATCTCCACCCGCACTGCTTCCCAAGAAACATTTTGAGAACTTGTCCTACAGATACAGTTTTGTTCCTATTCCTCAATTTATCAAAATTCTCGGTCTCCCCCTCTGTCCGTCTCGCCCACTAAGCGCTCCTGACTCCTGTTGTCCCTGACGCGACAATCAGGCACAACCACTACAATCTTCCCATACTGCATGAAGTAAACTCTAGTAACTATAACAAAAAAGCTAGAAATGCGTTTTAATCATTAAATCATACGGCATTACTATTGAATTCCACCCACCCAATTATTTGGAGACCTCTGTTTACCCCGACTGCCCGATGTCTCCGTTGTATGAATGCACTCTCGCATGCTGGATTGGGTGATATATTCCACTTGCTTTTGAACAAGACAGGTGTGCACCCACTTAATCACCCTGCAAGCCCGACCGCGTAAAAGGCACGTAGGCGCATTGTCATGCCACCGATATGCTCTTAAATAGTGCCACGTCAATAGTTACTCCCTGGAAAAATTTGAGACATTGCAGTTGCTCCAGGTCATACTTACATTGCCTGCCTTGTCTGCCGGTCTGGCACCTTGATATGTGTTGCGGGTAATGCTTAGCAAAAATTTCCAGTCGATGTTGGGCAGGTCTATATAAATTCGCAAACTTGAGACGTCCTCGATGGTGGGTACAGGGTGCTTTTAAACTGCGAATGGCTGAATAGAATGGGGTATTGAATTCACGGGAAAATGTTCAAGAGCGGCCCTGGGCAAGTGTGAGAGAATCGGGTAAGGTCTGCGCACCTTCCTTTCAAAATGACTAGACGATGATCAACGACAAAACGTTATTTGCGAATTCAGCAAGAAAACAGAGCAAGGTAAAAACTTTCCTGCTAGGAGATTTCGTTCCTTAATAGCAATTTAAAACAGATTTTTAAGGCGAGAGACAGACATGCATTATTTTGTGAAAACCGGATTTCTTTTCTGTTGTCCGCTACATGAAATAACTTTCTCTTCAAAGATTCAATAAACCCATATGTGCTATATGGTAATTCAAACCGGCCTAAGAGTGGGAGCTGAGGGCTCTACATCCCAGAGTTTGCAATGGGTGATACGCGTCCCCCCATGACTGTGGAGTCAATATCATAGCATGTAAGCTGAACATGAGGGCCCGTATTTAGAATAGGTCCATGCCAGTAACACAGCACTGATTCTAGGAAAGCTGTGGCGCGAAGTTTCGCTTCAATTATCTTGTGAAAGTAATTCGCGCCAATGGACAAAGAAACAAAACCAGTGAAGCACGGATGCAATGTAGTAGTAAAGATGTGTTAGATAAGCATCACCGGGTAAGGCATAATGCTTTCGCACTGAAAGCACGTAAGCCGAGTTCACCAAGAAATTGTTTTCTGTAGAGCCCCTCCCCACCAGACTTGAGTCGTTTGGTCGTGTTTGTGGCTTCTACCAAATATCCGGATAATATTTCCCATGATCCGCAGCAGAGAAAGGACAAAATTACCCGCCGCTTAGCAAAAATTTATGCAGAACGTTTATACCAAGTATTTTTTGTAGAGACAATTTTATACGTTCCTACAGTGTGTGGCTGCTCACAAAAAGCAGAGCAACATCAGAAATCTGCCGCTGCTCTGTACCGCTCGATGAGGTTCTTAAATTACCGGCCATGAGCTGGTCAGGTCGCCCACCGAGTGCTCTTTGACTTGGAAAGGGAGGGCCGTTGTGTTGACACACGAGGTGGTATGCGATGCAGGAGTTCGCAAGGGTGGCAGCAGTAAAGGTATTAGTTAGGACGCATGTGGGCTGTGGTGTACAACAGGGTACTTAAACCGAGTTACCATTGAGAAACTACGCGAAAGACGGGAGTCGTCAAGGTTTGAGACGGGAAAGGTGAATTATAGGAGAAGGGGGCGCGACCCTGCACTTTCCAGTGTGCCGAACTGAATCTCACACAATAATGTAGATAGGCTAGCATGCTGTAAGAGGCACAGCGGTCTTAAAGGGGTCATTAAGAAAAAAAAACATGAGCCCTTTACAGGGAAGCGTGCTCGTCTCGTGCCGGCCCCGACAGTCACCGGCAACACTGTCGCTCCAGCATCTCATGGTCGGCGCTACGTCCTTGCCTTGTTGTGGCGGCGTCCACACCCCCACTGCGCATGCTCGACTCATCTCGGGCCGGCCCAGGAAGACGCCGGTAAAAATTTAACTCCAGGAGCCATTAAAGGGTAAGACACCACCGGGCGTTCAGCAAGCCGAGCATGCGAAGTGGGGGTGTGTACGGCGCAACAACGACAAGGGAGGGACATAGCCCCGTTCCATCTAATAAAATTACACCAATCTTGCCGTAGGGGAATCCTCAGTAGAATGCTAAACAGCCATACGCTGAACGAAGAACTGAAAACTAATGGACACCTAAATCGAACTCACGGCTGCTTTGCATACTACTCATGGTTCCAGAAGGGTATGCTGATGGGCCAGTTGGTACATTGTTAAACTAAGAAAAACAGCGCAGACGACGGGACGAAGAAAGGTAAGACTAAACACAGGCGCTGACGAACAACTGAGCGCTTTATTGCAGCAGAAAACATATATGTAGACAAAGGAAAACAACAGAAGGACCGATAATGACCTAGGAGATATCACATCGGGAAAAAACACGATATCTCGTAAACCTGAACCGCCACGTGCCGATACAAAGTCTAAAGTTCAAGATAGGAACAGCATTTCCTTTTCCAGAAGGGAAACTGATGCCTCACTAATACAAGCACCTCCTTTCTTTTTGATCTTGAACGCTTCAAAGATTTCCCGCTCTCTTCGTCCAGGATACCGCGTGAGAATCGCGCAGTCATGGAAGAGGGGTTCGCAGCCGCAGGAAGCGCAATGCGTTGCCAAGGTGGTACTTGATGACGTCCTTACATTGTTGGCATGCTCCCTCAGGCGATCATTGAGGCAGCGGCCTGTCTGCCCTATGTAAGTGCGGCCACACGGTGACAAAGGAATTTCATATACGACGTTTTGCACACATTCAACATAGCCTGTCATGTGATTTTTCCCGCACGTGCTTGCCTTCGGTGTTTCAGCATTGACCCGCTTGCACAATCGCCCCAGTTTTTTAGGTGCAGAGAATACCAGCCGAACATCTGCCTTACTTACAATCTTCTTGAGGGCATGGCTGACGCCGTGGACGTACGGAATCACCGCTGTTTTTTGTCGCTCCTTCTGAGGGCTCTTCTCTGGAACTCTTGAGGAAAGCGCGCGCAACAACCTCGACGCTAAAGCGCACACAAGGTCACTCGGGTAGCCGGCAGAGTTCAGGCGGCGGACCTGGGCATCGAAACTGTGTTGTACCTGATGAGGACAGTACCTGTTGAGAGCATTTGCAAGAACCCCCATGGCAACTCCCCTCTTGACAAGCTTGCTGTGCGCAGAACTGAACGGTAAAAGGCCCTTTTGGGACCTAGGCGCATATTCCCAGCACGTGTGCTCATTACTGAACGTCAACGCAAGGTCCAGGAACCTCAGCTGGCCGTCAGAGGGTAATTCCATGGTTAGAACAAAAGGCTCCAGGAGGGACTCAAACGTAGCAAAAATATCTTGAGCCTCTTCGTTGATCGTCTTTTTGTCAACCTCAAAGATCACCAGGAAATCGTCAACAAAGCGAAATGTTTTGAAAACACCATGTTGAGGAATGACACTCTGCAACTGCCTGTCTACGCTGGCAAGCAACAAATCGCTGAATACTCGACAAGACAGAACTTCTCTCCCTGGTCAGATGCAGCGCTTCCAAGGCTTCGTCAGAGGACGTAAATAGGTGCGTTAGCGCCGGAGTTGACATCTTGCCAAGGGAAGTGAATACCCACGGTGCTGTCAGGTCGGGTAAAATAGTAAGGTTGCTTCGCGAAGCCGTACTGAAGTTGGTTTAGGCGGACAAAGAAGGGGGTTTCGCGGTTTTACCTTCCACCCTGTACAAAGAGAAGGCGGGGGACGCTATCCGTGCAAATTTTCGTCCGGTTAATGATGTCCAGCCAGCTAAGGTGAAGAAGCGGGCAATGCAACTTTGCAGCGACTCGGGACTTGAAAAACTGACTTCGTCGGTCAAGAAAAGCAGTGTCTTGAGCTTGACAGTCTTCTTCTCCGCGAAGACGCACAAGGAAGGATGCCCGTTCAGGGTCATTGTCAGTGAACGAGGCGCATGGCAGCACTCCATAGGTGTCTACCTCCAGCGGTCCCTCTCTGTATTGACAGTAGACGACCTGTTCCTCGTCAGAAGCCCGAGAGAAGTTGACGCCTTCCTCAGCACCCTTGGCAATAAGAGGGTTGGAGCCTTCTCGGTGGACGTGAAGGACCTATATTACTCATTGCCTCAAGGCCCGATCTGCGAAGCAGTGAGTGATACCATCGACAAGCACGGCGTAGTCCGTTTTCAGAATTCATGTGGCACCACCGTTTCCGCCTTTCTTGAACTGTTGAGGTTCTACTTACGGTCCACATTTGTTGAGTATGCTGGGGACCTATACATCCAGAAGGAAGGCGTCTGTATTGGATCGTGCCTGGCCCCAGTATTGAGCGATTTGTTGCTTGCCAGCGTAGACAGGCAGTTGCAGAGTGTCATTCCTCAACATGGTGTTTTCAAAACATTTCGCTTTGTTGACGATTTCCTGGTGATCTTTGAGGTTGACAAAAAGACGATCAACGAAGAGGCTCAAGATATTTTTGCTACGTTTGAGTCCCTCCTGGAGCCTTTTGTTCTAACCATGGAATTACCCTCTGACGGCCAGCTGAGGTTCCTGGACCTTGCGTTGACGTTCAGTAATGAGCACACGTGCTGGGAATATGCGCCTAGGTCCCAAAAGGGCCTTTTACCGTTCAGTTCGGCGCACAGCAAGCTTGTCAAGAGGGGAGTTGCCATGGGGGTTCTTGCAAATGCTCTCAACAGGTCCTGTCCTCATCAGGTACAACACAGTTTCGATGCCCAGGTCCGCCGCCTGAACTCTGCCGGCTACCCGAGTGACCTTGTGTGCGCTTTAGCGTCGAGGTTGTTGCGCGCGCTTTCCTCAAGAGTTCCAGAGAAGAGCCCTCAGAAGGAGCGACACAAAAACAGCGGTGATTCCGTACGTCCACGGCGTCAGCCATGCCCTCAAGAAGATTGTAAGTAAGGCAGATGTTCGGCTGGTATTCTCTGCACCTAAAAAACTGGGCCGATTGTGCAAGCGGGTCAATGCTGAAACACCGAAGGCAAGCACGTGCGGGAAAAATCACATGACACGCTATGTTGAATGTGTGCAAAACGTCGTATATGAAATTCCTTTGTCACCGTGTGGCCGCACTTACATCGGGCAGACAGGCCGCTGCCTCAATGATCGCCTGAGGGAGCATGCCAACAATGTAAGGACGTCATCAAGTACCACCTTGGCAACGCATTGCGCTTCCTGCGGCTGCGAACCCCTCTTCCATGACTGCGCGATTCTCGCGCGGTATCCTGGACGAAGAGAGCGGGAAATCTTTGAAGCGTTCAAGATCAAAAAGAAAGGAGGTGCTTGTATTAGTGAGGCATCAGTTTCCCTTCTGGAAAATGAAATGCTGTTCCTATCTTGAACTTTACACCTTGTATCGGCACGTGGCGGTTCAGGTTTACGAGATGTCGTGTTTTTTCCCGATGTGATATCTCCTAGGTCATTATCGGTCCTTCTGTTGTTTTCCTTTGTCTACATATATGTTTTCTGCTGCAATAAAGCGCTCAGTTGTTCGTCAGCGCCTGTGTTTAGTCTTACCTTTCTTCGTCCCGTCGTCTGCGCTGTTTTTCTTAGTTTACTCATGGTTCCCCTGCGGGAAGATGGTGTAATTGTTCTTTTCTCCGGACCCGCTGTTGGCGTCCGCGGGTGCGGACAGGGGTCGCTACCGCCACTGCGGCCGAGGCAGCCAACAACCTCGCAGCCTCCCAGGTATGCGGGTTGGGTTGTTTCAGCAACGTGACTCGTCTCGCGCCCGGTGAAGAGGAACGGCGCATTCTCCGCTGCTAACGTCGCGTTTGCTCAGCCTCCTTCTCTGAGCGTTGCACGGAACAGAACGGCTTTAAGACGTGGTCGGCAGCACAGCTAAATGAAAGGTTAACCAAGTGAAACCAAGAGTGAACCCGACTAAGCCAAGCTTTTGGGTGAGCCGAGCTAAGCCGCAGCCATGTTTTTAATGAATCCTACCTGTATTTTCTCGTTGGCACCATTTAGGCTTTGTATTACCTTCGTATTCGAAAATCTCGTTTGGCCTTGAGGCCGTCGAAGCGCTTTTTCCAGTTGTGAAGGGCAGTCTCATTCATCGCAATAGTATTTTTTCCGTTTATTGGTTTGTGTATTCCTTGTTGGTTTACCACTTTGCCGATTCTTTCCTTTGGTAACCTCACTAAGTTCGCCGCCTTCTCAAGTAGGAATCCTCGCTATCAGTGGGGCCAACCTCTTCAACGATCAATATAGCTTTCCTTCCCCTCCACCATCCTTTCCATCAACCCCATGCGCTCGGTGGGTCATCCGAAGTGCTTCTAGTAGTTCGTTTTAGGAATGGTAATATTCTTCTCATCCTAAGCGTTACAACAAAAATATATATGCCGTTGAGCCTGTTTGGAGAAGATGTAAAGTGACAGTGTACTTTCGGTGCAGATAGAAAAAACAAAATTAATTTCGGTTATGGCAATGGCAAGACACAGTTGAGTCCCTCTTTTTGCACTTCACCTCAAACGAACCCGGTGGTTCCGACTCATGCTCGCAACGTGGCTTCCAGCCCCGGTTAGCACAAATCTTCCGTTCTGAAGAGAGAAAACCAGAAGACAACCAGAAACTCACAATGAGCTTTCTCCAAGGTTTTTCAACAACCTCCTATTCCCTGCTCTTTTAAGAGCCCAATACATCAACGGCAGCAAATATAGTAAAAGCACAGATACGATAACAGAGCTGAAATTGAACTGGAACGCGTTTTCAGAATTACCATTTGAGCGCGTGTCTGTGCAAATATGAAATATGTTTTTGTTGCAGTAATGGTCTGTATCTTTATTGATATGTTTTGACTTTGACTATGGCGGTTATGTTGAGTGTTTCTTTTTATCTTGCTTGCGTATTGTATACTGACAGAATGTTTTTTAAAAGCGAGTTTTTTGAAATATCAAACACTTCCGGATAAAACCTGAATTCTGAATATGCGTTATCACGTTCTCAAAGCAGTGAAAAAAGTGGGTGCAAGCGGATGAAAAATCTTTAATCGTGTATTGCCATTTCATATTTAGCTTTCTGCAACCCACGGGAACTTGTTCGCACATTTGCGGAAATTATGCTTTAGAAATCACAGAAACACAATTGGGAGCAATTCCACTCAGGAAATCATTTGTTACACTTTCTTTAAAACGCCTTATTTACCCCAATTAAAATTAGTGCTATTTTTTACTGTATTGAAGTGTAATGTATTGTCCTGTAGCCAAAGACAACGCCTGTTTCTCGAAGGAACAAAGTTTATTGGAGAGAACTCGTGACCCGCTAACTCTAGAAAGATACATGCGGCAGTACAACCTCTAAACAGAGTCAAGTGGGCCCAATGAGGTCCACAATTTCGATGCCGCAGTTCTTGGCCGGCTAGCATTTATGCTTTGCGGTTCATCCTTCGCTTGATTTTAATTTGATTGCAGGGTTTAACGCGCCGACGCAAAGCACGCGATGAGGCGCGCCGTAGTGGAGGGCTCCGGATTAATTCTGACCACCTGGGGATCTTCAACGTGCGCCGAAATCTCGTACACACGGGCGTTTTTGCTTTTCGCCTCCATCAGAAAAGCGGCCGCCGTGGCCGGGAATCGAACCCGCCACCTCGTGCTCAGCAGCGCATCGCAAGTTCATCCTTCGCGAACCGTAGAATACAATATGGGCGTTATAAGACGAAACTTGTACCTAATGATGACAGGCGATAGTGGTCCTATCAATAGCGTACCAAAGACAGAGACCGAAACGATGATAAGAAAGCAAGGTACGGCCAGATCCCGGTTAACATAACACGCAAGTAACAAATAAGCGGGAATACTTCGTGGCAATACATTCCATATAATTCAAAGATCCGCCTAAACCTTAGCGAAAGTAGTGGATTCTTCGAACATATTTGCCGTGATCCAGTTGCTCCCTTGATATACGTTTCGAAATTCGCAGTTGTGGCTTCGTATACAAGGGGGCACCTTCTTAGACGTTTAGCTATTCTAGTGACTGGAAATGTTATGGCAGGGCAATTTCGCAGCGGCAACCAAATGCCTGATAGTACTCGTTTTGCCGCTGCCATCGTCACCACGGACTGATAAAGCGAGCGGCCACTTGTAGAAGCTTCCGCGGACCCTGCTTAGCGCGTTCCGTAACCCTTAGAGGTTTATACTAGTGCATTCCAGAGGGACACCTGTTTGTGTTGTCGCGATCCGCCGTGGGTGTCGAATTATCTCCGAGCGACTATGGAGCGACGTTCTTCGCTTCCTTGACTGGCTGCCCAAATGCCTTTTTTGGTTCTTGAAGTGAGGCGGAACAATGGATGCACCAGTTTGTTCTTGTTCGCCCTGCATACAGTTTCTTATTATTCCTGGGATAGAAATTGTGTCACAATGTTATTTTTAAAACAGGCAGTTCTAGTTTCAGGTGCGTAGTGGGTTCACGTTTGCAAATGTTGGAAGTAAACCTAGTCCATGCGCATGTTGTTTGAAACTTATATTTACACATGCAGGAAACAAAAGCTACGTAATTGAACGTACGCAACGTGAGGCCGGCGTAGGGTGGCTGAATTTCTGGCGCGATCTACGAACCGAGAAAGACACTTCGGTATCCAGTTTCAATCAAGCATGGTCATATCTATGATGATTAAAAAACGTTACTTCGTGTGGCGTAACTGCTGCTAATGTGCTCTCCTATCCAAAAAACAACACCTTTTTTGTGCATGAAACTTGATAGAAGAGTAAGAACGCGGAATTTGAAGGCGAAATGAACAGCTTGCAACACGATAGTGGATAGAGCGATTAGCGATGAAGCTAATTCGCTGCGAAGGGGGAGGTCAGCGCGGCGCTATGTTGGTCAACTCTACGTTCAGAAGCATCCTAACCAAATTCGCCGTCACGTACGTACGCAAGACTGACACAGACTATTCGTTCTGGTTATGCGCACTGGTCACCCGTTAGTGCTCCACGTACGTGATGCTTCTACGCACGTAAAACTAAAACAGTAATTATTCATCCCATTTAAATATTCCTTTACAAAGCAAATTGTTGCTATTTCGCGCCAACAGGCAACTTTTAACATGTTCATGAGCCATTCCGTGGACACGTGTAAGCTTGCTCACCGCTATATGGATGAATGCTGGCTGAAGCGCGATCACCGAGACAGTGGCGCCAGATTTCCTTTTAGTATAAATTAGCACAATACTCTACGCCACTGCCAGCGAAATGTGCGCCTTAGATTGGCTCCTCACTAAACTGAGGATACCCTCTGCTAATTCCCTGCAAATACCAACATTACCATCCCTTCCTAAAGAAAGTTGTGAGGAGCCCAAAAGCTACCCTACAATAGGCTGTGCAAAACGTGCGTCAAAAAATTCGCCGTAAGCGCCTGCAATCGATAGTTAAAATTTCAAAGATGCAAATCGCAAGCGAAGAACTAAGGGGTGCGACTACTTTTCGCGCAACAAGTCAACGCTTGTACGATCGATGTAAATGTCTAATGATACGTAGTTGATGGCGCCAATGCATACCATTGTATTCCTTCATGATCGATGCGTGTATTGTCTTACCGAAAGCGGTTTCGTTATCGCAGGTTTTCAAATAACCGTTTCGACACAGTGGAAGTCCGGTTTCATGCACGTGGACTGTGTCGGGCAGTGTTCTCAAAGATTTTCAATCGACCATGTGAAAGATGCGTAAATGCATTAAATTTATCAAAGCATGCCATCGCCCCCTCTAGGAAAGTGTTCGCTTTACTAAAAGCATGAACCCTAACCTGAATATTGTTGAGGCCAAAGCTTTCTTGTGACGGGTTCACTTGTGGTCGTCTAGGTTTTCTAAACCGCTTACGTCGAAATAAGCCAATCATATACACGCCTGCTTTATAACGCGAGTGTCCCGGCTTTTTATTCCGGACACCAAAACTGTTTTTTTTTTGTTCTATTCGGTGTTTTCGCGTTGCAGACGTGATCACTGCGAACCATAGAGCTCCCCTTACAAAGTTAAAGGTTTATCTGTCACCCTTGCAGTGGAGCCACTGAGATTACATTGCTTACATTAGGGCGCAGCTGCATCGCGATCCACCCACAGCTGGCGCAGTGACTTCTCTGTTACTGCCCAACGCAGCTTGTCGTTTGAATAACGGCGACGTTGCGGAAACGAATATGCCGTGAGTGTGTCCCCGAGCATGCTCCTAAGTTCCGAGAAGGACAGAAGAGGCTACAGAGCACTAGTCACCGCGCTCTCGCTCCTCTCCGAGCGTACCTGGGCAAAACTGGGCGCCACACACTCAGACTGACAAGGAAAAATACCCACTCTTACTACGCGCCCTCCACATCTCCAACTACTCGCGCTCACGCTCACTACTCTCCATGACCACTCGCACTCAGTGCTCATGCCGACCATTTGCCGTCACCACTCGTTGGTAGAGGCACTCGAGCTCACCACTCGTCAGCTCCCCTCGCTCGCATGTGTGTACAGGAGACCCTTCATGAGTGATGAAACCGAACAGTATTTGTGCATTATGACATCAGAAAGCCATGCAAATGATATTTCTAAATCAGAACGCCACCACAGAATTACTTCAAGGTATCCCATAGCCGGACGTCAGTGGCGGCACATTTCCGAAGCTAAAAGCAATCCAGCCAGTAACAACTATCCCAGTGAGTGGTTCCTCAGACGAATAGCCAAGAGCGAGTACAAGTGCAATTGCAGCGCTCGCGGCGGTAAGCTTCCCTTATGGCGCGTAGCGCCAGTGAACTCGCGAGAGGTGAGAGGGGCTACTATCGAGTTGCCCTGGCTCTCGCAAGTGGTGAGTTGGGCTCGCAACGACTGGCATTGGGACGCGCCAATCGTGAGCGGGGCTCACTGCGCGTGGGGCTCACATTCACTATCACTGACACTCGGCAGTCCAAAACGTTGGCGAGGCTCAATCACAATTTATTCATCAGTGGTGAGGGGGTGCTAGGCCACTATTGAGTGAACCTGCTGACCTGTGTCACTGATTGCTATATTTCCCAACAGACTCCCGCGCTGGAAAGTGAGGGACGCAAAATCCTTGTTCCCCTTCCCTACTTTTCGCCCTTCACAGTTTCGGAAGGCTCCTATGCAACAACTCACACTCAGCAGACGCGCATACCCACGTTCATAGCCGCGTGGCACGTCGCTGCCAATGGGAACGTGGGGCTTGCCTATATTCGCTCTGACATAAAAAAGAAATTTTATGCGCAAGTTATCTTCTTAAGACGCTTACGCCAGCGTTATCACTCGATAGGGCTTTTAGGCTTTCGAATTAAAGACCTGAAGGGCTTTCCACGAACCCCACCGGTATTTGGCGGGAGCGTAGTTTCTCTTATTTCTGTCATCATTTGTTCTCTAAATATTACCGAGCAGCTGTTTATGCCTAGGTCGTGTACACTTTTTCGGTTCGTGTCAACAGAATCCACAATTAGTACTCTCGAGGTTCGTAGACACAACCGCGGTTCACCTAATTGCAGTATTGACACTATTAGGAGGTCTCGCTCGAGCCGTATATAGAACGACGGGTCTTCTCCCCTATTCCTGTAATGATCCCTAATACACAACGGCCCAATGTATCTTACCGCACTTCAACTTGCCCGATTCTTTAATCCCCGTTCCCCAACAGGCCTGCACCCCCATAACGAACAAAGGTTTATATCTGTCTCCTCACTCTATCTGTCTAGCTCTTACTCACTCTCTCTCTCTCTTTACGGGCAAAGCATTCTATAGAACGAAGCCTAACATGCATACATGCGCTGTAACTCGGCAGCACAAGCCAAACTAAGGGAGCGCCAGAAATCAGCCAGGCACACGAGCAAATCGGCAGCGGAATCTACCATCGCCGTCCACTTTTTCTATACACAGAACAGGAACCCGCTGCTCCGAAGTAGGTAGAAGACGGATCGAAGAAGTTCGAAAGCCCAAGGTGAAGAGGGTCGTGGGGAAAAATGTGTCAAGCAGTAAGTGGAGAAAACCGTTCTAGAACGCGATTCCTATGCAAAGTGTAAGAACTTGGCTGGTTGTGGAGAAATCTAGACGTACTGCTCTCGCGGTTTGTGGTGCGTTTTGTATAGAGCCAGCGTTGCTGGTAGCTGTGCTGCGGTCACCGTGTGTTGTGCATTTCCTAGCGACACAACATTACTGGCAACTGCTGTTCGATTCAAATTTTAAATAAAATTACCAAAATTACTCAAGTTGGGGAGGTGGAATTTGATAGTGCTATGAAAACCAAAGTGCTCTTAAGATATATAAGGCAAAAGTTTACGTGCGTGTGCATAAACGTGCAATATTTTAAATTTTTACAAAAGTTATTTAGTTTTTGTTTTTTGTTTAAATTTGCTATAAAGCACAACCAAGCGCATTTTGTTTTCTTTGTTTTGCAAGCTTGTTTAAACAGTATTACTTGGTTTGCAAAGAAAAAAACTGAAAATTCATTTTTGCCTAGACATACATAGATCAAGATCGAAGTTTTACTCAGGATGAACGCTGTCACCGTATCACTTTCCATTACATAACTGTTATATACTATGGAGAGCCAAACTATTGAACAAGTATCACTATTTTGTGTTTCAGTTTTATTCACACCGAGTTGAACATTTCATTTCTGCGCCCATAAGGGCAGTGTAGGGCCGGCCACTAGGTTGCATGAAGCATTGGCCAAATACGCACGTGCTAAAGGACTGTGTAGTAACTCGACGCGAAAATATAAGCAGATGGAACTTGGCTGCGGTGGCGACGCCAGTCGTCGTCGGGACACATACGATATTTTTTGCCAGTAGTCCGATGTAAATAAAGGTACATTTCCGTAATCGCAACTGAGTTCGTCACTTGGAATAACTGAATGAATGAAAGCTTTATTTTATTTCTTCTTGCTGGCACAAGTCCCATCTGTTCCGACAACCCCTACGTAGCCAGTTATATTCCTGTGTGGCCTGGGTTCATCCATTAACGGGGTTCGTTGGTAACCCTCGCGGCTGGCGTCCCAGGTTGTGCTCAATGAAGGCAATTGAGCACAACCTAGCCGAAAGTCTTCCCGTGCCGAAAGTCCAACGATGATTTCTTTTCCTAGTCCTTCACTGCATTTACTGAATAGGGGACACTGGTGTAGCACTCCCTGGCTTTTCGAGCATTGTGGGAGTTGTGTTATTTGGTATAAGGCCGTTGGGGCTGGGGATAGGGATGTACTCATTAAGACCTGGTATTCTTTGGTCAGGTGTGTAGAGGTTTGTGGATTAGGGTATAATTTCGAGTTATGCTGAATATCTTTTAGTGTGATAGGCTTTGCTGGGATGGGACCTATTTTAAAAAGGTCATGGCAGCAAGGAGGCCGTAGTGCGCTGTCATGGGCAAGTTCTTTGCGCTCTTTCGTAATCGTGCATCCCGAAAAGACCATGTACCCAGTAGAGTGTTGTATTCTAATCATTCCTTGTATTTTTCATTCAGCTTTCTTGCGCCAGGGGCTATTCGATTGTTTAGGTTGCGTGAACATGCCTGTTTGGAATGAGCATACCATTGCTCAGCATGGCTGCTGTTCGAAGGAGAAGCCGCGGGAAGAAAGACAACACGAATTTATCTGGCTGATATGGGTAATTTAGAATATGGTTTTAGAGGTGTAAGAATGTGCCATTATCGCGTTCCTCTGTTTCGCGAGCTTGAGGCTCGGACCGATTCTCGCGCATCCCTCAGGCTACAAAACGTTACAACATCCCATTCACACACATCCCTCGTGTCCACCTTCAGCCGTGCTTATCGCACCATAATAGTCTCAGTGGTCACGTCTCCTTTCTTTGACAGAGGCATGGGCTGTCTGCCTCCCTTCCTTTAAATGTCTACCACGGTCGCCATTTCGTTGTCACCTCCATTTCCGTTCTTTTACTTTTTCTGCCGTGCACTGGTTGCGCTCTCTATTTTACAACTGGCACAAGCGTTCACTTCAAGTCATGAGATCTGTTCAGACGTCATGTCTACGACGCGTCGCCAGAAGCAAGTGATGTGAAGCTTTCTCAGCGCAATCGCTCTAATGTTGCGCTGAGGACGCGAAATTCATTCCAGCATGCCAATCTATAGCTTAACTAAAATTCTGAGGCAAACTGAAACACCAAGACCCTTCCAAAGTTCATGCAACGCGGGGACTATATGACGAGCTCCCTGTATTTTAACAGGAGAGTTGCTCGGAGAAAGGGGCCTACTAAAGCGTTTACAGCAGATAAACGGTCCACCAGAGGCACTGGCATGCGGAAGTTTCCTCTGAAGTGTTCCCAGATCCCCCCGCAATTTTTGCTCTCAGGTGAGGGGAGAAAGGAATGATTATATCTTGAAACTAAAAGTGGTTTACATTATTTCGTAGTGCAAGCTACGTACTTCGTTTACGTGGCATACGGGCCGCGCGCTCACCGGTGATCATTCTGCTATCCTCTAACTCAAATGAAGATTTATAAGGTCGAGGGGTGTGCGGCCACATTACGTAGTTAGAGCAGACTTCGACAACCGCTTGAGTGGAAGTTACGAGTGGCATGAAGCCGACACAAAGGAGGCCGGACAGCCAATCAAAAGGGGTCGGGGGAGGCCGCGGATTTGCTGGCAAACAGAAAAAAAATATGGGAACTGACGATAATGTACAAAACTAGAGAACAAATTATGTCTAGTTCGATATTTTCTGTAGTTTAGTTTGATGCTTTTTTCCGCACGTGCCAGCACAGAAAGTAAACACCTTATCTTCCTTCTGCAGGTCCATTATTGAGGTCAATACTTCTAGGTCGGCCTTTAGTTAAACAGTGATAGCGGTACGGGCGGCGGTGGTTCTGACGTTGAGCCAGGGGAGGCATAACGGCCACACGAGCGTTGCCATTCTCCGATATAGAGTTTTTTTACCTGCAAATTGTTACTTTTGAACTTGTTTTTCTTCTATTTTTGTTTTGTTTATTACCATTCTTCCTTCTTTATATGTTTTTTTATTTTTTGACAGCCGCGTCGTTGCCAGTGGAGCTTAGTACTGAAGTTTTTTAGCCGCAGGTGGCATGAACGAGACTTCGATTGCCGATCTCCAACAAGGGAAATCTATCCATTTCACACGGGCCTCCAGCGGAGAGACATAGGTTTAAGCATTGTCCAACAAGCCGGCTCCAAATATTCTAGTCTGTGATTCCAAACGGGCGTTCAAAGTTCGGCTCGCGGGGGTATATCGCTGCTTGCCCTCAAAAATCTTCCGCGAAACTTCTGAACTTTTATTGTGATATTGGTGGAAACCCCGGCGCAAGCCGGTCTTAGTGGGAACAAGGCAGCCAATCCGAGCAGGTCGCACCCAGGGGCTATCATGGGGCCAAGTACGCCAGTGATAGACAGAAAACGTTTCACAGCATCTTCACTGAGTACAGCTTCATCCCCCGTAAGTATCGCCTCGCCCATCCGGAATGCAAGGATTGTCGTGGTGCGTTTCCCCGATGTCCGGTGCAGATCAGGAACCCGATCGCACGTGCTCCGGCTGATTAGGCAGGAGGCTCGTAGGGCGATGGTGTGGAAGTTCTGGGGGATGGTGACGGAATTGATGAAGGCGAGGCGTTTGTAGTTGATTTAGGGAAACGAAGAGTCTATATACAACTATTTACATTGGTATAACTGGGTACATGAGTAATGAACACGGAAAAAACTCCAAATTCAGTTAAACGCTAGCTCCAAGTGCATACAAGTCACTGGAGCCTTCCAACTCCGCATAACTCTCCTATCCTCGGAGCGTACACAAACTGCTCGAGAAACGACAGCCACGACCCTGTTCCCGCCGCTGGACCCATCTAGTTGACCGGTACATAGCTGCACCCTAAACTTCCGGAGCGATCATCCAGTCTATCTCTCCCTTAGGGGGCTCAGAAATCCCACCCTAACTGCAGCGGTGAAGACACCTTGTCTCACTGGGAACTGCCTAGCTGAGAGCTCCGACAAGAACGATTTCTAATGGCCAAGTTCGCCCTTATAACACCTCGGTATTACACTTTCTCGGGAACGGACCGGTAGCTTTCGTACACGCGTAAGGGGTGCCCAAATTCCCACAGACAGCTATCACTCCACCATCTTCGGAATATTCAATAAGGCACCACCATCTTCGGGTCAAAAGCCGGCCCGCGGGCGAGAAAGCACGCGGCAGTGACGAGTGGTGGTGAAAAGCGGCGGCTATACGCCATTCCGAAGAGGGCGCGTAACAATGGTGTCTCGCGGCCAAGCCGCCGGGCCGCGCGGTCAGCGAACGATCACCCCCTCCACCGTTGTCCCCTATGTCAACAATTGGGGGAACTTGGTGGGACAGACTGCATTCTTAAAGGGGTATTATCCCCGCGGCATTCTTCCGTCCAAACAAGCCGTCTCCCAAACGCGCCGCAGAGAGTTGGCGGCGACTACAGCTTTAGCCCCGTTTACATTGACCCGACGAGGGCGCGTTGAGTCGAAATAAAGAGGTTTTTTGAACTCGACCCCCCATGTATAAGCGGACGGGTTGGTTCGGAGAGCCGTCGCGGCGAGTCCAGTCTACCCGGAGGCAGGGGGTGGGTTCGCTCCTTCGTCGGGCTGAGTCGACGGGCCGCGGGGAGAAGAATACCTGTTTGCGCGGTTCTAACGCACTCCCCCCCCCAATCGTAACGCGCGGGTTGGTTCGCGAAGAAAAATTCGAAAAACAAAATAATTTGACACTGACGGTACTGCGCCCATGAAAAAGACATGACACCATGTACCTGGAAGGGGGAGATATGATTTGGCGTTATGCAGCTGTGGAAGCCAAAAATGATTGTGCTTCAGAAGATTGTTCATCGAGCTCCTGCTGGAATTAAAGTTTTACCTGGGAGCACTGAAGCTGTTTGCGATTTCAAGTGTTTTGATATTCGTAGTTCTAGGTGCTGCGGACTAATTTCAGAAGCGCAAAAAAATGTGCTACAGCTGACCAATGCACGCGGCATGCCATTGAGGAATTAGTGCACCGAGATTCATTCACGTGGGGTTGACGGATTGTTTTTATTGGATTGATTTGGATTTTGGGGGGACTTCGTGTCCGCCGCGCGTCAATGTTGCTGGCCGCTTTAGAGCCTGTTTAAGTTTGAGCCCGACACAAACATTTGGGCTACCTTTTAGCAAAAGAGGGTGCGTATTAGAATTGCGAAAACACGGTAACTCTTTTTCCGGAACTCCTCCGCTTCCCTCACCTCGATTCTTTAAACGGGGGTCATATAAACGCGGGAGGGGTCGAGGTAGCTGAACCCGTCAGTCGACTCGACCCTTCTCTTCGAGTCTATGTATCTGGGGCTTTAGTGTTGGCTGTGCAATGCTTCTAGACCAAGCGGCGGGAATCTTTCCTTTTACACGCGTGTCCTGGGCACCTGGCATTGACCACATGAGGGGACCTTACAACTCCCCCCTTTAAGAACGGTACTAGACTTCTTGGTTCAGTCACCATTTCAAAGGTCCACTCGGGTCATCTACCCTTCAGCAATAACTGAAAAAAAAAAAAAACACGTCGAAGGAGCTAGGTATACCCACAAATGAGTCCCCTACAATTTCGGACGTTTAGTTCATCCGAAGTCTTTCTCAACTAAACTACAAACACAACCTATTAACTGGCCATTCAAACGAAATTCAATGCTCCAGCAAACCCAAAACACAAAAATTCTAAAAACACTAATTGCGATGAGAAAGAAATTGGGTCGCGTCTCCGGGGTGCCTAAACGCGGCGAACAAGACACCTCAACCTATAACAGTGAGGCCCGCTATAGGACTCCACAACCTGAACAAAACGTAGAAGCACTGGCTAATAACACGGGCAATTTTGCAGCCAACAAAAGAGAACAATACGACAGTTTGCATTGTCACTATGCGCACGCGCGCAAATATTCTTGACGGCGTAGCATGACAACGTTCCTTCGAGACTGTTGAAAACCGAGGAGCGGGCGATGTAGAGAGAGGTCCCATTTATATTGCCACCGGAAATATTCATTCCGAAAAAAACTAATGATGATGGCACGCGCCGCCTTGTTCCCCGCGACCCCTAAGTTTATGCCAGGTTCGTCGTCTTCTTCTTGTCTCCGTCGCTTTACATATGTAACAGGCTCCGGGCTGGCCAGATATAAAGCAACAGGTTGCAGCTAGGTGACGGATCTTGACTTTAGACCAGGGTCTGCTTGCGCGAACACATATTTTTTTGGCAGTCTTATTCCTAGTCTAGTCTTATTCACGGACTTCGATAAGACTGCGAATAAGATTCGGACTAGTGCACTTGCTCGAAGCACTTGGGCCAGGCTACAGCGCGGTCTTATTGAAGACTCTAATGACAGCGGGTACCTAGATCAGCACGAGAGAGGCCCCTATGGAAAAGCGGGGAATACGCCGCAAAACTGCTTGTTGCCGTCGCCCGCGTTGGGCAAGCCTTTTTTTTTTTAACCATGATTAGACCAATTTAATAAATGCTGCCCATCAGACGGCGGATTTGGGCCTTGTCACAAATACGTTACAATTATCCGCCATCCTTCGTAGGCCGACTCACGCGGCCGCGCCTCGGTCACCCAGTCGCGTAAACGAAGTCATAAACAAAGATTGTCTGCTCGAAGCGTGGGCCCGAGGAACCCACTGGGCTTACGCAACAAGCAGCGACGTTGTCTCATGTTGTCGTGAAACGAATCGTGCTTTTCATCTCACTGTGAATTAGAACGTTGCGAATTGGCTTTGGGTTCATTGTCGTAGACTCGGATGCAACGAGCACTCCAGTGAGTCACGCCGCATGGAACGGTGACACGATCGCAACAACCCGCTGCCTAGCCAGCAGCACGCTTAGCGAGGGCTGCAGCTGTGAACAGTCGCGCTGTAGAATATAGCCGAATGTCGAAATTATGCATGCTGCTGTTACATGCCGCCTCCGGATGCGCAATCAAAGTACAAACTCAAACAATCAAGCTTCGCGACCACGACTTTCGAAGGGAAGGATGGAGAAACGCGAAGTCTGCGCAGCTTCTCGTATAAAACGCGATTTTATCTTACGCTCACGGGCAGAGGTACTACAGGCTCATAGCATTTTGCTGTTGTGTGTAATTTTGTTGTCAAATTGTAATTTTATTTTGAACGCCTATTTCTTGCTCCTGAGTTAATGGGCATGATTTTATAAAACAACCCATTTGTTCCGTTCCTTCCGTGCCGCCTTTTTGTAGCTACTGTGGTGACAGCTGGCGAGCAGGCGATTACAAATTCACACCGCGCGCTTGGCCGCCCGATGTCCACTCGGGACTTATATCGGGCAACAGACTATCATTTCTCTCCATCTTTTTTGACGTGAGGGACAAAAAAAGCCGCGCTACCCAGGAAAAACAAGCACACGCTCATAGCGCACAGCGAAAGTTGAAAACAGTGGTTGGCTGCAGCCATCGGTGCCACATCAAAGTAGGTAGGCCTTGCGGCTTGCAGCGCCACCATTGTCTGTTCCTTTCCACCCTCTCTCACGATGGTGTTTCCAACGGCGTCGATCTCCTCGGAACCGGTATTTATTTGTTCAGAGTAGACGGTCGAACGGCCGCCGTTCGGTATCGTTCGCCACTTCTACGGCTACTACCCTCATTATTCACGGTATGGAGGTGGATCTTTATGATGAAATGACTGAGCAATGTCAGCATAAGACTGTGAATAAGACTGCTTATTCACAATCTTATTGCGTTCTTATTTAGAGTCTTATTTGCTGTCTTAAAAGTATCCAGAAACCATCTTATAGCCTAGGAAACATAAGACCCCGAATAAGAGGGCCAAGAAGATTAGACGGCGAATAACACTGTCTTATTTGGCTTCCTGCAAGCGGGCCCAGGCCGTCTTTATCATATGGTCCACGTGGATCCATGTCAACATTACCCGCGGTGGTTTCTAGGTGGTAAAGAAGTAGTGCGACTTTTCGTTGTAGCTGCTCGTCTTTGTCTTCGTTCTGGTCCCTATTCTTTGCTATGAGAGCAGGTGGTTTCGCTTCTACCTTGGCAGCTGCGGCAAGAGTGGGCATGCGGCTCTTTTGCAACCTCATTTTTCGCTTCTCTTCGTCAATCTCAATCTTAAGTTTCTTGGTCTCCTTTTCCTTGTGAAATTAAAATTCCTCTTGGTCTTTTTACAGTTTACTCTGCATCTGATGTTATTGCTGCTGGATATTCTTTACCTGTTTGTTTTGGGCCTGATAGAGCTTCATTTCCGACTGGAGTTCCTCTATCTTTTTCGATACCTGGGTCAAAAAATTTCCGCACGCGGACGAGTTGAGTTTTGTCGCTCTCAGATGACTGGGATGCCTCCGCTGCTAAATATTTGCCGCTGTGTTTGGCATGCCGGTAACATTCCACGATGACATGCTGGATGGGGTTGTTGCACGAAAATATGGACACATTTGGGCCTCTTGTGATTAGACTTCCCAAGTCCCCGTTGGACGACAGCTCCTGGGACTGAGATCATGCAGTGACTTTTGCTGTCTGCAAGTGCTGCCTGCAAGGGCTGGTTGCGTTGACACTTGGTCCATCCTTTTTCATCGGTTATGTTGAACTCCAGTTATCGGTCCGGGTCTTCTCGGTGGCGTTTCTTTTCTTTAAATGCACGCCATATTAACCTTCCTTTGGCGAAGGCATGCGTTGCCACACCTGAAGCCATGGTGTAGGACGCCTAATTAATTGGGGTGGTGTCAGTTCCACTCATGAGGTCAGCGGCCAGGCGCCCCGGCTGCGCGTGTAGAAGAAAATTCCCCGCCGCTCGGTGTAGAGGCATTGCAAAGCCAACACTACGCTGTGGTCGCCGCCAGTTCGCTGTGGCGCGTTCGGCAGACGGCTTGTCTGGGCGGAGGAATGCCGCGAGCATAATCCCCCTTTAATAATGCAGACAGCCCCGCAAGTTCCAGAATTGTTGACATAGCCAACAACGGAGGGGTGGTGATCGTCGTCTGACCGCGAGGCGCGTAGGCTTGCCCGCGAGACACCATTGTTATGCGCCCTCGTCGGCACGGTGTACAGCCGCCGCTTTTCACCCCCACCCCTTTCGCCGTGTGCTTTCTCGACAGCGGGCCGGCTTTTCACACGAAGGTGGTGGCGCCCTATTGAATATTCCGAAGATGGCGGAGTAACAGCTGTCTACGTACATTTCGGTCCTCCATTACGCGTACACGGAAATTAGAGGGGCAATCCCGAGAGAGACTACAACCGAGGTGTTATAAGGCCGAACTTGGCCGTGAGAAAGGGTTCTTGCCTGAGCTCTCATCTAGGCAGGAATCTTGACCGCTAAAGCTATGTTGAGATTTGTGAGCCCCCTAAGCGAGAGGTAGACATTACGATCGCGTCGTAAGTTTATGGTACAGCTGTGTACCGGGCAACTAGACGGGTCCTGCGGCGGAAACAGAGTTTCAGCCGTCATTCCTCGAGCGGTGTGTATACGCCCCAAGGATAGGAGAGTTAGACGGAGTTAGAAAGCTCCAGGGATTTGTACGCACTTGTAGCTAGCGTCTAGCCGGAGTTTGCAGGTATTCCGTTTTTATTATTCATGTACAAAGTTATCCTACTGTAAATAGCTGTATATAAACTTTTCCTTTCCCTTCATCAACTACAAACGCCTCGACTTCGTCAATTCGGTCACCATCTCCGAGACATTCAACACTATCGCCCTCGCCCTGCGAGCCTCCTGCGAAATCAACCGGAGCCCCGGAGATTAGGTTCCTGATTGACACCGAACTTCGGGGAAACGAACATCCTCAATCTTTACTGGCGGGCTGGTAGCCGGCGATATGACTGTTAACGGCAGTTGAATGGGCAGGTTTTCGTCTCCGTATCTACGTCACCTAATCAACCTTATGTTTGCGGAAGAAAATCTACAACGTGTCAAAATAATACTTGCTTGCGAATGTCCTGCCAAGTCAGGAAACTGCAACTGAGTGTGGCGTGCCAAACGTAGTAAACTGATTGAACCTCACTTATTGGAGTGAAACAGGTCAATCACATTAGGTTACCTAAACAACCAAAGTTGCGATAGAAAATGTTCAAGTCATTTTAAAACCGCGGGAAAAACTTCTGGGGTTCTGTGCCAGAAAATATGTTCCAATCTAAGGGGCAGTCAATGCATTGGCTGAAGAAGCATGTGTAATGACTGGGCACTGGATAAATTTGATTTCTAGGAACGAAACAGAGCTGCGCTGACAGTGAGCGGACGATGACACAGTACAGATTTCTATTTTTAAAGGGGCCCTGGGGGGCATTTTGACCACACTAAAGAACCTAGCGCAATCGTTAGGGTGGGTGGTCAACGTCATCTGTGCAAGTATAAGATTTTTCCTGTAGCGGACAGCTCAGACTGTCGGTCCAAATTTTGTTGCAGCGTTACCGACGTTTCCTGTGCGTTTTTGAGTTACGCCATCTCCGCGGATTCATGTCACCGATTCGTCCATGTGCGTCACGAAGCAGAAATCGTGCTTACGACTTTTTCTTTCAGTTCCGGCGTAGAGAACCGTCGTCTGCTCAGCGTCGAGGGGCCGTGGCTGCGCCTTTGGTTAATTAGCGCCTCCTCTATAGAGCTTAACACTATCGTGTTCGTCCACATTGGTCTTTTTTATTCTTTCACCACACTTCCCGTTAAGGCACGTTGACAAGGCCGACGTGACGATGACGCGATGACGCCATGGTGACGCCAACTTCCCAGTTGGCAAACCACCTGGTCATAGGACGCCGACGGCGACGCGAACATGTCGGTCGATCAAAATAGCGCGTGTTATGACGGCTCGCAGATCGAATACGCCGACAATACGGATCTGCGGAACGGCCGTCGGGAATGGCTTGGCAAGCGAAAACTGCGAAACGACAACATTCTTTCAGTAATAAATGTGACGGTGCCTGTTAGTCTTTGTATCGTAAGAAACATATAGTAAGGTTCACGAAGTTTATGAAACTCAACACGAGAGGTAATGTAATCCGTATCTATGCGTACGACGCTCCCGCCGTTCACTTTTGCGATAATTCCTTTCCCAGAGTTGCAAACTGCAGATTAGTGGGCGACCACCAAAGCTTGTCGAAAATGTTAGCTCATTAAGAGCAGAACAGTAGTTACGGAAGCTTTGTTAAGTAATAAGGAAGAAAAACGACCAAAGGTTTGAACGTATAGCGTGAAACAAGCATGGCGAGCACTACAGTCGAACACGGATATATTGAACACGGGTATATCGAATTATTGTCTATATCGAACTCATAAATTATCCCCTTGAAAATTCTGTGTAAAAGTATAGGAATTCCTACGTTTATATCGAACCGTATTTTTCCCGACATCGGGTATATCGAACGCCGCGGGAGCTGGTAGGTGCTCTTCGGAGGTCGCTGCACCCCCGATTGAGGTTGAGGAGGATGTGGAGGAATGCGCGGGCATGGCGAAGGTCGGGTACAGGAGGCGACTCCTCGATAGGCTTTTGATGAACCTCCGCGTGGGCACCGAGCTTAAGGTTGACCTGCTGGGAGCCATACATACGATGACAAGCGCTTGGAACGGCGTGAAGAAGGAGACCGTGGCCAACTGCTTCCGGAAGGCAGGCTTTGTGACGGCCGAACTTTCCGAAGCTTGCGAAGACGGCGACGACGACGACGAGTGTATGGGCGACACGTTTCGTGAGTTGTCGTCCCTTTTCCCGGCTGCTGTTCCAGCCGGAGTGTCTGCCGACGACTTCGTGAACGCTGACACCAATGTTCAGGCTGTTTCGTGCCTCGGTGACGACGATATTGTAGCTGCGGTCGCAGGAACCCAGGCCGATAGCTCGAGTGGTGAAGATCGTCCGGACGAGGAGGCGGCTACACGATCGTACTCCGCGGGTGAAGTGGCCGCTGCGTTCAGCTTGATTCGCCGTTGTTGCGGCGACATGGAAGGAACTGGGCTGTCGCACCTGGACGGCCTCGAGAAGATTGAGACCAGCGTCTTTAATTTCATTTCCAGGACGAAGAAGCAGGCCAAGATCAGCGATTTTTTTTTCACGGAAATAAAGCGTCCTGTTGCGTCGTGAGTGCGGAATTAGTTGTCATTCTTGAATGCACCCATCGGTAAGTGATCGTTCGCCATAGGTGAGGTCTCAGAGCCCATATTTTTTATATCGAATTTTTCATATATCGAACTATTTCGCGATCCCCTTGGAGTTCGATATATCCGTGTTCGACTGTATTACCGCATGTAAAAATCGCAGTCGAAGCCTAAACAGTGCTGTTGCTGGAGATCAGCTATAGGTCGGGCTTTGTGAAACTTTAACGCGCATTTGCTGTTCAAGAATTGTTCAGTAAACCAGCCAGGAATCCTTGAAACTGGGCAGAAAACATAGATGCGCCACAAATAGGTGGGTGTCAATGTAGTATACAGGTTACTTCCATAGAACTTCCCGTTTCTTCTTGGCGCTGTGAATCAAAGGCTCGCGCCCAGACAATCAAAGAAGCGGGTTCAAGTCACGGCACGGTGTTGCTTTTTTATTTCTGCCATTTACGTGGCATGGTTTGCGAATCCCACTGGCGAATCCGCAACAAAACTTCTCGGTTTAACTGCGGGTCTACCATTTAAAACCGCCCAAGTCACAAGCACAATTTATTTAGTTGTAAACTCGTGCTTTGTATTTATACAAATGCAATTGTTCATTCAGTGAACCAAATACTGATGTGTGTATTCTGCAAAAATTCCTCCGCCACAAGACTACCTTGGGGTGGAGGGGGGTAAAGGAGAAATGTAGAGTCGCGGCCTGCAACCAAACCCTCCACATATCGCCACTAGCAGCAATGAGCACGCGAAACTCCCTTCTTGACTTCCTTCGAGAGACGGGTGTCCATGTATATTTGTAAATAAGTTATTTTTATGCCAACGGGCATTCTATCGCAAAAAAAATGTACGAATAGCCTTTATAAAGAGAAAAGGGTCTCCAAGCTATCACGGGAAAGAGCGAGGATGTAATAATTGTTTTGTGCAATCATATGCACACGGCAACTCACAGGTAGGAGCCTACACTCTTAGCCAAAATGGGAGAAAAGAAGACTAACTGCAGCAATTACGCCTCGCGAGGAACATTTAGTCCCCAAAAGACCAAACGCGCCAAGATTAGGGCCGTGTGCAAAATGAAGGGACCAAACGTTGGTCCCTCGACGCGAATGGGACCAACGGAAAGACTAACAGCGCCCTTTGCTCCCGTAACGTTGCTGTTGCTCCCCCTGGCGGGGGCCCTCCGACTTGTTTCTACTTGTTCGGCGGCCAGCGGGGACGGACCTGCGAAAGGTGAGTTGCGGCGGCGATGGCTTTTCCCCATTCGCCCTTTTTTAAGTGCGATGCACTTTATAAGCGACCCCGAACCTTCCGCCGTCCGCATTGCTCCTCCTCCTCTCCCCTAGCAACGGCGCGAGGAGCGGAGAGGAGCGTCTGTAGCAACGGCGCAGCGACGTCACACCCCACGTGACCCGCGCGCGCTCCGCCTCCCGCGCCGTGGCTGCGCGCGCCCGCGCCGGCCCCGCACCGCTCCTCGCGCCGTGACGTCACACTCCCACGTGACCACGCGCTGGCGCCTTTGCGTCTGCTCCCCCTCTCCTCGCGCCGTGACGTCACATGCTCTGCAGCTGCCGCGCCTCTCCCCCCGTTAGGTTTGCACTCACCCTCGGCGCGCGCCTCTCCCCTCGCCTGACAGCTCCCCCTCGCCGGTACTGCGCCTCTCAAGGCGATGGCAGAATTACTACGCCGTGTACTCTCGGCGCAAGAAATGCATTCGCACTTCCTCACGATTCCCTTCGGGGAGGTGGGGGCAATTTTTTTGAAGTTCGTGAGCTTGCATCTTAGCGTCAGAGTGCCAGCTATTTTTTAAAACCAAGGCCAGTCGATTCGCTCTGCGTTACTGCCGACGGCGACCTAATTTTTATTTGTTTCGGTAAATATTTACCCAATTTTTTGCTTAACCCTAAAATAGTAAAAATGCAATTTCTCTTTAAACAAGTGGCCCAACCGCATAAATAACCGTCCCAGCAGGAGCAGCGTACAAAGAGGAAGCTAACCGCTAACTTCTTTTCTTGTAGTTTTAATACATTTATAGCCAGAAATGTCAAAGCGTGGTTAACACGTGGCCGAGAATCTTGAAGGGCTCTAACTTTTTAGGCAAACATATGAACACTAAAATAACAGCATGGTGCTGTTAGGACACAAGAATTACTCGCAGACATATTAAATTTTAAATGAAAACGTGATATTTTAAGCAGGAAAATTACAAGAAGTCTGGCAGAACGCCGGAACTGCAACAGACGCGTACACTCTGAGGCTGAGTAGGGCAAAAATAGTTGCACCCCCAACCGCAACTACGTCCAGAATAAAACAAGACAAAAACGGTTAAAATCTGATGTAAATTGGCTGAGTAAGGCATTTTTTTCCATATTTTGCGGAACCCGAACTTGTAATCTGCCGGACCACAGCAGAACGGCAAAATGAAGTCTTTCTCGAAGGCGCGGTCTGACCGCCTTTATAAAAATCCTCTAACAAAATCGTAGAATCTTTATGTATCTCACGGCAAGTTTTTTTTTTTTTTTTTAGAATACGGTGTCATCTAATGGCCCCTTTTCTAGTACCGGCCCTCCTTGTGGCCGCCACGGCGAACCTAACTAGCCCCGTGTACATGGACGCGACGGGGGCGGGGTGAGTTGAGTGGCGGGTTCAGCTTACATCGACGCGTCCGAGTTTATATGAACCCCGTCCAAAGAATCGAGGTGAGTGGAGCGGCGGGGTTCCCGGAAAAGGGGCTACCGTATTTTCACGGTTCTAACGCGCACCCTCTTTTGCTACAAGGTAGCTTAATATTTGTGTGCGCGTTACAATCGGGCTCAAAACCGAAATATGCTTTAAAGCGGCCAACAGCATTGCCATGTGCAGCGGACACGAAGTACCCGCAAAATCCAACCAAATCCAATAAAAACAATCCGTCAACACCACGTGAGTGAATTTCGGCGCAGTGATTCCTCAATGGCATGCCGCTTACCCTGGTCAGCTGTTGCACATTTTTCTGTGCTTCTGCTTAGCCCATAACGCTTAGAATTATGAATATCAAGGCACTGGAAATCGCAAGCCACTTCAGTGTTCCCCGCGATAACTTTATTAACAGCAGCAGCTGGATAAGCACCCTTGTGAAGCACAATTCATTTTTGGCTTCCAGAGCAGCATACGCCAAATAAAATCTCCCTGTTCCAGGTACGTGGTGTCATGTCTTTTCCGTCTGCGCAGTACCGTCAGTGTCAACTTTTTTTTTTAATTTTCCTGCGCGAACTTACCCGCGCGTTACGATTGGGGGCGCGTTAGAACCGCGCAAATACGGTATTCTGCTCCCCGCGGCCCGCCGACTCAGCCCGACGAGCGAGCTAACCCACCCCCTGCCTCCGAGTTGACTGGACTCGCCGCGAAGGCTCTCTGACCCGCCCCGTCCGCTTATACATGGGGGTGTCGAGTCCAAAAAACCTGTTTATTTCGACTCAACGAGCCCTCGTCGGGTCAATGTAAACGGGGCTACTGGCAGTAACGCGCCCCCCCCCCCCCAAAAAAAAAAAAAAAAATTGTTTGATTTTCGGGGAACTCGTTCACGAAACATTCTCGTCCTGCAGTCCTTCCCGCACCCACCCGTCACCGGTGCCTTTCACATGAATTTCACAGTAGCAGGCGCACGCTCGCGTGACTCATCTAACGTGGCCGAAAGCTTCCTTCACTTTTTTTCATTTTCGTTGCTCCCTCACTGGTAGCCAAGCGCTCGCAGCGTGGTCAGCCTCAAACATTTTTGCCCCTTTTCTTGGAAAGCCTTTTTTTTTGTGTGCACGTACGAACTCACTGTGAACTGTCCGCAAAGAGGAAATAAAAACGTGCAGCCATAGCCACTCCCCATGCAGAAAGCTGAGAGAACGCCGTTTTGTTTGTTTCGCGGAGGCTATTTCTTAAACATTGTTAAATTTATTAAACATTGAAAAAATTTGGCTCTTAATACATTTTTGAAATAAAAACGCATTCTTCGACGCCGACATCACAGCCAGAAATCAATAATGACCTTGTTCTTTACAAACCCGCACCATCAGCGCAGGAAATCAGGTTTCCTTCCAATAAATAAATATTTCTTCTTGTTTTCTTTTTATTTTTGATTGCAGTCAAACCATTTTGATTTAGATCTGGTGCTGACAGGAAGCGTCTCTTTCCCTACATGTCTTGTGAAAGAGAGGGAAGAGGCCCTTGTTTCGTGCTACGTAAGCCTCTGAGAATGATAGCGAACCTGCATGCGAGAAATGAGCAATCTTTCTATTTTCTGTTGCCCTTATACAGTGGTTCAATGCGTTTAGTGAGGGAGCATGAGTCCCCAGGTTCTATTGCTGGTTTGAGTGGCGTCTTTTCTGCTGGAGTCGGAAAAACAACAATGCCTGAGTTTCGCTTGTTAACTACCGTGGCCATGGTCTTAATTAATCCGTAGTCTTATACTCAGTGCAATTCAGAGGCCACATTTGGCTGCACTACATAAAGCGTTGATTTTGCTTCTTTTTGCTTTTTGATGTATTTTTTACGGATGCTTGTTAGGGCTGCTGGAAACTGCGTTTTTCTCAATTTTGCGTCCTACCATGAATAACACTTGTTTTGTTGCCCTATTTATTTCCTGCAGGAGCGTGACGACATACGTCCATTGCCGACAGCGTCACGGAGGATGGCTGTCTCCTCTCAACGGACAAGTACCTCAAGACAAGTGGAGCACGCTTGCGCCAAGGACAGCAGCCATGTATACCCGGAATAGCCCAATACTGGGCGCATCGCCTCAACAAGGTGTGCCGTACAGGCCTTCGAAATAGAGACTCCAACGTCAAGAGTAGAGTACGGTTTACTTTTGTTGTGTATGTTGCTCACACAGTGTTGCAATAAAAAGCTTGAAAATAACATTTTCTTTGTCGTGAGTACTTTGTCGTGAACAAGTGGCCAAGAAATACTGCTTCTGGTCTCTTGTGTTTACTCCTGTCTTCTGAATTGTCGGTCTAATGGAACGACATCCACTCATACTTGCACGAGCCAGCACATCGTCTTTTAGTATGCACGGTTAATCCAGAGGGGAGCATTTGCAGGGATGAACATTTAGTCTTGAAAGCATCAATTGGTCTAGGGAGAGTAATGGGAAAGATTAACGATTGATACTCATAGGACCAACGGTTGGTCTCCAGTCGACTAACAGGGGTGACTAACAGTTGATCTGCAAGGGACCAACAGTTAGTCTTTATGGCGGACCAGCAGTTGAACCATCAAGGGCCTAAGTGTAGAGGGACTAACAGTTGGTACCCTTGCCGTTAGTCCCAAAAAGGACTAATTCTAGTGGCAACGCAGTTAGTCCCCAAAAGGAATAACGCCGATGCCCCGTTAGTCCTTTTTGGCTAAGAGTGTACGGCCCAAAGGTCGCACTACTCCTCCGTTTCCGCTCGTAATATTTGTGACGGTTTACTTGTCTAGTGGTAAATAAATGCGGGATCTCAAAAGCTTCCCGGAAATGAAATGCACGACGCACTCTAAAACAGCCCCTGTGCCGTACCGTGCAACCCTTCGGCTGATTTTTGTAACGGTTATGAAAGTTTAGAACCGATCGGAATTACTGAACGGAAAGTACAATTTCCCGAGTACGCGCGTGCATGGCGTCATAACAACATGACAAAGCTTAACATTAGCGACAACCAGCGGCCAAATAAGCAATATATAAACCAAATTCGGCTCGTTATTCATGTACGTGCTAACTCTAACAACTTTTGATGCGATTCTTTAGTCATTCACCTCGTATTTAGACTCCCATCTGTACCAAGGCACGTCGTCGACGCGAACGCGCCGTCACAGGGTGGTTCACTTTTCGCGTGGTCGTTTATCGTGGTGGGTGTGGATGCGTAAATGTCCCACCACTTTCCTTCCATTAGATTTTCCAGCCGTAAGCAGAGTGCCAGATTTATAAGCAAAATGATAAAAAGATGGCCCAAACAGAACACAGAAACTCAGACTGCCCCGTCCCGGAGAGATGCTGCGGCGCTCAACATCTAGCAGACGACGCCTGCAACCGGATGATGTTGTAGATGTCACCGAGAAGCGAGGCATCATGGGCAGTCAGGCTCGCGCGGTGTGAGGAGGTGGGCTAAACGAGGAGAATCGCGTCAGGGGCAAAAATGCCATGTTTTGATTTGCACAAACTCCACTAATACTCATTGCGTTAACAAGATCCCTGAAGGAGGTGATTACTAGCTGATTGATTTACCTGAAAATATTCAGATCCATGTATCGGCAAAACCTCTTTCACAGCCGCTTTTAAGCGCCGCTCTTAAGCGCTCGCTCCTGTGGTTTCGCGTCGTCCGTCCCTGTTGGATTCGTTGTCACCGAGAGAACAAAGGATGCACGGAACATAGAGCTAGCAGAAAAACGAAGGAAGAAAGTGTGGCGAAAGTGTAAATAAGTGGGTGGTATGCCGGGGCTGCCGAGATTTGCTAGGCGGCAGCGACATGATGCGAGATAACGCCAGAGCAGCGCGCGCCGCCTTGCACATGCTGATGGCGTGATGACACCCAGAGACGCAGCAGCTCAGTGCCCTTGCCGAGAAGACTGCCGTTCTTGCTGCGCTCAACTTTCAAATTAGGGAGTATCGTAATCATCAGCCAATTTTTCCATTGCCAAAAACTTCGCCCGTTTTACACTGGTAGTATTGACGACTCCTGTTTTGCTCAGATTCTGTGAGGTGGGGCCGCAAGAATAAGTGCTCTCAACCATCTGTGCAAACTTGGAGAGCGTCTTGTGCCTGGTTGTCAAGGGAACCAATCTCGATGCACGAAGTAGCGGCGCTCTGGCCAGCGATAGAAAAATAAGCGCCACGGCAGAGTACGTTATGCCTACGTAGCCACTTTATCTCGACGTCACCGCAATTTTAACCGATCACGTGACTGAAGCACAGCGAAAGCTAGCAATTGCGAGGGCGTGGCAGCAGTAGCAGGAATTGGTTGAGCGATCAGGGCTGACGCGTTTGACATTGAGAATATACACAGGAGGCCATGAAACTACTTCGACGTAGAGAACAAGAAAAAAGAACACGGTGGAATTTCCGAACATACCTATATGCCAGTATTGCGAGAGTCACCATAGTGACCCGGACATACGGGGACTGCGGCGCAGCTAGGTGAGGGTTGCTGCGAAGTCCGTATACACCTCGGAAGCCGGGTACTGAAATTGCCATCATCCCATACTCGTCGACATTCCTTACTCTGTGCGGATTTTGATTCTGTTCATTATAATAATTATTTGCGCATTTTCAGGCATGCCTGAAGCGTTACGGTCACGTAATTGTTAATGTTGAGCATCACGGCGTGCCAAGAAAAACTAAATCAATTGCCCCTCAAACTGCAGTTAACAACTGAGCAAGTTTGACATTAAAGACCAACAGCAAAAAAAATTTAGCTCCCACAAATTCTGTATCAACGTGTGGCACACAGCGCAAATTCTCTTGTCACCTACTTTAAAACTCTACAAACGCGGGATTTTATTGGAACCGTTACAAGAACGTGACTTCAGCCGATGCATCACCTAGCGGAGCGGCGCCGCTGCTGGTGGCCCCTGCGGCAAACTTCCGATTGTGACGTTCGAGTGAGGAATCCTATCCTGCGGTCGTCTCTCCTCAGCATTGGTGCATCTACGGGAGGGGTTTGGGGGGTTGTAACCTCACCCCCCCCATGCACAGGTGCGTCGACCCAAACCCCTCACCGCTCTTTCACCGAACCGACAACCCAAGTTGACCGACCGAAGTTTGTAGTCTCGGAAGCTTCTTTTGTTGGAGATTCTTAGATGTAGAGAAAGAATATTGTTTCACTGCTATTAAAAAAAAAACAAGATGACAGGAGCACGAGCTTTTAAGACGGTGTGGTGCGGACCAACTTGCCTATAACTTGAAGAAGTTCAAAAAAAAAAGAACGAGAAAATTTCTTACTGACAGGAAACTGTCCGTGGGTGGGAATTTTTTCAATGCGTAAGCATCACTGGGGGGGGGGGGGGGTTAATCTGTAGCACCTTCTCTCCCCACCCCCTCACTTACGGCGCGCATCATAGCAAACGTTAACTCGCATATTCCATTTTTGTAGGGCCACATTATACCATCTTCAGAACTTTTGTGCGCAATTGCAGTCACAAGATTTCAGCCATCCGCCGACTAAAAAAAACCAACGCTGAAATGTGCTATAAGTCGGTACTTATATTAGCTAGCTTGCCTTCTGACCTGAAATCAAATCTTAGGTCGTATCTAATCTATTTTATTTTATTTAGGAGCTAAAACGGTTCTTTAAATAAAAACCAATTTATGAGCCGGAATAACCCTCCATCTCCCATTTATTAAAAAAATACGCGCGTTGTCTTTTGTATATATCGCCTGAGTTTATAACATCGTTGACTGGAAAGCAGCCATGTTTTGCGCTCAGTAGGAAAACCATTGAACAGGGAGAACAGTGGTGTCGTGCTAGATAGTCTTCCAGAAATATCTTTTAATTTGACTTCTTTGCGCAAATTGTGCCAGCGTATACCCCTAAATTTTGTTTACTGGCAGGTAGAATGAACTTAGGTGAACTTTCGCATTCAGGCGTGTTTCAACTTTTCGCTGTCTAACTTGGTTTCTCTAAACTGGCTTCGATGAGAAAACCATATTTTTCAGTAGGTAGAAAGCTTAACAGCCCTTTTTTATCTTGTATAGCAACAAATATTAGTCAAATCTACTGCAGATATTTTAGTCTTCTGCTTTTTTGCAAAAATAAGGGTCGTGAGGGCACTGAACGTGCCTTACGCTCGCTTTGCTTGACTTAGTCGGAGAAGAAAATATTCAGAAACACTCTATGGCATTCACTCCCCATTCTGATCTCCTATCATCTCATCCTTCCGATTCTACTTCCAAGCTCGGAACTGAGGCTTCGTGCAGTGGCAAAAAGGCTTTCCGCGACTTTTTTTTGTTATGTAAATGTGTTTCCATTTTCATACTGCTCCTGCAGGCGAACTTTATATGTTATGGGGCTGCATTGACACTAAATTTTTGCGTGTGAAAAATAAAAACTCGACAACTGTACTCTTTTATGCTGTTTATATATTGTATGTTATATTTATTTATATTGTTTATTTACATTGACGTTTATTCTTTTATAATTTTAGTTATATGCTATTATATTTTATGTTTGTTGTCAAAATTTCAAACTTTTGTCCAGCCAAAAATCCCGGTTGCGCTAATGCTCCTCAGCAGCCCTATCACGTGTGGCCACACGCGAGTGAGCAGCGTAATTTGTGAATCTCGCATGATAAATTGCTTACACACTCGTTTCCGACACGCGAGAAGATGAAGATGCTTTGGGTTGCCGAGAGAGAGAGCAAACTCGAAGAGTGCAGGAGCCGTGCGCCGGTTGACGCGACGCGGTATGACGTCGGCGAGCGGCTACGGAAGTTGCACAACGGCTGATTTTGTGGCTGCGACGGCTGAAGCGGGCTCTCGGTCGACCCTACGAGCACGCGCGACGCGAGGACGGCGTAAGTGAAGCGATACGCTCTTGGCGAGGCTGGTGGGTGCACCCAATCGCTGCTGTCGCGGCCGGTCTGGGCGCGAACGGGTGCGGCAGCTGGCTTTGCGGTGCACTGGACCATCGGGGCTGGTCGAACAGTCGACCTGCCACGAAGTCACGTTGGCCTCACGTTGGGCGCTCTCGTGCGCCACTCGCGAGGCCAACGTGACTCACGCGCACACACACACACACACACACACACACACACACACACACACACACACACACACACACACACACACACACACACACACACACACACACACACACACACACACACATACACACACACACACGCACGCACGCACGCACACACACACACACACACACACACACGCGCACGCACGCACGCACGCACGCACGCACACGCGCGCGCAACACGCACACACACACACCGCATGCACGCGCACACGCACGCACGCACACACACACACAAACACACGCACAGAGAGAGAGAGACATTTATTGTCACCGCATTTATGGTGTTACAGGAGTGGTCCTCTCCTCGCGAGAATCCATGAGCTGCCGTATAACCGGCTGCCCTCTCGGCGACAAGGTGCTGGTTTGAGAGGCTGGGGCTGGACCGCAGTGTCTCCTACTGCTGTTGAGGACTTGGGATGTGTTGAAGGGGTGGTAGGTGCTTGTTTTTTCTACACTCTAGGATGATATGTCTGAGTGTACCTAATTGTTGCAGTATCTTCATTCTGCCGGATATTGTGTGGGGGATATCCGCTGTGCAGAAATGTGATGCGGGAAGGTGTTTGTAAGAGTCATAGTGTTTGTTAATATTTTTTGAGGTTTGGGTAAGGTAGCGGGGAGGTTCGTAAATTGAGCTTGTAAAGTTGTGTTATATTGTTATATGTTACAAGAGGTACGGGTTTCTCCACATCCTCCGAGGACAGGTCTGCAGGTTCTCGGTTGTTTTGGTTGGCGAATTCGTCGCCTTCTATGGAAGAATGCGCAGGTGTCCACACAATCCTTTCTTTTCAATCGGGGAATTTTATTGACCGCATAGGGTGCGTTCTGGACGCACCGAATCCGAACTAAATCTCCTGCCCACTTCCTTGGAGTCAGTTACGACCACCGTGGCTTTCGGCTGCGTGAGGGCCAGTGCCCTAGCTATCTCTTCCGCTTCTTGGGTCGATTTGGTTATTAGGATGGTACTGACAAGGAGCTGTGTCTTGTGGTGACTACTTCTCTCTTTGCTCTTCTATCACGGATTGCGGCTACATCCGTGAACAAACTTCCCAACACTTTTTGCGCATGTTTCGAGTTTTTGAAGAAACTACCACCGGACCCATCGAATGCGCGGCGTCTTAATGCAGGTAGCCGTGGAAGAACCCACAGGCTGCTCCACTAGATTCCTGACTAATGGGCTAATTCCGGCTGGCCTTAATGACCACCCTTTTCTTCAGCTTCTGTTTAGGAAAGACCATTTTTCATCTTTTTTTACGATGCAGCGAGGCATATTTGCGGCTCCACATTTTGCACGCAGAACCTTTTGAACCAATACTACCGAACAACTGCATTTAAGCGGCCGAAGATATCGTTGCAGTTGGCCTCTAGGAGTAACCTTACGCCTGATATCATTACGCTAAGGGCCCACCCTCGCATCGCCTGAGAAGTGATCTCGTGCAAAAGCAGTTTATTATTCGCGTAATCGCTACTTTTGTGATTACGGTACTCCAATTAATCATAACGGCCGCAGTACGTGCCTCTCACGCACTATTGCAACCCTAAGGCCATAACGCCTTGGGTCACTCTTCCGTCAGATATAGTCATGTAGTCGTCGTGCACTTGTGATGCGTGAGTGCCTAGCATTCTTATGTCCCAGGGTTGGACTTCCCTGCCGACTCAAATGTTCCAGTGATCGTTCCAACTAAATCACTTGAGTTTCATTGTTTTTTGCTCTGCTGGCCATTTTTTGATTTTCATGTGTGCCTGGAATGGCGTCACATATAAAAATCGTTTATTTCGTATGTGCGTCACCACGAAGATTTATGAGTCCTATCAACCTAAGCAGAGCTCGCGTTCGTAGATATGGTGCAAAACAGCAATGCATTTAAAAGGTCCTCGGAACAAGAGAGATTAAAATATTTTGAGCACGTCGGCGTAGCACTTTGTAGACTTTATAACGTCGAAAAGCCCCGCATTTGGTAGGTGCTTCAACCAAAACAGGCTCAAAGGCTCAAGGACTCTACGCAGGTCGCACAGCATTTGTTGGACGTTGTTGTTGGTACCTGGGGAGGCGAACTGTCTTTTAAAGCTAGATCATGTATGAGAGCAAAGGAACACACATGGCGGAAGTTTTCCAAAAAAACTTCTGTCAACCTTCAATTTGCACACGGGTGTTCTATTTTCTCAGTGCAAGGCCGCATGCCTACTGCGTGTCTGGTTTCAAGGCCCAAATTTTGTGCCCTGTCGCCGGCTGTTGCGCATACACTAAAGAAACCAAAAGAAGAGCAATAAGAGAAAAAAGTATTCATGTTAAAGAAGCTCTTCAACGAAACCTGAACAGACAACCGGCCCAGTGTTTTTTTGTTGCCCAACTCGAACCACGATCTCAGTCGAGCCATGAGCTCATTGGAGCGTCTGGCGCAGGTAGAACCATTACCCAAAATGAAAGCAAAAGCTTACATCTGTTGCGTGGCGTTATGTGCCCGTGTGTTTAAGTTAGACAGAAATGCGTCATATTCGCCATTTTTCGCGGAGAGGATACCACCTATAAGTTTTGTGCTACGAAGGCTTTCTTCCGAGGTCAAACAGTACCAAGCACATCTGACATATCGCGCGCTTAGAAATGCCGTTTTTTTGTACATATTGTAAAAAATGGGTTTTCCCACCAAAACAGTATTTTTAAATAGCAGGTAGTGTCTTTTGTGGTGTACCAATAGGGATATTCTTGATGATTTTGATATCCGATCTAACAACTCATCAACCGCATTAATGTTGCACAGTCACGAGAACGTCAGGTTCAGGGAACAGGCAACGTACAATCGGCAATTTAGGTAAAGAGCGCAGTCTACGCTTTTTACACTAATGTCCACGTTTGGATCTTGGGGTCAAGGGGGCGTGCGAAATTTGTGGAGCCAGCCCTTGTGCGAAAGCACTTTTTATTTTTACGTCATTTTCATTGTTCATTGCGCGCTCAAGCTTTTTTTTTACACAATTTACCTACAGCTATCGTTCTGAATCACTAAAATGATTAAATTATACGTTCTTTACCCGCCGGCTTCGATGTAGTATGCGGTATTTCACAGTGCTATTTAAGGATTGAAATATAGTTGTGCTCATCGTATAGTTCATGACTAAAGAATTTCTAAAAATGAGGAATCCTCTTTACACAAAATATCTCATCTTTGAAACGAAATGCAACACTGGTACGTTTTATAGCAGTACACGTTGATATAACACGTCCAACCTTAAGGCTCTGTTGTAGCGGTACGTAGAGTGGTCTGCGCAGCAACTACCGTATTTACTCGCGTAATGATCACACTTTTTTCCAAAAATATGATGCAAAGTTAAGGGTGCGATCATTACGCGAGTGCGATCATTATGCGCTTAAATACGGTATAAAATATCTACTTTTGAGGAGAAAGGACTGAATTGCATTTTAGCACTCTGGTGAAGTTTGCTGATCTCGGTAACGCAAACTCCATGAACAGACAATTCGGCGGGCGTCACACGTATGCATGAGGTTAATTTGACGTACAACATTCAGGGTGGCCAAAGCTGCCCAGTTTTTTTCTTCGCTGGCTGCAAGACAAATACTCAATCAAAACATAGGCCTAAACGTTTTCCATGGATGTTTAATTTCTTTAGGTCATATTCATAGAACGTTACACTCAATTTTGTCCCCTTCAACTGGTATTTTATTTTGCGTGAAACCTGCCATAACAAACCTTTTTGTGGTACACTTAAACTCTGTATACACATATGTGTTAATCGAGTGTCTTGAAATGCTGTCCCGGAAGAGTTTCACCAGCCTTTTTGGTTCCGTGACAGCAGTGGCGGCAGCAGTTGGAATTTGCAGTGCACACGATAGCCCAACAAATCCAAATGTCTCTGATGCTGCTCAAGTGAGTTTATCGCGTAATGGCTAGGAACTTACAAGTCTTATATGGCGTATTACGACCCCCCACCACTCCCCCCCCCCCCCAATACCAAAGAATTGCGTTTATTGGCTTTTAAATGAAAAACAAGAAAAAACAGCGCCGTGTTTTGTTTGAAGACGGCCAGACACTTGCATCGCGAAGTAAAGGTCTCCGATTGCATGAAGACAACAAGGCCGCTGCAGGACAGGGTACACGTCCACGGAGAAGTAGACAGAGCAGGGACCGGTGGCCGAAATGCTCTGCGGCACCGCCTAGAAAAGCCAGCGGAAGCAACGAGCGGCGTTCAGGGAATGCGCCCACGCTTCCCCCGACGCCCTATGTGATATCTTCCGTCGTCGCTATGCGGTCGTTTCATCCTGGGTGGGACAGTTTTCAAAATGCAACGCTTAGCTGTACAATGCCTATGGGCTGGTTAAATTACCGCTCACAGCCGTCAGCTGCGACCGTATCCGCCGCTCATCTTTTGAGTTCCAGTAAAATGTCTGTTCAAAAACGTCCTTGTGTTCTGTTATAATGCGCAACCACCGCAGCCTTCCTGCTGATAGGCGGCATACTACTGCCAGCGAAAATTTCATCGGGCACGTGCGTTTATTGCTTACATGCCGTGAAGACACTGCTGAGTTGATTCGTTATAGTCCTTCATCATCATCATCGTCGTCGTCATCGTCATCATCATCATCATGATCACCAGCCTATCTACGCCCACTGCAGGGCCAAGGCCTCTCCCATTATTCTCCAATTACCCCGGTTCTGTGCAACTGTGACAAATTCATCCCCGAAAGTTTCTTGATCTCATCTGCCCATCTCACTTTCTGCCGCCCCCTGCAACGCTTGCCTTCTCTAGCGATCCACTCTCTTACCATTATTGACCAACGGTTATCTTGCCTTCGCATTACATGCCACGCCCACGTCCATTTCTTCTTCCTAATTTATACTAATATGCCCTTAACACGCATTTGTTCCCTGACCCACTCCGCTCTCTTCTTGTCCCTTAATGTTACACTTATTATCTTCCACTCCATCGCTCACTAAATCATTCTCTATTTAATTTAAACCCTCTTAGTGAGCCTCTGTGAGGAGGGAAGGAACCCCCTCTGCGGGTTCTTGAGTAGTGTGTATTCAGTGGCGACTGGGGGTAGACACAGTAACCAGTTAATCAGACGAGGGCGCTTTGAGAGGTTATAAAGAAAACATGTATTACAGAACAAAGCACGATGCAGACAATAATACTTAGACGATAGACTACCAGAGAGCTAACAAAACACAAAACGTCTAACTAATGCACAGGAAACCCTATAAACCTAAGCGCTAGAAAAGTGCTACAAAAAAGTTCATAACGAGTTCACCGTGACGTGGCGTAGGACTCTGGGCGTCGGGTTGTCTCGCTGCGTTGCGCTGAGGGCCGCGTCGGGAAGTCTTGCGTGCTGGGCCGTTGACGGTGCAGCTCCGTCGCTGCTCCTCCAAGAACGGTACTTGCCGGGAGTGGTCGTGGCCGGAACGGTCTTGGCCACGTCACGGAAGGCCGCGGGGAGTCGGCACCCGGGAGCCGCCGGTAGACGATGCTCTCCAGGCCATGGTCTTTCAGGACCGGGGCACGACGCAGCGCGTGTGCCTGCCACGGGCCAGGGCACTGGCGAATAGGACGCTGGTCAGGGGAGGCCTTGGCGTCAGGTAGATCCCTCCGAGCTTGGGTCCCAGAGACCCGATGAGCCCTCGATCTGCGCCTGGACGCCGCTCTCCTCGAACCGTCCTCTCCGAACTTCTCCACTGAAATGGCCGTCCTTCTTCGTCCCCGTCTGGCCTCATAACCGCTCCGTTGTGGCCGGCTCTCATAGGCCACTCGCGTTCACCGTCATCGGCTCGTGTAGCCTGCCACTTCTTTTTCGGCCCTGCCAAACCGAGGACAATCCCTTCACGGGCATGTGTCCGCGACGTCGTCGTCGTCGTCCCCGCCGACTGAGCGCTTGACCTTACAGCCTCCCAGTCTCTGCCCCACAGGTGAGTACCGGTAAAATGCAGCCGTCATACACTTTCTTCTTCAGGGACAATGGTAGGCTGCTATTCATTATCTGACAATGTCTGCCGTATGCACTCCACGCCATTCTTATCCTTCTAATTATCTCTGCCTCATGGTTGGGATCCGGGGTCACAACTTGGCCTAAGTAGATATATTCGCTTACCACTTCACTGTCTCGCCCCGTATCATAAAACGCTGTGCTGTCCCCAGGTTATTGATCATTACTTTGGCTTTCTGCATATTAGCCATTACCTAAACACAAATGAGGCAATTCCAAACAAAAAGAATAATAGCTTAACGTTGAATTTTTATGACTGTGGCTAAGGCGTTGCGGTGCTGAGCACGAGGTCGCGGGTTCGATTCCCGGCTGCGACGGTGCCTTTTCTGATGGAGGCAAAAAGCAAAAACGCCCTTGTGTACGAGATTTTGGTGCCTCTTAAAGATCCCCAGGTGGTCAAAATTATTAGCCCTCCACTATGGCGCGCCTCATCACCTGCGTTGCGTCGGCGTGTTAAACCCTACAATCCATCAATAATTTTTGAGGACCGATACATTTCCTAGATATCTGCCCTTGAAACCTGCTGGGCATTTTCCGCTGCAATATTTTCCTGTCGGTTTAGTTACATTATATCTCAAGTGGAGGCACCGGGAAACCGATTAGGCACAAAATAATATGCCACCCATGAGGGGGATCTCGAGTTGCGTTTCATGGCTTGAAATAGGGCACGGTTTTAAGCGCATAGCTTCCCTTAATTCAAAATCGGTGGATATGGTTCTGCTGACGACTGAGAGTGATAATGCAAGTAGCGTCATGGTACAGCCAAGCGCTGCTTTCCAAAATGGTATTGTCCAGTGAGACGCGGAACAGGCGCGGTGAATACAGATATCAGAACGGGCATCAACTGCATTGTGCAAGCATACCCGGAACGCCGCTTTTTGCTTTTCATTGGCGTTCCTAGGTGGCACCGCGTTGCAATTCGGCCACCGTTATCGTTCTCTGTTTACTTCTGCACGGTCTCCTACAGTTAAAGCTGAATAGTGAAACCATCCACAATGTTGTCGACAGATGGATCTTCATATTTGGCGTGACGCTGCACGAGGGTGGAGAGGAAACCGAGTGGATGCGGTAGATAAAATTGGTTTGGAAGCACGAGATTCTATTCAGTATAAGAATCGGAGGCCGATTCAGAAGCGCGACAGCGCAGTTCTTGCGCATGTTCCCGGAGGCCGTGCAGGCATCGAATGCCGGTTAAATCACGATATATGGTTCGCCCCTATTAAAGCACGATATCATCAATTCACCATGCCATATTTGAAAATCCTGAGGGTACGTACTGGCCTACCTAAAAGCACAGCGACATAAAATAAAACCGTTCCACTCATTGTGAAAGCTGTCGGAAGTGCAGAGCAGTGATACGCCATACAGGGCTGCACCGCCGTTATCCGTTTACTGCTACCACACGATGCAAATAAAATTTCCCGCCGTCGCAGTGCTCGCGCGCCACCTGCCTCCAACTGCTCCAGCGGGAGTTCTGTTCTCTTTGTGCTTCTCTCCCCGCAAGTGCCCACGTTGCACTGCCACATTTTCCGCAAACGCAACGATAGGACTGGATGGCAGTGGATTGGATTGGATTGGCTTGGCTCGGGTTGGATTGGTTTTGAATTGGATTGGATTTGGATTGGATTGGATTGGATTGGATTCGCATTGGATTTGGATTGGATTACAAGCAGCAGTAACCATGATAATCAGCTAATCATCGACAATTAGGAAAGTTAAGAATAACCAGCTGAACCTTAGCTCACCCTACGTATATCCTGTCATAGCCGAGCTAAGGCATTCCTGAGCGCCAGTGGTTCACGAGTTTCGAGCGCTTATGACTATATAAGCGCTCGAATATCTGTCGACAACCTTCTGGATGGTTTCACTATTCAGGTTTAACTGCAGAAGACCGTGCAGAAGTAAACAGAGAACGATAACGGTGGCCGAATTGCAACGCGGCGCCACCTAGGAACGCCAATGAAAAGCAAAAAGCGGCGTTCCGGGTATGCACGCACAATGCAGTTGACGCCCGTTCTGATATCTGTATTCACCGCGCCTGTTGCGCGTCTCACTGGACAATACCATTTTGGAAAGCAGCGCTTGGCTGTACAATGACGCTACTTGCATTATCACTCTCAGTCGTCAGCAGAACCGTATCCACTGAAAACCGCTTGGCTTTCGAAGCCTCTGGGTTAAGCCGTGCTGAAGGGACCGTGAGAGGCTACCCATAACGCTGTGGCGATACAGGGCGTACGGATAGGCCAGGTGGCGCGCCGGAGGGCTACTAATAGCGCCGGGCGCGGGGGAAAATCGCCCTAAGGCGGCGTACGCGTACCGGGCTGCCGTGCGGCCGGTGCTGGTTTCGCCCGCTCTTGTCGAATGTCTTGGCTGTCAGAAGCTAAGTACACAAAGATGTGGATACTAAATTGACTTTTTGCATTCGGATCTGCGGTCATACACGGTCCGTAGCATCCGGGACGTGCTCTTGAAAGGCGGGAAACATCAGCCGCTGTAAGCATGCCGCGGCTGTCTGCGCCTAGCTGAATGAGGCAACTGACGAGACCTGCACACGCAGACTCAAGCAGTGGGGAAAACCATCGAAAAAAAAAACCGAAGCCGTACGCGAACAAGAGCGTCGCGGACCTATTCCCAGGTAATTTGATTAGGAATGCATTCGCGGCACTCACCCCCTCACCATGGTTTCATGTTTGATCGATTACATAGACGAAAATGCTTGCCGTAGTGCAGGATTCCGAATTAATTTTGACCTCCTGAGTATCTTTAAAGTGCGCCGAAATATCGAACACACGGGCATTTTTTCTTTCCCCCTGCATCAGAAAAGGGGCCGCCGCTGGCGGGACGGGGCGCTCGCGGCCGCGGCGTCGACGCTCGACTACCGTGGCCGTCGACGCTCCACTAACACGGAACTCGACGCCCATGACCGCGGCGGCCGCGAGCGTCGCCTTCCGCCTCAGTAAAAAGCAGCAAGCCCTGCTACAAAGCTTTTAGTGGAGAATTCATGTCTGGCGAGGCCTCGCTCTTCGACGTGTTCAAAAGCACGTCCACAGGTGAAAATTTCTCAGGCGGATTTGGCGAGGTCAAGTTTCGAGCAGCGTATCGACTCCGCTTCGCCCACCTTCCGTAAACGGAGGGCGCGTATAAGTCAAGGCGAAATATGGTCGATTCTAAGCTTCATCTTACCTCTCGTGTCTCGCACCGCTTACCCGCCGCGTTTTGTAAACATCGGGAAACAAAGTCGGCAGGTAGGCTTAGTTGGCCTGGCTCTCACTCCTTGCGTTGTTTACGAAGTGCCTGCTGCATATTCGTGCGTCTTTTTTGGCAGCCACGGGGAGCCATCAGAGATATTAGAAAACAAGGTAATTTAGTGAAGTTGAGCTACTCAGTCATAGAAGAGAGGAAGAGAAATGCTCACTCACTTTGTCAGCCGCACAGCCCTAATCCAGACTTCCCAGCGAGCTGTCTCGAACCACTTTGCCTTTCGTGTTTTAGACGCTGTTGTGGCACCCAACTACACAACAGTATCTAGTGCCCTGTGCTTTTGCCTTAGGCATGCTAGTTTCCATTACGACAAAGCAGGAAGCAGCGTCCGACAAGCTAATCTCCGCAAGAGCGTACCCCGTGTACGCCGACGAAATGTGAGCGAAGCCTGCAAGGGGAGTAAACGGCGCTGCATCTGCGCGGTGAAACTTGAGCCGTACGCCCCATTGCTTGGTTCCAGCGAAAGAGCTAGGACGACAAGGCGAGTGCCTAAAGTGCTTAGCACTTAAAACACTCTACGGCTATTAACAGCTTCTCGACATCGAGCAATTATTACCGAGAGGGCTGATGAACCCAACACCATACAAGGATCGACACAAATTGACGCCGTAGGAAATATTATCCAAATTCAATAAAAAAACACATTCAAATACCAAACAAACCAATCTCAGTTTGTTTCTAGGAGTCTTTCGGGCTAATAACTGTCATTAAATCATCACTAAAAATGTGTACGACATTTTCTTTGAGCAAAGGCCCCAAACAGTTTTTTTAGACCTCCAGTGTTTGTCTGGGGAGTTTCTGCTCGCAAGTGGTAGTCGCGTTGGAAAACAATCTTTTCGTTTTCTTGGTTTCCGTGATCCTATTTTTATGACCTAGTCATCCCGCAAGAATGTTTTTTTACCTAGCGCGACGCCTATTTCTTTTAGGCAGGGCGTTCGATGATACGGTAAAAAACATCGTTGATGACATCGTTTCACTCGGCGCAGGCAAGCGACAGTAGACGTGAGGGTTACCGACAATTGAAAGAGCGGATGTTCGCATCCAAATCTAATAAAGCTCGGTTTTGCTGAAGAAACATTTGAAATGATGAAATTTATATTTTTTATGAAGGGCTCCCGCAATCAAGAAAAGTTTGTGTATTCTATAGCATGCCACTGGGGATGGCCCCGGTCGCATTTTTGGTATCGTTCCTGACAGATTATATTGGACGATCTCTTGGACTGCAGCTAGCAAGCACCAATTTCGGATAAAATTATTAGGGGCATTTTCAGACAACTGAGAAAACGTCTTGAGCTTGATCTCAGCCATGCAAAGTCAGACACTTATCAATGTTACGGTCAGCGCACTGGCGAACAAGGAACATGTCCTTACCAGTCAGTGAAGAAATTTGATCTATAGCAATAAAACTGAGCGGCTCTTGCAGTGATAGGAAACTGAAAAAAATTGGGACTTCTAAGCAATACTGAGGGTGTAACCAATGCGAAATAAAAATTACGGAACCAATATGCCAGTATTCCGGGCGCTATCATAGCGGCGGGTAGATATGGCGGCTATCGCGCATAGGGGTGAGACTGCGTCGAATTGTGTGGCTCGCCGCAACGTGCGCTGAAATATCTTGTGTTCTCATCATCATCGCCATTCTCTCTCATTTGCGCCTTATACTTCCTCCGATAACAATATCTGATATCGCTTTCGGGAGGCCTGTATGTAGGCCTAATATAAGGCATCCGTTAGGTTGAGAACTACGACATACAAGCAGTCAAACATTGTACGTTGATCTTCAGGTACAGGCTTGGAACATTTCAGCTGAATTGTGACGTTAGGCCTAATCTCATTCTTGCGTATGATGGCACTCGCGTCATCCAAGAAGTCATTTAGCAGGAACGTACTCTGATAGATGTCTAGTTTGTACTTCTGTGATTAGGGTGTTTCAGTTACTCATGCAGGTCTCTGCACGTGTCTCTAAAACACTATTGTATACCAACGACCAGAACACACTTACGAGATGCACTTCAGGCAGCTATAGTCATCGAGTCGTTGCTACATTGGGGATGCGCCTGTGCCTAGCTTTCGGATGTCCCTGGGTTTCACTAACTGTACACTTAAAAGTACCCAGTTTTCGTTTCAACTGCATTACTATATAGTTCTCCCTCGTTATCACAAAATGGCATTACTCGAAATATCATTTTTTTCGAACTTTCTTGTCGTCCCAACCCAGACGCATGCATTTTAGGCCGCATTGCTCGAAGAGCACGAAGAACTTCACCCGCTTAGAGCGAAGTGGTGAGCGGTGGCGTGGCCTAGCGGCGGCGACCCAGCGGCGAGTCAGGCTGTCAACATGGCGTGTCAACGCACAATGGTGTTTTCCAGGCGCTTTTCGTGAGCCGGTCATGCTCGATTTGCACCATCCAACTTTGAACTTTGGATTCTCTATCTAAACATTGGTTAATGGCGGGGACGCGACGGTGCGGGAACACCCACATTCGAACCGTAGAATTAGCAGTGTGGTCGACAACGGGACGTCGGAAAACTCTTGTTTTGCAAACTGCACGGATGCACACCTCGGGAAAAAAAATGCCCACTGGTCATGCAAAGCGAAGAGTGCCAAAACAGGTCAGTTTTAATGATTGTGGTGGGTACCCACAATGAGCGGTTAATATTTTTCTTCAGCTCAGCAAACACAACCTCATGCTCGAGAAACGGCATTTCCGGCGCTTTCCAGCACGAAACCCTCGTACCGTTCCGTGACGCCCGCACCTCCGCGCACCCACCTACCGCCCCCTCCTGAAAATTGGCGTTATCCTCCTGCTGCTCTAGTCACTGCTCTAGCTTGCACACTTGATGTCAACTCCTCGCCCCCTTGCTGCCCGTTTCGACGTCGCCCGCTGCGTTTACTGCCTTTGGCGCTGACGGAACGTGCCTTTGGATGCGGGACTAGGACTACCTACGTTACCTGCGAAATAAATTTGTATGCATAAGCGGCGACCAAAGCCTTATGCTATGCCTGGTCAAACAGTAGCTTGGGTTGCTCGCTCCTGGCAGGCAGTTGAAATAGCCAAAGCTCACTGCCTTTTTTGTCCGTGACTGATGTTTCACTTCACTGAATACATTGTGTTTTGTTTCTTCACAGTTCTAACGCAATAAAAGCTCAACTACTTCAGGTTTTTTAGAGTGGTCGCTTGTATTGTAATACCGCCTGTACCAAAATTTTTTGCTGTCCCGCTCACTTCGTTATAACGAGGGATTACTGTTTTCGGACCGGTTTTGAGCCAGTAAGTTTAGATTACCAATGGCGAGAACTTAGAGGGCACTTTTAAAATCGCTAGTTTTAAGAACTAGTTGGCTTCTGTTGGCTCTTGTAATACATGTATAACAACTCAATTAGTATTCATGAGGATTAATGTGTCGATGCGAGATAGTTGGTGAGCCATCATGTGAACTGGTTTAAACGCCAAGCACAACTTCGTGGTTTTCCCAGGACAGAGGTGCCCTAACAACTATGCTTTATTTCGCGTTAGCACAGAGGCCCAGAACACAGCTCATGCAGTCTCCACCGCGTGAAGATAATACGCTTCGTGTTCAGAGAACAAGGGTACGGTATGTGCCCCCGGGCAACTTTTTATTTTTCTCTTTCTTAGTAGGCCACTTCCCCCTCAGCGAAGGAATTCTAGTCCCGAAACTTCTCGAGCGCGTTAATCCTCTTACGTGTGTTTATAAGCCAACTCAGAAGGCACGTGCGCACTCGCGTTCGCACAGAGGCCCAGGACCCAGCTTATGCAGTCTCCGCCGCGTGAAGATAATACGCTACGTTTTCAGAGAACAAGGTTACGGTATGTGCCCCCGGGAAACTTTTATTTTAGGGGCGAAGCTCCTAAAGCCGTGGGTCTGTCCATCCCTTGTGTCTCGTGGTATGTGACCGCCGCATGCTTTCGGAGATGTCGCAAAGTGGGCCGCGTTGCATGCGCAAGAACCGGCTGCAACCGGCAGCGCAAACTCGGCACCGGGAGCGCGAGCTTGTCTGTGTTCGCCAACGGAGGCGCGAGCGCACGTGCACTGCGAGGGGGAGATCACGCAAGAGATTACGCCACGAACGCAGGCAGTCGTTTTCGGAGATCGAACGAGACGCAAGGACCTTTGCTCGTTTCCTCTCGTCTTGTTCGGGCACAAGTTCGCCCTAAATAGAAGTTCTTTCTTTACCGTTGTGTCCCATCCTACGTGACAAATTGTGGTGGAGGTGCGGGGTAGTCCTCGATGGCGCGTGGTCTTTCACCAAGTCTGGGCCTGGGAGCATTGACTCCGAAAATAAATTTGATTTGTACAATGTACGCACACAGTCTTACGTCTTTCTTAATGATGTAATGGGCGAACTTTCACGGGAGAGTTACGGTTACCGATGATCTCCCCCTCTCGAGCTTCGCCCCACTTATCATCATTCATTCCGTGGATATGGCGTGATTTTTTTCTCTTTTTTAGTAGGCCACTTGCCCCTCAGCGAAGGAATTCTAATCCCGAAACTTCTCTAACGCGTAAATCCTCTGACGTTTGTTTAAAAGCCAGCTCAGAGGGCACGGGCACACTCGCGTTCGCACAGAGGCCCAGGACCCAGCTCATGCAGTCTCCGCCGCGTAAAGATAATACGCTGCGTGTTCAGAGAACAAGGGTACCGTATGTGCCCCCGGGCAACCTTTTATTTTTCTCTTTCTTAGAAAAGCCACTTGCCCCTCAGCAAAAGAATTCTAATCCCGAAACTTCTCGAACGCGTTAATCCCCTGACGTGTGTTTAAAGGGACCCTGCAAAACTCTTCGTGCAGTGCAAGTAAACCTGCGCGACGTTTAGATTAGACTTCCAGGAACACCCGAGTCAAATATTACACGTGTACATGAAGCGGTAAGCGCGCAAATCGCTGTGAAAGACGCGGAAAAACCAACCGCGCTTTCTTCAATTCTCCTTATTATGCACCCCTGGCATGGGCTCCGCGACGTCAATCGGATCATGCCTGTCCTGGCTGTCCTATTGGCTGTCGCTGTTCAACTTCGCGGCTAAATTCTGGCATTTCCTGTGCCGATCAGCCGTCGCCGGCACTGTGTATGCACCTCTTTTATGTCTGAACCTGTCCGCATGCTTTTGGTGTTTCTTTTGTTTTGGGTGCGCGCGGAGTTTGAGTGATGAACTAAATATTCCACTTTCAACGAGCCCACTCGACAACAAACGTTATTGCTCCAAAAACGCCCTACCAGCCTGAGCGCTTGCTTGCGAGCAGGCCACAATGCCTGCTTTTTTTGTGGCACCAGACCGGAAATAGACACGTCCACGTTGCGGGGGAAAAGGACGAAACTCCCCGGCCTGTGACATATCGAAGGCCGCCGAACAGAACACCGCGCGCCGCCCCCCTCTCCGGGAGAGAGCGCGCAGCTTTCGTCGCGTTGTCCGCGGTTGAGTTGAGAGGGAACATTTACGCGCGATTTTTCATCGCACGTAGTTTCGTAGAACAGTGCTGCCAGTGTTCTTCTTGCCAAACGTAACTCTTTGATTGGAGCTACACGGGGTTGTGCAGTCAGTAGCGTAGATTATCTTGTCCCATCGTGTGCAACCATACTATATATGCTGCCATGTATGTATGCTGCTGCATTCGCATCGGCATACACATGCAGCTTATGCGATTCGACTAATTTGTCCTTGCGTGCGTACCATCGTAGAATTTGTTGCACTCACAGTTTCTCCGCCTCCGACATGAGTCTACTCCACTCAGCGCATTATGTTTAGTCTTGTTTTGGGAGTAAATCGTCTCCCGTTACGTCAGTCTTTCATCGTCATTGAAAACTTATCTTGGCGCGGATCGTAAACGTGAAGTAAGCCAAGCTGGTCAAATATCTTGGCCGCTTCTTGTAACACTGTCCTTTTGATCAAGCGCGTGTTGTCTGCGAAGGAAACCCTTTTCTCCACAGGGAAGAATATTACGTTATTTCACTGCTTCCACATCACGACGAAACGCATTGTGTTTCCCTTCGAGCGGATCTTCACGTGATCACTTTTCCTTTAATTTTCGTGGATCATTTGGTTGAGTCTTTCTACATTGGATGTCCAATTTTATAAATTCATGGCCGCCTCGTTGACCACTTGTTTTGTCTTTTTGTACAGCTTGACCGCAGTTTCAAACGTGGCGGCCAAATCATTACACCATCCTCGGAGATCGCTTGTCGAAGGATTTTTGTTGTCTCTAAATGCCTTGCAGACACTTGGTTTATGCGATGATCGATTGTAGCTGCAAGGAAAAACGGGCTTGGTGTCGTGCCAAACGTCACTTAGCCATGGGCCATGTTTGAACTTCGTTTAGTAGCTGTCATTCAGTGTCTTGCTCGCACCACATAAATCTCATGGCGTCCCTTTCCTGTTCGTGGATGGAAATTTCTAGGAACGCCTTTTCTACATCTCCTACTAGGGCCATCTTCTCTTTGCGGAAATCGATGAGCCCCAACAGCATATCCTCATTGAAGTTAGGTCCTACTTCTAGGTTGCCGTTTAACGGCGTTTCATTTTACGTGTGTGACGAGGCGCCAAATGCTACACGAACGTTTGTCGTAGCTCACTCCTCTTGAATAAACCCGTAATGTACGATGTAGTTACATAGCCCAGTAAATGGTTCCGACGAATCTTGCACCTCTTGCACGACTCCAATCCTTACATATTCTGATATCACCTGGCCGTTTCAATGCAGCGTGGCTTCGTTTTTTTTTAACCTTTTCGTAGTGTTGGAAGAGTATTTGTTTAGAGCTTTTCCTTTTTGTCTCCAGATTGGGCTCTCCTTCCACGGCAAGCTAACTTGATAGAGACCATTTCGGTGCGCTATCTTCCGCTCGAAGTCTTCTGCGATTTCCCTTTCCTGACTATTGAACTGGGATTTCTGATGACTATTTATTCCAGTCTCCACAACTGCTGTACGTCTTGTTCAAGTTCTGTTTCCGGCGTTTCGACTTTCAGAAGCATGACTGCTTGGTTTTGCGTTAGTCACGTTTTACGTTTTCCCGAGGGACTTTGCACTATCCAACCTAAAGTTGTTTCGACTCTCATTAGTCTGCTTTCAAATAGATGTGTTTTAACAGTACGGAACTCTCAATAATAATCGGAGCCGACTACTATACCTGTCGCCTATGTTTCTGTCCTCTTGGGCCTGTCATCAGCTACGTGTAGCTGCAGTTCTATTTTTCGCTGATGTTCAATTGGGATGAGGTTACCTACGGGGCCATATCACGACGATCTGTAGAGCTTCGAATAATGTTGCTTTTTGATTGTCTCGGTGTGCTATAGTCACTTGAACTACGTCCATGTATTTGATTTTCTCGTCTCCTGCGAATCAACCGATTGTCAGCTTTTCCTGACGTAATAATTTTGTGTCTATTTCTTTGTCAATCCAGATTCATTTATTATAGAGTTATAGCAGATCGGAAAAACGGTTCCGGTACGGTAACGTCTACCGTCTGGACGCCACTGCGCATGCGCAGAACCCTACCGTATACCGGAGCGACTTGGCCGCGCGGTACCGAGACATACCGTGTCCGTCGTTCGAAAGCGGGCGGCCGCTTTGGAAGAGTTTAGGATACGTACGATTGGCTCACGCCTAGTCGAACGGATTGTAAATATGAGATCGTTTAAAAAAAATAAGGTTGCAACAAGTGAAATCCACGGGATTCTGACAGCTCAAGCAGCAAGCGAAACACGGTCCCGGCCCAACTGCCGTGGCTTGTGCCGTCGAACGACGCATGTCCGATGGCTTCTTCTAGGTTAAATAAAGGCGATACGCCTACATAACTAGTATTAACAGCAACATGGGCCCGTCTACAAATCGGCGAGTGAGGAACAGGCGGTATCAGTGCGAGGGACTCTCAAATAAAACGAAAAACTGGAAACAGCCAGCCGTATGTACTGAGCCTGACCTACTGGCACCATCTATTGAAATGGCGTAGAGTTAAAATGCCGCTCCATGTTCACGCAGTCGCAGTTCGAATCTCCGTGGGGGCGTTGGATGTTTTTTTTCTAATACTGTCTTTAGCGCTTTTGAAAACTGAAAACTAATATTTCAGCACAGGAAGCGCCACAGACTCACGAAAAATTGCCAAACGACGTACAACACAAGTCGCTCCCAGTCACGGTAGCATGGCCGGTAGTTACGGTCTGCTACAGTGAAATCTCGATATAACGAACTTCAGGGGACCGCGGAAAATTGCTCGTTATTCTGAAAGGTCGTTGCAGCGAAAACCACAAAATTTAAAACAACAAATAACATTTCAATGCCTAAAATGACATACCTTTAAAGCTGTGCATCCTTGAAGTCGTTTTTCAGAAAATTGCACAAATGATCATGAAACAATGTACGTTTATTTAAAGTATTTGGCAATTTTCTTCTGGTGCGTGCAGCACAAGCTTCCTAGCACCAAGCACTCCAACTCTTCCATATACCTGTGTAACGACTCCGTGGCCGCGCGGTTTTCCCCGGAAATCTCTGATTTTAGTACGCTGTCCAGTCGTCACGTGCTGGTCGCAGTCTTCGAGTTCTATCGCGGCACCCTCAGAGGCATCGTCGTTCATGCCGTCCTCGCTGCCTTCTTCATCCTGAACGCTCATGCTCTGGAGATTGTCCTCTGTGGTCAGCTCCGCTGATGTCCGTGAAGATCCAGTAAGCAACCCGAGCAGCGGCGGAACGTAGAAAAACTCGAGGTGGGGCGGAAATAGCGCGGCCGCGGCTTTCTGGACGGAGGAGGCCACCCATGCTTCATTTTTTTCCTTCTCCACAACTTATTTTTTCCCTATCTCGCATCGGCTCCCGCATTGCGCGGAGCAAGTTGCAAGACATCCTCTTCTGCGCTGCGCTTTGCCGTGTCGTCTGCTAGCATACGGCTACGGTTGCCCCGATTGTTTAACGGAAATCTAAGAATCTCCGGTATTGAAAATGTGAGTTCGTAGTACTGAGGCGTTGTTAACATGTCACCGAACTAAATAAAACGATTGTTATTTTGAAAAGTTCGCTATTCTGAAGTACGTACTAGTGAAAACATTTTACAATAAAACTATAAGTAGTCGGCGTGGGATTTCTTAAATGCTCGTTAATCTAAAAAGTTCGTTACTGTGATGTTCGTTGTACCGAGATTTGACTGTATAACTCTAAAAACGCGCCTTCCCGGTACGGTCCCGTAGCGGCTACCGTGTACCGTACCGGAACCGTTTTTCCGATCTGCTATAACTCTCTATTGACTGCTGACTTCCGCTGTCCAACAGCAGACGGCAATGTCGGCCAGGCGTCTGTTACCTATCCATGCTATAGCCGCCTGCAAAAGTACGAAACCATGCTAGATATTTTCAGCGGCGTTCATAGAAGACGTGGTCGTCTGCGCATGCTGTGCTTCAACCTGCATCCGCTTTTCTTGCCGTCGCGTTCTACACACTGGCGCATAATGTCGTCCCTTGCATTGCTTGAAGTTCACGCGTGCTCAACATATCCGCGTGGTGTTATTTTTTAACGTGCACCTGAGGAATGCTCTATTTTTTGTTAGGCTGTCCTTTTCGGCAATTTAGGGCTCCTACGACAGTCCCCAGTCGCCTGGTGTTTCTACTTGCAAAAATGGCAGATTCAGTCCGCTAAGCTGTTGAAGCTGCAAGTTGTGCGCCGCTTCTTAATGTGATCCTTGGGTTTCGGAGCTTTATTTTTCTGCTCACGCTGTGTTTCGTCCCTAAAGCATAACTGCTCCCGTAGAAATGTCAATATCCTTTCGAGCTTTTCAGAGCACTCTTTTCCTCTTGCATTGTTTTGCACGCTGGCTTTCATTGCAGAGAGGCGTCCTATAGCTTCTTTCGACTTGAACTGCACTGACAACTCAGGCGGAATATCTTTCGACGTTGGCAACATCGATGCGTAATTTTGTGGTTCCACCTTCTGAGATTTCAGTCCGAATGTGCTGAACCGCACTTTCTGAAAAGACGGAGGATGTGGTTAGTTGATTGTTCGGAAGTTGCTATCTTTAAGTTAAATAGCTCGCCCATGTGCGGCTCCACTCATTGTTGTAGGTGTCGGAACGTGTCTTGGAGCATTTTTGTACAGTCATCGTACTTTTCCAGGGAGGGGTACTGAAACCCTTCCAAGTAGCCACGGCTTTTGCGGTAAGAGATGCGCACAAATATTTGAACTTTCGTCGTTCTGTCATGCTTCGTCTGAGGTTTACTGCTGATTCATATTAAGTCCAGAAGCGGTTCCACTGCAAAGCGTTTCCGCCAACACCTATAATTTCCAGCTTCAGTAGTTTAAATAGCTCCATTGCCTCTTTCGGTTTAGTAGATGCTGCCACCTGCATCGCGCTGCAGTTCAGACTCATTTGCACATGCTCTCTAGTTTTGAACTCAAGAGTAATCATAAATGTTATTTTTATGTCATACAAAATTTTTCTGTGAAATTCTGCATTGGCTGTTTCTTCGGTCAGATATTTCTCCATTTGCTCGTTGGCATTCTTGATGCTTTCGCTTCATCCTTTAATCTGCGCCTCAGTTCCGAGTAGCTGTTCTCTGCTGGCTCCTTAGTTGATTTGATGCTGGGCTGCGTTCATAAACAGCGTGATCTGGTAGCGAGAGAAACGTCTTCCTCGGTTTGTTTTACTGCTTTGATCATTTTTCTGCGGGTAACAATTGTGCCGTACGTGTTAACTGTTCCGATGCGTCTGTTTCCCGCTTGGATTTCGTCGCTCAAATCAGAACGGTCCCCTGCTCCGCCGCCGGTTCCTTCTGTGCCTCTCAGTCGCAGGCCGACATTCCTTCCTGGCGGGGAGCAGAGTCAGTCCTAGTCATGGTACCATTTGCTGATAATAGCGAGACCGGTGATGGCATTAAACAGAGAACGTATGACGAAGAAGTAGAAGGAGTACGCGTTCGCGCTAAAGACCAGTCTTCTTGATCTTCGTAATCGAGCGTCTTGATGATGATATGTTACAGGCCATAGTTTATGACTGTTGGCTAGTGATATGGACGAATGACCTAGAACCATGGTTCTTCCTATTTGAACCACAGTATCCATAACGACATTTTTAGATGGCCCAGTATATGTATGTTTACTAGTCTCGAAGATGTATTTTTTCGTAGGCTTCGTAGATGCATCTTTCGGCGTGTGCAGTGCCTCACATTTCTCACTTGAAGCAGCAATGCAAACTCTCCTATACCGTCCCTCTTCTGGCGAACAGCAAACCGCTAAGAGAAATGCTCTACTTTGAAATGCTATGAATTTGACAAGGAATTTATAAACGTGGTAACACCCTTTAAATGAAAAAAAATGCATTGCATCGCTGCTAACAGGCGGAGTTCAGGAAGCTTTCGTTGTATTTTCTTACAGCGTAGCTGATGCACGTCAAGCCTGTTGGTCCATCTGGTGTCGATAGTACGTCAGGAAGGAGTAGAAGGTGGTTACCAAACCCATCGAATAAGGGAGCAGTGTTCTCACTACCAGCAGACCTGTAGAAACTATTTGCCATACCCACCGACAGAATGCGCAGTTGTGTCATAGAGATGGGTTCGTGACGGAAATGAAAAGAGACTCCCGGGGCTGACGTTTTACATTCCGCTTTCTTTGCACGAACTTTCAAATGTTCTCCCCGACGGCGGTACCGCTGTCGAGGGGGCGCCCCTTGACGTTTAATCGAACACCAGACAACCACAGCTCCACTCTTTCAGCTGATTTCAAAACACCGCGGGAGTGGGTTTAATTTTTTGCTATGTATGTCATTGCAATGATGAGTTAGTTTGAAAAGCACTGAATCTCGTTTCTGGGAATTGATTAGCAGCACCGTTGTTGCTGGAGACAATCTTCATTCTTGTATATATTTTGTAATTACGTCTCGCGAAGTGGCAGGAAACAGTCAAGTCGACGTTACTTTTTGGCGTTCTCAAACGTGCTTTCAGAAACTGAACTACTTATATGCTAACCCAACAGTTTTTTTGACGAGGGACTTTGAAAGAGCTGTGTCCCGTATCACCAATGGGCAACAGCGGTTAACGTGTAACTCGGAAGAGCACATGTAAACAAAACTCGGTTGCCAATCCACTGTACCGCAACGCCGATGGCCACTGCGACGGCGACCGCTGTGGTTAACGCCACCAAGTAATGCGACCTCATAAACGTGGCATCCTGTACTACCTGAGGATTGCTTAACACGCCCTACATCGCACATCCTAGTTGTGAATAGGCGTGAATCCAGCCATAGGTGTTTTTTACGGAATCACCACTCTTTAAGTCACTCAACAACCTGAATCGTCACCCTGGGTGCATAACGAAGCCGGTTCTCCGACAAAGGACACATCTACACCACCATAGGCCCGCGGAAGCACTTCGAAACAAACCCGAAACACGACAGTTGACTTACCGTAAAGTTCCCAAAGAACGACCACCCAATGTACAGAGATTTCAGGGAAAACATACGGGGTTGGCTAACTTTCGGCCCAAGTTAACTTTCGGGTCATTCCGTGCACGCCTATACTGTGCCTCGCGCCGCCAAAATTCCGTTCCTTTGTAAACACGCAGAGCGCCTAACAAAGCCTGGTCTCCTACCTATTGACGAATCCCAGCCGCCAAGTCACCAGGTTAAGACACGTGACGTACTGAAACTTCGCCTAGTGACTTTGAGCAGAGCAACTGTCTCAGACAGAGCTTCTGGTGCCCTCTCCCTATGTATAACCCAGGGTTTGACCTATTGACCGACCTTCAGCTCCCGTCCGCTTAGGGGATTCTCATGGCGGTAATCGCGGTCGTTAAAGTGTCCACGGTCGCCCTCCGGCGGCTTCTCAAACGAACGCTAAGAAATTCCCCTCTGAAAGCTTACATCCCTTTCAGCTATTATGGAGTGACCGACGCGTTTGTATGAGTCGTTTCCGGGCCCGCTCGTCGGGTGGACCGCAAATCGCGGCGAATAACAAAGAATCCTCCGCGGTTTGTCCTTAAGGCCCTCGCGCCTAAGTCAGCTCGGCCGTCGTAAAAACAAACACAATACAGGTAAACAAGCTAACCCCAGCGGAAGATGCCTACTTGCCGGGTGGTTTTAGTTAATAAGTTAGGGGCCCGAGCATAACAGTAGGCGTCAGTGCATTCGCCAAGTGTATCCTGGCAGTAAGTGGAGAAAATTGGTTTTAGGCAAGTAATCACAGCGGGAGAGAACACTGGCATGAAATTACTTAAACTTAAAAGAATTTCCCAAGATGTAATGAATAGAGAAAAAATAAGGAATTGCAGAAAAAGCATGCCAGTATGGTGGGTGCCACCATACGGCTCCTTAGTCATGGTGAAATTAAAAAGAGCGCGAACGACGAGGACAGAGGAACACAAGTACACTTTACGAGCGTTTGCGTTCCTCTATTCACGTGCTTTATGCTCTTTTTAATTTCCTGATCACATGCACCAACTCGGCCACTAAAATATTCTATTAGATATGGTGACTGCCGCGAATTCAGACCCAGGCGGCACAGAAAGTGTGCCCGAAGACCGGCCCGTCTATGGCCGCTTTCTGGCATGTCCGGCCAGCATCCAGGTTCTGGCAGCCACTGATCATGCGTTGAATGGCCAACATTCGGCAACCAGCGCTTCGGTATTTTTCCGTCCGCCCGTGTCCGGACGCACAACGGCAGCTAACCGGCTGCCAGATATTCAGTTCTCTTACGGCTGCCGATGTTGAGAAAGAGAACGGCCGTAGTACGGCCTTAGGGCATCCGTTTTTTCTTCGGGAAGCGGTAATCGGCCGAAGCACGGCAAGCGACCGGCCACAGAATATGCGTATTCTTGCGGCAGTTGGTGTTCGAAAGGAGACCGGCCGGAGCGCGGCTGCCGTGCATTCGTTGTTTCAACGGTGAACCGCGCGTCCGGCGGTAGAATATCCGGCAACCAGTGTTATGAAGGATACCGGCCGACATACGGCCCCAGAATATACGTTTTTCATTCGGTTAGCTGTCCTCGGTCGAATTACGGCAAGCGAATGGCCACAGAATATTTGGCAACCGGTGTTCAAGAGGAGACCGGCCTACGTAAGGTATCTGGTTATACGTCATTTTTTCGGCAAACGCCATACAGCCGAACAACGGCACGCACCTGGGCGTCGAGAATTCATGCACAGAAAAGGAGACCGACCGGTTTTTTCCTGGGGGGAGAAAAAGCCATTAGTGAGCCGAACGACGGGGACGCGTTTTTCATCCGCTCCGTGTTTCTACGTTTTAAATGAACGAAAATCGTTTGTCAAACAGTAATGAGTGTTCTCGGTGAACGGGCAAGGTGCAACGACTCACTGGACGTTACCAGGTAACCTTTTAGGCCAGCGAAATGTCATTTATTGCCACAAGAAGACTGTGCCACACCGACGGGTGAGCTAAGCCTCGCCAGTCATCGCCGCTACCACGCCTCTGCCGCCGGCTTCGACGACGCATCAGCTCGAGGCTATTCACCCCCTCAAGAAATGGAGAGCATTGGAGACATCGACCCGGCAGAGATGTCCGATCCGAGATGGAGATGGTTCACCAAAATAACTGGCCTTCAAGGGCGTCGAGCAAGCGGCCACCACGCAGGAGGTAAACCGCCACCATGTCAAGGACTCCCCACCAAAGAAAGGCAAGTGCGAGCAAAAGCGCAAGTTATTCTGCTTACAATTAAACTGCGACAAGAAATATTGCACTATGTTGTTGGTGATAGACGTAGAAGAGACTCGCTCGCCCTGCACTATGTTACTTGATGAGATTTTACGACTGCCTATTTAGAAAAAAAAATACTTTAAATTTGCGATAACAACAGAGCCTTGTCACTGACGAAGCCTAGCTGTTAATTTAGTTCCGATGTTTGAAGGCGAGCTTAGCTACTCTTGGGATATGACTCATTTGATTAAACATAATCGCCAGCATCCTAGGAAACATGGATTTTGTCAGGATTTTCTTGCTCAACGCAGATTGTTGAGTTCACGTACGATTTGGCTCTTGCAATAGATAAGCTTAAAGTGGTTGACTGTATATTCTTGGACTGCAATAAAGCAAATGATGGTGTCACAAACTCGAGCGTAAGACGTCTAAAAGTACCTTATAAATTTTTCATTTCATTTGTACAGCGCCTAATTCTTGTTGCAGTCGTTCGATTCATTCAGTTCGGTTCCATTCGCCCCGAGACAATATGGAGCTTTCTCGAACGAAGAGACGGTAACACGATCACTCCCCGGCTCGCCGGCGAGAAAACAACAAAAATAAAACCTCCGCCTCTCCGGTTTCGTCGAAGCTTCCAGTACTTTCGAGGAGGTGCGCGTGGCCTTGCCAGTGCTAAAGAGCGTCGATGATTCTAGAAGGGAGAAGAGTGAAGTTATTCGCTGACGGCGGCGGGCGCGTTGTGTGGTGTGCTCTCCATCTCCGCGCCGGCACGGTTATAAAAAGAGAAGCCGCGCCTAAGCAAACCAGCTACGTTTGGCAGTCGTGATGTGACAACGGCACCTGTCAGTTTGTGCATCACACCATCGGCGACCCGCACCCTGGAGGACTCCAACGTACTCCCGGGCCTCGAATCAACGTGATCGTCCCGGACGACCTGGCCTACAACGAAGCCGCCCTTCCCAGGTAGCCGAATCGCCTCCGACAGCGGTGCATCGTCCGGCCCGGTCGGTGAATATGCTGGGACTCTGTCTCTCATAAGCATCGAACTGTTCGTTTTCTTTTTTTGTTAACTGCTACGCTTCGTAATATTCATTTGTTAGCGCTCCTGTTTGTATCATTTTGTCTAATTGGACTGTTTCTTGTATTTGAATTCCATCTAAGTTGTCTGTCATTATATCTAAGTTGTCTGTCATTATCGATCCGTTACTTCGGGCTTGTGTTTGTAACTTGCCTGTATAAATATAAGTCTTTGTGCTGTTTTTCGTTCAGGGCTCTTGCTCATTCTTGCCGCTCTGGTCGGCGAAAGCCGCACATCAGACGGCCACCCCCTTTGTCACCTGGGCCCTGTGGATTCGGTGGGGTTTGTTGGCTCTCTGGAGTCGACTTCCCATATCTTCCGACAGTGCACCCTAATTTAAGGAACCGGGTGACAGTTGGTGTTCCATATCACACTTCTGCGTAGTACATTTCATCCTATGCACTGAATGAATCGGTTTTTGCATTGGTATTACTATTGGCCCTATAGCTTTGTTCAAAAGTACTGTGTAGTTTACCGGACTATAGGGAATGAATGTGATTCCGTATACCTGCAGCTTTATTCGAATTTAAAATTATCCTGGTGTGCTGATTCAGAAAAGTTTTTGGGTGTTAAACAGTGTGTTAAAGGCACCTTTACAAGAAAACCTTCTTTCCAATTGAATAAGCATATCGTAAATTATGCTGCTCTGACAACGGCCGAGGAATATAAATACCTAGGAGTTTATTTAGGGAGTGGTTAGAGGTTAAATATGCAGGTTCACACCATAAAAGTTACGTCTGCATATGTTTTTGGCTTTCTGAAACGAAATTTCAGTGAACCTCCATCTAACTGAAAAGAACAACCGTATTTCACTCATGTGCGCTCAATCTTGGAGTACGCATGTGTTTTTGTGGATCCCTACACCAAAGAGCTGGTTGATACGCTCGAAAACATACAGAATATGTCAGTGCGATTCGTATTAGGTAATTGGCACGCTCAACTTAGCATGAGAGAAAGTAAAAGTAAACTGAAATGGCACGAAGTGGAAGATCACAGACGAAACCACAGGTTGAACTTTTTTCGTTATATCTATCATTCGAAAACTGTAGTAGAAAGGGGATAGGTATGTACAAGCTCCATTCTACATATCGCAAAGTGGGACCGCTAGCTTAAAGCAAATTATTAACTTTCCTGTAAAGTTACGCCTTGCGCGATTCATTTTATTTTACATCAATAGTGCAGTGTAATTATCTTCCACGTATGATTGCATTAACTGTTTATATTGACGATTTTCAGCACGCTTTGTAGAATTATTTTGTTATTTTGTCTCATATTTAATGCTTAGTGTTATGTATCCCCCTTCTGTAATGCATGCAAAGGCAAGCAGGCATCAAATAAATAAATAAATAAATAAAACAATGAATAAATAAATGGATAAAAATAAGTAAATAAATAAATAAATAAATAAATAAATAAACAAATAAATAAAAATAAAAAATAAATAAATAAACTTCCAAAGGCGCAAGTCTGCCTCCAATAGGTTGAGAACCCTACGCATTCAGCCTTGACCAATAAAATATTTATTGCCCTATTTGTTGCAGTATGCAAGGTTACCTATATGCATGCTACCATTGCTATGTTATTGGTTTGAAACAAATTATGTAACTCTAATTTTACGCCTTTCCTTGCGCGAACACACAGGGATACAACTGCAGCCGCCTGAAGCAGGGCGTCATTCGCAACGCGTCTAGAATTTTTGGAACGTAGTATGACATTAGAAGAAAATTAAGTTCTTTTGTACTATTAAGTGGTCTGGACGTAACTCGTGAAAACAACATTAAAATAGATTGAAAATGAAAGTACCTGTTCGCTCCTGCTTAGGATCAGCCCTGCGCAAGATCATCAGAAAAGTTGATCGAGTATAAAATGTCTTTGCAAAAAAATGGGCAAAAAATGGACATACTTTTTTGTGAAGGAGTTATATTAAATGCTCCTGAGTGTTTTGTTGAGAACCAAAACGCTTCGTAAAGGCATTCACACCGGATTTATATACATCAAATTTGGTCAAGCAACTGTTATAAAATAGTTTATGTAGTCATAGCATGAAAGTGTTCCGGAATATTTCCCTAAAAGAAATTGGCTAAAACCGGCGCAATTAATCTCTCTGAAATTCAACCCACTAAAGTATGCGCCCTCCGCCGCCCCCCCCCCCCCTCCACCTCCTCTTTCCCCGTTTATTACAGGTAAGCCGCCCCACAGAGGATATCAGGACCTGGACAATACATCTATTCAAGCTCTACAAAGAACTGAATATTTTCTATGTTCGGCAGTAAAAGAGGCACAGCAATTAAAGGAACGACAATTTGTGAACACTGCTTAATAAACGAATTTTGCTGTCAACTGAGGCTGGTAATTAAGCAAGGCTGCGCTGAAAGCTTAACGGCTGGGGGTTGCGCGCGAGCTCACTTTGATGTGGCTGCATTGGACACAAAATGCTGGGTTTGTGCTGCTTCTGCACTGCGCGAATGAGTCATCTGCTTGCGCGACATGCAGTGACCGGCCTCAGTACAGTTAACGTACTGTGGCTGAACTCCAATGACCGTAGCACGGCGGTATTTCCGGCAGCTTTAGTCCGGCTGGAGTCCGACGACCGTATCTCGGCTGTCCTCCGGGGGCCGTACTTCGGCCGTACACGGGTGGCTTTAGAATGGCCGGAGCCCTACGGCTAGAATCTGGCCGTATGGCCGTAAGCCGGTCGACTGGCCGACGGACACTGGCCGTTGGACAGCCATGGGAGTACGGCCGTATACGGCCAAAAGGCCCACATTTGGACATGGGCCGAACATGGCTGCCGGAAAACGGCCGGACAGAAAATTACCGGCCAAAGTACACCGGCCTGTTTTAGGCCGAACAGTCCTGTGCTGCCTGGGGAGTCAGGCTACATCGGAGTGCGTAGCTCGGTGTGCCGCGTTCGGAAATCTCGTATGCTCTCATCATCGTCGTCATTCTATCTCCTTGGCGCCTTTTGTAATCGCCGTTTACAATAACCGATATCACCTTTGTGAGGCCTGCCATCATCATCACCATCATCATCACAAGCCTATCTACGCCCACTGCAGGGCAAAGGCCTCTCCCATTATTCTCAAATTACCTCGATCCTGTGCCAACTGTGACCAATTTATCCCCGCATGTAGGTTTAAAGTTAGGTAGCCGTAATATTCCGCTTTACGACGTGCAAAGCAGTCATTGACGTAGATGGGAAAGTGCAAGGTTAGAACGTTTCTTTTTATCACACCGCTTGGGCTAATATCATTCCGTGCATGCCGGCTCTCGCGTCCCCAAGTCATTTAGCAGCAAAGTAGTGTGATTTATCGCCTAATTGTTTCATCTGTAATTAGAACGCGCAATGCATTTTTGCAGTTCTTTGTACTTGTCTCTCACATACGATTGTAATTCTACGGCTAAAACGCAGTTATTACATCCAACGTTGGTTAGCTGTAGTCATCCAGTCGTCGTGGGAGTGGGTATGCGTTCTTATATTGCCATCAGAGACACTGTGTTTATATTTCTGCAGAGTCAAATCTACCTAGCCATTGTTACAAACGACGTCCTTAAATTATATTTCTTTTTGCCATGTCGGCCATGTCCCTTTTTCTCTCGCTGCCGGGAACATCGGCACATAAAAAGCTATGAATTGTTAGGTCGTCACCACACAGATTCATGGATCTTATAAACGTCAGCAGAGCCCTCGATCGTAACTTTGGGGCCAATGAAGGCATGCATTGATAAGGTGCTTGAAACATAACACATTCAAGGATTCTTTAGACGTCAGCAGTGCGCTTTTCGTAGTTGATAATGTTAACAAGCCGTGCATTGCGCGGTACTCAAAGAACACGCATTCAAGGACTATATGCAGGTCACTGAGCGCATGTTGCACGTTGTTGTTGATACGTGCAGAGACAGACTGGTTTCGAAAGCTAATTCAGGAATACGAGAAAAGGCACACACGTGGCGGAAGTTTTTTAAAAAGATTCTTCTGACCTTCAATTCCCATATGCGTGTGCTTGTTCCTGAGAGCAGGGTCAGTTGTCGGCTACGTGTGTCTGTTTTCAACCCCCATTCTGCATTCCTTGCCGCAGGCTGTGGCACATAAAGAGAGCAAACAGAAACGAGGGCGCCAGATAAAAAACAAGGACTCAGGCTAGAAACGTTTCGAACAAAACCGAATAAGACATCTGGCGCACTTTTTTTGGAAACTCGAGGCATGATCTCAGTCATGCCATGTATCCTCTGGTGCAGCTAGAACCGTTGCCGAAAATAAGCACAAAAACTCGCACGTGTGCGGGCTGTTATTAGCCTGTTCCTTTAAATTCCCATGAAATGGCTCACATTCGGCATTTGTAGACCTCATGTTAACCACGAATTTCTCCGCATAGCATACGCGGTAGGAATTTTGAACTTCGCAGGTATGTCTTTCAGGCCACATTTTACAGCAATATTTGACAGTTGTCATGGGCAGCCTGTTGTTGAAGATTCTGTACAAATTGTTTTTCCAACCATAATCGACACTATACCATTACTTGGCTCTTTTGGTATTTCTTATTGCGGTGAACACAGTAAAAACTTCTTCATTATCGATCGCGCCAAGCTTTTGAGGTCACCAGGAGTTCTGAGGCGGAGAGTATACTAGGAATAATCTTACGTTTAGGCAGTAGCTGCAACCCACCGGCTTCACGCCACGTAAGCGTCACGTTGGATCTTGGGGGCTATGGGAGAGCGAGAAGGGGCGCGGCCTTTGTGCGGAAGCACTGAATAGTTTTAGATTGATTTTCTTGTTCGTGACGCTAAAACCATTTCTTAAGTAATTTACCTAGGCCTATCGGTCAAAACGATTGAAAGATTACATGATGCTTTTATTCCCCGCCGGCATCAAGGTGGCAGGCAGTATTTCAGACTGCTAAGCAATCATTATAATCAGTGTACACTCGGTAATCTTCGTAATGATGGACATTTCTAAAAGCACTCCTAAAAGTTCATGTTACCTTACCATCTAATATGCTTAGGTTCGTACCTAGATGCCATACTGTTAAGTTTTTAATGGCAATATACTTTAGAGTAACCCACCAAATCATATTTATTATTCCGTTGTAGCAGTACGTAGTGTGTTCCCTATACGGAACTTCAACATATATTTATTTAAGCAAAACAAACTAAGATGCATTTCAGAACTGTGGTGAAGTTTACCATTTTCAGTAGCGTAAATGTTTTGAGAAGACAACTCAGCGGACGCTACATTCATGTTTGAGGGTAAGGTGACGTAAAACATTGAGAGCACCTAGAACTGCTAGGTTGTCTATTTGTTGGCAGTAAGGCAAATAGGCCATTCTAAAATGAGTACTGACGATTTTTCGCGCATTGTCATTGGGAATAGGTTTTATTCATAGTTGACCCTTGCACAGGCTGCTGTTGTAGGAAGTTTGAACTGAAGTGTTATTCCTTTACATCAGCGTTTCTTTAAATGAAAAAAAATGTAATAACGCGACCTCATTGTGTGTACGTAATTCCTGCTTACGCATATTTGTTCCTCGCAGTGTCTTGAGATGCTGTCCAAGAAGAGTTTTAACCGACTTCTCATCGGAGCTCTGACAGCAGTTGCTCTAGGAGTTGGCGTTTGCAGAGCACAGGATTGCCAAGCAAACCCAGATGACTGTGATGCTGCTAAAGTGAGTTTATTGCGTAAGGCCTAGGAACGCACAGGCCTTATCAAGCAAATAGTTGGAGGGCACTACCAGATAGTTGCTGTTATTTGATTTGAAATGAAAAAAAAAACAATAGACTTTTTTTGAGACTGCCAGAAGTTGAGAAGTTTTGCATCACAAAGTAAAGGACTCCGATGGTATTATGACCGCACGGCCGTGAAAGCGCAGTCTTCGACACACGCGTGATTCTTTCCGCGTGAGCTTTCGGTGAAAGTTTTTGCGAAACGTTTGGCTAACGTGCTTAACATAAAAATCGAGGCATGTAGCCCACTGCGGTAGCGCAACGTAATTGTATACATTCTAGTGTTAAGACGACAATGACGCTATGAACCATGCATCCAATAGTCTGCTACGAAAATGAAGCGCTTGAGCAGACGCTTCTGAGTCCTCAATTGTGACTAGTTGGGTGGTAGTTAAAGTAGAGGTTCCCGTCCTGTGGCAGCGAATGGGGGGCCACTCTTGACGCGTTTGTTCGTGCTTCTCGCTTCTACTCAGAAAAACCCTCGAAACTGCGTCAGAACGGTGTCACATTCTTTCGGTGTTTTGCGGCCCTTAGTTCGCGTATAGCGTTCCACAATCATTCGTGTAATGCAGTGCTAGCCTGACATCTTCCAAGTGCGACAGCTCCGTGCAGCGTCCGCGCACTTATGATGATGTTTGTGTAAATTGGCTTGGGGGAACAGATAATTTTGTTGCGGTTTTCCGCGGGAGTCATAAACCTAGAGGGACGTAGCGACAGAATTGGGTTGAGGAGTTGAATTACTGCGGAACTATCCGCCCACCCCAAGGCCTTCTTATCCCGCAGTTCCTGCAACCACTCTTCCCCTACATTCACCCGCTGTCTATTGGATATAATAATATAAAAAAAGGCGATTCTTTGACTTCTTCAACGAAAGGGTAACATCACCATAAAACCGGTATAGGGGAACAATACTTTGCATTGTCACGGAAAGACATGCCCAAAAACCGAAGTAACAGTTGTGCATTACTGGGGGCAGTTAGGTTTAAGTCTCTTCAAGATTATGGTTGCTGTGCTTTCCTGGCACCAAACTCTTTTTTAACTTCAAGCCACACCCGGCCTTGAGGTAATCATGGTGGAAGAGAATAATTCGGCCGCAATTATGAAGTTTTCTTTTTTGTACATATCGGGGATCTTCAGCAGTAGGCTAGGATTGGTTTCACGCTTTCTCTGTGCCGCTTTCAGGAAAGCACTGCGTCACCAAGATGAAGCGGACGAGTTCCGAACTCTGTGCGCTGACAACTCCAACGTTTTTACTGCTTAGGTTACGAATCCATTGTCCTAATGCTGGTGTCAAACAGGTTGCGCAGTCTTAATGTTAAAACATTGCTGACATGATGTTTGAAAACTGAAGTAATATGATAAAGGCTTTCCTTGCATATGATGAAATCTCCCAGCTAGTATCAACCGTAACCATTCAGTTTAGCGTATTTCAAATTCATTTTGATCATTGCGTGCACGAGAAAGCTCTGTACCGAAAGCTTTTCATAATCAGCATCGGATTGACGCCATCTGCTCCTCTTCGCCCAAACCTGCCGACGTGAGGGCTTCCGTGACGTGCCAACGAGCTGGCGGCGGTTGGCGGGTGCTGGTCGCCGTGTGTATCCCGTCAAGATTTTGGGGCTGACATCATGCTGCTCGGCGCGTGGATATGGTGGACACCACTGCCGGTCTGGTGGCGTCAGCGAGCGATCGCGCGCGCGGGTCCGCACCGCTACTTGTGTGACGAGAACGCTGAAGTAACGAGCTCGCTCCTGTAATGGCTGTAGCATCCGGGTTCGTTTTGTGCAAACCGAAACTGACAGGGATAAACGAGGCTGTAAATATTTTTACGCTGATATCGACAGTATAATGTGTCATTGTATGATTAGTGGGTTGGTAGGCACCGGTGAGAATGGTCCTTGTTCCGTTCCTCTGTGAGAGCGTGGTCAGCTGCATGCCCATGCAAGCAACGCCCGAATTGGTCTTGTGCAGCATGGTGCAGCGAACTGCTCTTAGTCTCAGCCACGTTCTAGGCCCCTGAGCTTCTTATGTCGTTCTTTTTTCTTTTGTTCTTACTGACTTTTCTTGGCTCTATTTAGCGCTATCGATCGAATGAGAAGCAGAGGGATTATTCTTGTGATGATGAAGAAGAATATGATGGTGGTGATGATTATGATGATGATTCGATTTTTAAGGCGCAAGGCCGACTGTAGGCAAAGAGCTACAAAAATAGTTATTTCACGAGAGTGGTCTCAGAGGTATTACTGTAAAATATACGAAAAAAAACACATCAAAATGAAAGAAAAGGCAATGAAGATGCCTGATGTAAGTGCAGTGTTGTCAATATTTCCTGTGAAATGTGAGGTGAAATTTTTTAACATGCGTAACAAACTGGAACGTGCGCTTATAAAAATTGTGGGGTCGTCATGGGGAACGATTACTCTACTTTCTCTTCCATGCACAAATTTGTTAGGTGTAGAACTCTTCATTCCTTTTCATTGAGATTAACATACTTTGATTTAGGAATTGTAGATTGTTTTCAGAACCATGTTCTATATTTTTAGTATCTTAGAACATCTCACCCCGAAATGAGTGCGTCCAGAATTATGGCATCATGCTCGAAAGTAATCGAGTGATTCTTTTGGCCCGACGAGCGCGTGTAAACATTGTACTACAATACTGGGCGACATCGAAATGTCCTTTAGATGAACCGCACTGTCTTTTCATTTCTCGAGGGAGTCATTAACTGCACTTGGGTGTGGTTACTCGAGGCAGTCATTCAGGGTGGTGGCTGCGAGAGTTGTCTCTTGGAACTGTCAGAGCGGCTGTGGCAATGTCCTGATGAGTGGAGAGCAAAGCAGGCGGCGCAAGGCAAGATCCCGTATGGGCGAGCCTCTGTCCTGGAGTGGCGTCCACTGTCTGAGTAAGGGTCTCCGCTCATTTTTCAGGGTTTTGCTGCACCAAACAAATTATAGTAACCCAACTAAATATGGAAGCTGTCAAAGTGGCAAGCATTGATTCGCCAGAGAGGCTGTTGAACCCTCTTTTAAATAGTTTCATTATCCGACTGGCGTTGATAAAAAAAAAGTAGTCAAGAGTCAAGACTCAGCCCCTTAAGAGGCATCGAAAGAGGCGCTATATCGAGCTCTAGTTAATTTGGGGTAATTCATTCGTCGATTTATGTTGGTTCCTTATTTTATATTTTGTGTACTTACTTGTGACCTAGCAATGGCAGCCTCCGTGACAACTCGCAGCGCAAATATCACCTCCAACACTTGGCGAATGCGGAACGTGTGCCTTTGTGCCGTGATAGAATAGACATCACTGCAGAACTGCAGACTAGACAAAGCGGTTATGTTTTAAGTGCGAATGCACTTCTTAGTCGAGCCTATTTCGTCCGCCGCCGTCCATCCGCCCGCAGCCTAGCAACGGAGCTAGCTAGCGTGCCTAGCAACGGCGCCGGATTTCCGACGCGTGAGGGCGCTCGCGTAGCGCCTCCTCTCCCCCCTCGCCTACTCTCCAGCTCGCAACACCCTCTCTCGGCGCGCCAGCCAGGCCACTACACTATATAAAAAATAGCAGTATCCGGCGCCCGGTTCGATCCGAGGACGTTGCGGCCGCAGCGCGACGCTCTACCGACTAAGCCACGGAAACCACGCTGATTTCGGAGTTAGGAACGCTCCTTATATCTTTAACGCATTCAAACTACGTCGTCAGCAGCGTTGCGTTGGCGACTCAGCGGCGTTATAGCGGCTTGATAACTGCGTGGTGTACACGTCATACTACAAACCCGATGGAAGATATGGAAGAGAAGGCGGCGAGGCGGTGGGCTGCGGGTGCCGAGCGCAAGCGCCGCAAGCGGGCCGACAACCGTGCATTCGCACTTTCACATTCTCCCCCTCGGGGAAATGCGGGGGACTTTTTTTGAATCCTCTGTTTGGGTACGTGACGCCGTGGCTACAGTTGCTGGGTGCGGTGACCACTCAGTAGCTGCGACCACAAACGGGGGCCCTATGGTGCGCCGCATTTGTTACGTAGCCGAATTAGACGTCAGAGAGTCATTACCGTGCATAACACGATACAGGTAGGATCGTTGTATTATTTAGGGCTGCGGTTTGTACTGATGAATGCCGTGAATGCTATGCTAGCCTTTAGTCACCCCTCCTTACAGCCTCATCAGCCCTACAAAGTTCCAAAATAGCAAAGATAGCTCTCTAAATTAAATAACAGATATCGAGTATTTGATATGTCTGGTATCTGCATATCTGATATCGGTAGCAATAATTTTCAAGCCTATTTTTATACTTGTATTGCTGGCGTGCTAAGGCTATCCACCCGTCTCACACTTTCTTCCCGCTAGCGGTGGGCTGTCTCGGGACGTCTTAACACAAAGCTATGCGTTACGAATATTTTTGTGTGGGCTTGCAGGTTCATGCTGAATGAAGGAGTGAAGGAAGGAAAACTAACTAACGAGGGCGACCAAGCAAATATCAGAATGAAAATACGCGAGCCTTAATGTAGGAAATTTTAACGCAAAAGCCGTAAACACCCATCCTGGAAAAAACTCTCGTTGTTGTCCAGAAAATGGGCGCAGCGGCGGCGAGTAAACAAAAACACGTGCGATCCCATGGGAGTTGAACCTAGGTGTGCACAGTACCAGGCGATGTATCTACCAACCACGTTATTTTCGCTTTTTCAATAATTGGTCTGTGTTATTTCTGCACTTGGGAAGCGAGAACAAAATTTCTCATTATTGTTCATTTCTTCTTGCCACATACCTCCTGGGGGATTGGCAAGGAACCTCGATCTTTGAAGGAAGATTTGCCCGCTTCTCAGAATTCACATAACAGTGAATGGAAACGTAATAGTTGTGAGATGGTGCGTACCGCATGACACCTCAACGGGATGGCACGTGAGTAGTGCAGGTGCACATTTGCCGAACAGAATACTGATACTCGGGAAGCTGTGGTTTCTGCTACGATGCTTGTTGACGTAAATGGGCCCCGAATTAGACGAGGAAACAAAAGCGTGAACGGGATGCATGCACGCTGTTGGAGAGAAGGCGGGTCAAATAATTTGCGCTTGAAGGAGAAGAAACGAAAGCAAAGAAAGCAATGCAAATTCTATGTTGAAGCAAAGTAGTTGTTGATAAGTTGTGTTTTATCAAGCACAGAAAAGTATCATTAGAAGGCGTTGCCTTGCCTTCTCACTTTCGGCGCCACAGTTCCTCTCATAATTCTTCAGTTGACTCTCATAAACAGTAACCCTCGACTTCTCCTACAAATCGAGTATCAATAAATACGTGTAAATTTATAGGAAACCGAATAGAAACCAAGCCACAAACATGCCGGCCGGAAAGTGTAATCTTTCTTGGCTTGCCAGGTACATAGTTGCAACTGCTTACCGCCGGGATTGTCCGCCGCGACACTGCGTGAGGAGCGCTGTGCACGACATTTTGTCTCCATGTAGATTGGCTAATACCATTGGGAAAATTTATTTTAATTATATGTTAAAAAAATTGCGGTGTTGTGAGATTAGTAAATTAAAAGAAAGAAAAGAAAATATTTTCGATAGGATAGTCTTCAATGAGCTACACAAACGCAAAAATGTCGGTTTACCAGTCACTTGATTTAACAGTCAAAAAGAGTTCACAAAATGCTCTAACAGGGAAAAAATAGAAACAATGCCGTTCCCAACTTCTAAATGGCTGACATAATTGATATACGTCGACATTACTCTCCGCACAAGGAATTTTAAACATGTCTGAAGGAAAATATTATACTAAAACCGCAATTACCAGCCTATTACTTTTAAAAACACATCCTTAACTCGTTTTTACGACAACAAAAAAACAGCAACGGGTTAAGAAATTTGGCTGCAATCCACGCTGTGAAGGTGGTTGGACTTCGAAGCTGTAAACGCCATCCGCAATCATTACCCATGCGACGTCACTTGAATTCAGTAATTTCTTTCATTTAGTATGGCGTTCCTGCTGACGCGGACACGAATTTTTTTCTGTTAGAGGTATAGTGCTTCGCAGTAAAAACGGGGATGACAGATGGCGAGATAAAGACAAAGTAAAACGAGGGATATGGACTTGATAGCTAAAGGTCGAACAACAGAAACAGCAGCAGGGGGCCCGTGAATGAGAAGTAAACCGGAAATTAAAATTGTTGAAGATGGGGAGTGTAAAAGAAGTGTTACGTGGCAGGAGTGGCCGAAAAACAGTTTTGATGACATTTTAGGTGATGCAAGCTGTTAATCCGCGAATTCATCAGGTTGGAATCTCTTCGAACATAGGTCACTGTGATTGAGTGCTCGGACATGTCGGGAGTCGCGCTGCGAGTACTACGGTTTGTAGGTCTCGAAATTTCGCAAACAAAGTGATCTTTTTTTTCTAAATTACATAGTTCAATCTAATATTGTCTTTTTGTTCTTCTATTACATATTTTAAGGATGGTGGCCTCCAGGAAGGCAGAACATGCATATATCAAAAGACGTGCTCGCAATCGCAGATGGTATATTCAATTTATTCAAGATGGTGGGCCACTTTGGTTCTTCAATTACCCAGGGAAGGGTGCGGAGCTGGGTACAATTTTTCTTCAGTCTCAGGCCGAGGGCGAAATTCATTAACGACGATGAAGGGCTATTTAAATTGGTTCGTTCAACACTGTACACGAATGTAATACGAAAATCTAAGCAACAAGGGGAATGACGATGACTGTTACTGCTGCGGATAGTTCACTTTTTGCAGATAGATAGGGTAACATAATATTTAGGTTTTGGTTTTGAAATATTTCCACCGAATAGTGGTGATGCTATTTTCCAGTATTCAGAGACCATTGGGATGGTTGGCTTCTAGATTCTAGTACAGCTTTCTGCGCAACTAGAAACAGCAACGGCCGTGGCCTAACTGCTTGTGTTCGCGCACTAAAAATACAAGTAAAGACAATTGTGGAAGCTGTGATTTGGACTTGCTAGTTACTTGTTTAACATCTCTTCAGACGTAGAAAACGTCGCAATAAGGAATATTATTCTGTCCGTATACCCCTACCACCGCTTCGAGCAACCAAGTTGGCAATATTAACATGGATTTTTCAAGAATGCAGCGGAAACATCTACATTTTAAGAAAAGAAAACATTACCGCAGAGCTGTACTAGAGGATAGGAAATCCTTCCTGGATAATAACTCACATAATAGAGGATAGGAAATCTTTCCTGTGCAATAACAAACAGTAGTCCAAAAATAATGCAATACCTTTTCGCCGCCCGTGCCAACAAAATGTATGATTTTTCGAATGCCCTGCAGGTGATCAACTGAAAAATAAGATTATCTTACAGAGCGTCTCATAGAAACGTTCTGAAAATGAACAGTGCACCATATACTAGTTGATACTGGCGGATGAGTCAGTGGCCGAAAAGGCTGCCACATGTAGTCGGGACGAAAACGCTCAACAAAACACAAGGTGCGCTGTTACGTTGGTATCAATGCTAACCATTCGTTGCCGTGTACCCCCACAGGCAGGAGCGTGTCACGGCCTGCATTTCCCCTAAAAAGTCGATTTGGCGGATGTTCCACGTGTCGGACGGACTTGAAAAACCAAAAAATAATAACAAATGAAAAAATAGCAAAAATTGGCGAACACGCTGCATTGTATGCAGAAATGCAGATTTGGCTGAAGTGGCACTGTTAATCGTTTCAATAGCGTAAACAAACAATATTGCTCCAACTGTTTCTCTAAAAACAAACCAAATAGAAAAATAGAAAAGTAGTACCAAAAATTGTAACTCCCGGAATTTTGACAAAAATGCACATTAGGGGGAAGTGAGAACTTTAGTCATTATAAAAGCGCTTTATGTGGGCTTAACTGATGTCACAGGATATTGCAAACCAAAAATAAAAAAAATTGAAAAGTAATCGTGGGAATGGCGAACCGTGTAAAGCCTTGCATTTCGAGAAGAATGCAGATTAGACGAAAATATCACGTGTATTCGTTAATATAGGGTAAAAAAAGATATCTAGTCGGACAGAGGTTTGAAAAACCAAAAGTTTTCGTTGTAATGAACGCACAACCTACACAGGCGGCACAAAAGTGCTGCACGTTAGTAGACAATTCTCCGTATCAGTGCAGGTTTTTTTGCAGACAACAAAATGGTTGAATCAATAGCAAGGATAAACACATTCTGTGAAAAGTTTAAGACACCACATAAGTGTCACTATTATTTTCCTGCGATTGATAGTAATTCAGCTTCACCGACTTGAGTGCACTTATTGCTTTTCGTGACTAACTTAGTGCACGTTTTAATTCCTTTGTTCACATTCCGCCTCGCGTTTCCTTCTAAAGGGCAGCAATACGGCCACCTTGTTTAGTAGTTAGGATAAGCATGCTTCGTAGAACTAAATATATCGAACAGTAGATATATGCCGAACGTCTGTGCCACCAAAGCGCATCATCTTTCGAATATTCATTCCCGCGCACCTATCTGTTACAGGTCGATTAGACTGATTGTAGGGTTTAATGCGCCGACGCAAGACAGGCGATGAGGCGCGCCGTAGTGGAGGGCTCGGCATTAATTTCGACCACCTGGGGTTTTTAACGTATCTGTTTCAGAAAGTCCTTCGGTAACTTTGTCGGTTTTGTCTCAGTATGACCAGCCAGAAACAAGCCAGGAAAAAATTAAAGGATAAAATAAAATAAAAAAAAATAATAAAAATAAATTCTTTTGCAATGAAAGGGGCAGCATGCAATCTTAGTGCCCGACACCTTTCCTTGTTTATCATTTTCTTTGTTAACGATGGCCATTTTTTGATGGTATTTCTCCCGAAGCAAATGTCTTGAAGGAGCCATCTTGTCGGCAATCAATGCCGGTGTTTTGGAAAAGAAACTGTTGTCGAATACGTTAGTGCCAAATACACCAGCAGTCGTAAGCGAGTAATTGACGCTAAATTGAAGCAAATAAATTATGCTGGAGCTTGTATCCGGTAGGGATGGATGAAAACAGGGTGCTAACTAAGCAAAGATTCTAACAACCGTTGCGTTGCCCAACCTATGCCGGCCTTTCATTTTTGCTTAATCAGGGCCAATTTATTCGTAATAGAAAGCCAAAAAGATGGCGCAATTAGGGATTGGATAAAACCACCTTCCTTGTGGCAATTTTTTGCAGCTGCTGGTGGACTACAACCTTACTAATGTACGAGTGTCTTCGTCACCAAGTCCAGAGAAGATCTGCGAGCAGTACGTGAAAACGTCGCTCTCTGAAGATGGCCACACGGCTGAGTTCAACTACACATACCGATATCCTGGCGCAGACGACAGCCCGTAAGTGCAGAAATGGTACCGGGGACGGATGGCCAGACTGATGGTAAACTATTCTCTGGTGCACCTCGACGACGCAACCAATGAAACAGTAGGGCTAACTCCTCAATACGCTGCTTGAAAGCATCCCCTAGTAATAATAAGTCATTTGTTATACGTTCGTATGGTCGAAATCAAAGAAATGTTTGGGCTGAGGGAAGCCTTCTTGTAAGTGGGTTGGAAATTAATAGCGCGTGCTAAGCCACCGTTTCTTTATTGTGTACGCTGTTGAAAACATAAACGAGATGGTTAGATGGTTGCATTTGCAAGGTAAAAAAACCGATGAGCGTTGCATTGCACGCAGGAGTGGGTGGAGGCTTGCATGGGCAACGGATAGGATTGAGGTAGAACCAAGGATACCGTTATAGATAAGGTAAGAAACAGTGTAAAGATGCCATTTTCAAAAGCGAAATCTTTCATTTTTGACGACAAAAAAATTGTTGTTAGCTGGATATCATGCGATAATTTTGCACAAACAGATCCAGTTGCGCGTCATGATGCACCAATTTCTAGCCGCATATAAGTGTTGGTATCCTGCAAGTTAAATATATCCTAAAAAGGTTTGATCGCTCTGGGTAATTGCCCCCAAATCATTCGTTGCGCTTTCTTTCCTGCACACCATTCTGACGATAGCGGGACTGATTGTCAAAAAGTGGTGCCGGTGGTCAACGAAAGAATGGGAGGGAAGCCGTCGGCGGTTGCACTTTTTATCGTTGTTCTCTTTGAATACCCCGGTTTATAGAGAGTAACACTCAGTAAGCCATAGTTATTGTTCACGTTAGGGGAATGGGTTTTTTGGAGATAAAACAATTCATACATAGAAATGTTTTCATCTGCGTATAACAGCTATATCTTAGCGAACGCGGTAAACTTAGAATACGGCGACTGATAAACGCAAACAATATGAAAATGAATAACGTCTTGGAATAAAGAATTTGAGTTATTGTTTATATGGTAAGCTAGCGCATGGATAGAAAACCGTTAGTGAAGCTTTAATGTTGAAGCCACCACTGATGGCTCAGAACCGTGATGAACATATTTAGAAAAAAATGCTGGTTTCTTGGGAAGCGCAGTCAATAAAGGCATTTCTGTCCCAAAAGCAGGCAATAATATAAAACGTTCACATTTTTTTCTAGCATGTTTGACAACCAAACAATCACGGCTTCCGGCAATACAGTGCTTCAGGGTACCTTCGGCAGTGGTGAGTGTCAAAGACCGTAAATGTAAATTGTGCTGACATTTTGTAATACTACCTGATCCGTTCAACAAACCGAGTTAGGGCAAAGGTCATCCAAAACAACAGTTCGCACATCAATTGCCTGTGTCTGAAGAGTTTTAATGGAAGGCGAGAACATATATGTGATCGGTGTACTAAATTTAGGTTTAACAATTGCGTAGGGACCTTTCGGCACGAGCGACATCAAGCTGGAAGAACGAATGTTTGTTCTTTGGACAAGCCGGTTAATCATGGTAGGAGTATTCCTGGAAATGTTTGTTATGGAGACGCAGTATTTGGAGCTTTGTTTTTGTGGTATTTGTATTCGTGTCAAATGTGTTTGTGGTATTTCTATCCGTCGTATTTGTAACTTGAAGACGTGGTATTTACATCCTAAGAAACAACAGCTGAATAAAGATGATGCTGGCACAAACTAGATAACTGTAGCCTTAAAGGTATACCACTTCCAGAAAATGCCTTGTTTCAAGCGAAGCAGCGATTATACGAAGCCTGTGAAGGAATATGGGAAACTAAACTATATTAACAGTGATAATGTTTTGTTGGACACAAAAAAATATTTTCAAGGAAAAATTTTTTGCTGTAATAAAAATACACTGCAATGCACTTGGAGGACACCTGAAAAAATTATTGGCGTACCCGTGGAGGCATCCACTTTTTGCCTGCATGCCATCAGAATGCCCAGCAGAAATATTTGTGACGCGGGTTCCTGCTATATTGCACAGGCCAACAACTGAGGACTTCCTACTGAAGATATAAATTATAGATTCTTTTGATTGAAATTCATGATTCAAATTGTTTTTAGTGCAAGGATGATGACTCTTTCATCCGCCGAAAGTTTCGAATGACTACAGTAGTCTTCCCTGAATTAGATAAATAGAAAATTTTGGTGTGTCTCTTTATCTTTTTGTATATCGGTCTAGGGGTTCCTTAATTCAGTCGTCCATAGAAAAGTTACAATACGTTTTTCAATGAGAAGTTTATATAAACAAGTTTTCGAAAAAACTAAATCTGTAAACTCTGTGCTTACTTGTCAACATTGTTCAGCTAAAATGGAACTTCATGCACATCTTAGAGAGAGCAGGGATACGCGTAATGCTTGCAGGTTTTTTTAAATACCTGTGTGCCGCGATCCAGTGAAAAAATAGACCTTGGAAACACTTTCTTGGCCAAAAATACACGAAACACTCGCAGCCAACCATAAACGTTGTGTTGGTATTTGAAGAAGTCTAACACTAACGAAATAATTCAGTAGATGCTGCTGGAGTAGTGGAATGCGAAATAATTGAATTACGTGAGCAGAATCCACTGTGTTTATGGTAGGATGAAGAAGACGGGAGGGGGAGAGCACGAAAGGTGGTGGGGCAGAGAAGAATGGCGTTTACGTTGCAGGGGTGGCAGAAGCCTATTATCTTTCGACCGCAATTACAATTACGGCTGAGTGAGCAGGTAGCCGGTCACTTTTTCGTGGCTGGATTGCTCCCAACAAAATTCAGGTATCCGGATCTCTCGTCTATGATTTCCACTTCGGGTTGTTTTTAAATGCGGCCTTGTCATCGGAGTTTACGGCAGCTTACCATGCAGAGTTTGGCTACATACTTCATGCCTGAAAGTCAAATTTATAAGGTTTTTCATGATTGCTGATGCCCTGCTCAAAATAAAAAGATCCCGTTCCTCCAAACCACCGTTCAGCATACAGCGTGATGTATTCACCAGGTATACCAACATCCGGGCGCATGATGCCTCCATTGAAAACGGTCATACTTGTAACGACTAAAATGGTAACGTCCCCGCCCCTCTGCACTTAGCCGAGGCAGCACACTCTGTCTACAACAAGTCACCTAATCGGCTCTGCCTGTGTTAAGGCTTTACCGGCTCTTCCTCCGAGCTACCGATGTCAATGTGATGAAGTAAACAATACTGGTAACGGAGATAGCGTTCCAAACCATGGAGAAACTAAAGTACACCGTTCTCGGCACTCCCCTTAACAGAGACCATGCTCCGTGTGATGCAAAGTGCTTTGTGGTTGATGCCGCAAACATCACAGGCCGGCGAAAACCGCCATCTCTGTCTCAAAGCGGCGGGCCAAACATCAAGCACGCTCATAGTATGTGTCGCCACTTTAAGCCTGCCCAACAAGCAGCCAGCCATGTACCGTACAAACCAGCGGTTCTCATCACTGCAACATGCAACGACCCTGCTGTGTACTATAGCAAGGACACGGGTATCCCGGGTAACGTGTTGAACACCCCATGGAACTACGTTGCAGAGGAGCTAGGTGTCTGTACCTGCGCAACAAGAATTAGCACATACGTTTTTGGCATGGCCAATTCCGACTGAAACTCCTGTGAGTCGTCAGGGATGCTGTGACCTATTTAATGACCGATCAAACGTGACCCTTGAACCCCTCTGAAGTATGAATATTCTCCACATACTCAATAGACTGGTTTTATTGTATCATGCTAAGAGTCATATGGTGGTCCACTGCCGCGTGCTTTCAGCGGCATGACAAATTGGTCTCGGCATCAGCATGGCGCATAGGCGGTGGCTTGGACAGCCGTTTGAGCAGCAAAAACTGGTGTTTGGTTTTGAAGCCAGTGTCAACGGCTCTAGGTTGACCTGTCGTTTAAATCCACAAAAGAAGGCGCATGGCGGAAGCCACCGTCAATGTAAAAAATGCGCGCAATAACAATTTCACCAACTTGCCCAGGTCGCCGCAGTCGTAAAGAATTCAGCATCATCCTGGCAGCCAAAACGTTGGCTGGTACAAGCGCCTTTAAAGATTCAGTGTAACCGTCATGCTGATGGTTTGTGACACCACTAACAGGGTGTTTATCACTACAGCAGCATTTTCGCAACCTCCATTCTTGGGCCCTGTCGCTCTCCTGCTGGCGCGGCACTTACGTACTCTGGTTAAAGGACAAACCCTGCAACAAGTTTCCTACCTTTTTAAAATCCTAAATGCTCGCAGAGCGTAGTCCAAACAGATGTGCAGTACTTAGAATAATGAATCACAAGGAACCTGAGACACAAAGTACCTCTGTATGACGATCTGGTAACTTGCAGAATGAGTCAAAAATATTCCTTTTCGTAGTCCTGGCTCTCCTGAAGGGCTAAAATAATGTCACTAGAAGAACGTAGAAGCTATGTTCAGGCTCCGGTCCAGTTGCAGCAATAAACACTTTCCATGGCCACTTTCGAAGAAAAGCCGCAAAAGAAAAATACCAACGGAACGCGGGTTTCCTGCAACGAGAAATCACTGAGTGTCGCTTCGTGCTCGGGATAATTATACCTTTCACAATGCTTTATGAAGCGAAAAAAAAGAGTAGTAGCACTTATTAAAAGTGTTGCAGAGTTCTTTTACGCTGCTCTTTCATCTCGATTTCACTGAGCGAGAGAGAGAGAGAGAGAGATAGAGAGAGACATAGAGAGAGAGAGAGAGAGAGAGAGAGAGAGAGAGAGAGAGAGAGAGAGAGCTTTTTATAGTGAACTGGTGAGGGGAGCCATGCTAGTGACTGGGCTTGCTACGCAAAACGGTAAACGACTACTGCATGAGTGGCGAATGTTGGACATTACCGGTACAACAGCGAGAGGGCAAACAACAAATGCTTAAAACGAGAAACAAGAAAAATGCTGCTAGCAAAGTTGGAATGCAGAAATAAATTTGAATACAAAATCGGTAATGTAAGTAAGTAAGTAAGTTTATTTGAGCACTGTAAATTACACACATTGTTAATTCTGCGCCGCTTAAGCACTAGCGTGCTTGAGTGCGGCACAGGCAGCCGGCATAGTTAACAGCAGTGCAACAAAACGCGATCACTCACGTACATAATAAAGTTCGAAACATTTGAACAAATAAATAGTTGAAAGCACAAAAAAAATTTAACATCTGCCTCAAAAACACATAAAAAAGAACGCAACACAATAGGCATTGTGTGAAAATTACCTACAGCGGTGAATAACAATACTCGAAATATCTCACAGTTGTACATAATGCAGATCAATAAACTTCTTGACAAATAAAGCACTTGTCATTGATCAATTGTAATACTTATCGTATTAACATATCATAACTAAACTCGAAAATCACATTTAGCATTTCCATACACAGTTCACATTCTTCCATCGAGACGCTTGAAAAAAAAACACATACACGCAGAAAGTACATTTCATATTGTTTCTAGGCATACATTTTTCAAGGCGCGCTTCACTCGCTTCAATGACAGAATATTAAGTGCGTCAATTGGCAGGTTATTAAAAAGGGAAGGAACATAATACACTCGGCGTCTCTTCTTAAAATCTGTGAAAATCCGTGGTACATTGTAATATTAACTTTTTCTCAAACCAAACGTACTCTTTGGTTTAACCTCTTTAAACCGATTATCGTAATAGTGGTTTACATAAATTACGTAATCGCGTAACTTTTCCACTGTAAGAAGATCTACTAGTTTCAATAGGCTTTTCTTGTCTAGATCATTTGAATTGGTACCGTAACATATAGTCTTTGCACACTTGAAGAATATTTTATTTATTTGTTTTTTGAGTGTGTCAGAACAAAACCCGTAAAGGGAAATCCCGTATCTTAAAAGCGACTCCCCCAGTGCTTGATAAACAATCTTTCTTAACTTAACACTCGTACTGCTTTTAATTTGATACAGCTGAGCGGCAACACAACGTAACTTTTTACATATGCTCTCGACATGAACGCGCCACGACAAAGTCTCATTTATTTCCAATCCAAAATAGGTTGCAGTAACACATAGCTTCATTATGTGGGTTATAACAGACCAAATAAAAATCGGTCTATAATTATCAATGCTGCCTTTCTTTCCTCTCTTGTACAGTGGCCTAATAATTGATATTTTCATTTCATTGGGTATTATACTCGTGTTGAGTATCCCGTTAATTATAGCCTGGACCACAGTTCTCAATTCCTTAAAATTTCTGAAAATATCTCTCGGCCTTATTCCATCCACACTAGCAGGTTTAAATATTGGTATATGGTTAACAATACACCAAAGATTTTTGTCATTTCTGGCAAATAAGCCGATTATGAGCATGTTGACCTACTACTTATTCCATCCGAAGATGGTACTTTCTTTGCTCCCCTAACTCCTTCAATAGCATGTATAAAGTGGGCATTGAATGTATCATTCAAAGAGCGGACGTCCCTGTTCTTAAAGTTATTAATAATGGTGTCGTCAATAGACGTTTTCTTTCGTTTTCCTATAAGCTGATTTAACATTCCCCAGGTGTTTTTCGGGCTTCTTTTATTAATGGAACATTTTTCCAAATAGTTCCGGTTTTTCGCGAGCCACAGCTTTGCTGTGACTTTATTACGAATTCTTCTGGATTCTTCCTTCAAAATTGGATTTCCGGATTCCTCCTTTCAGCATTTCCATATTTCTTCTTTTTCTTCAGAAACTTTAATTATTTATCCATCTATCCATTCGCTTTGATGCTTCTTCGTCTCAAGCCTTTCCGTTTAGAAGCCGGGGAGTAAATATTGTTCAGTTCCGTCACCAGGTTGTGATACATTTCTACGTGGTTATACTGCAATAAGGAATTCCAGTCATATTCCTTAATTAACTTGTCAACGATACAAGTTCTTATTTGAGTCATCTTCTGTTCCTCCGTTTGTTTCGTAGCTATTTTCTCAAGGAAAGCTAGAGAAATGAAGTAGTGGTCCGCAACTTTTTTTTCTATTAAACCAGACAAGCTTTGTATGGACGTTGGTATTGCAATATGATCAATGCAAGTTTGTGTAAAGGTTTCTCCTCGCCATTCTTCTCTCGTACAGTCGTCGATTACGTTACTTAATCCATATCCTGCTAACAAGGTTAAGTACGTATGAACGTATGGTTTCTCCGGAACTGCTACATCTATATTGAAATCTCCAACAAATATGAGATTCCTATTATGAAATTTGTTAATTACTTCTTTCAGTTCTAGGAGAAATGTATTGACACTATTGTTACGGGGCCTATATATGGCACAGATTACGTAACTAGCTGACTTTGTGTTTACCGAGAGTATTAACGATTGTGCAGAACTAAAGGTGTAACTTAGCAGCCCGCATATGCGGTTACATTTAATAAACATCGAAACTCCTCCACCTTTCCGTTTCTTTTAGCAGAAGTTGTACTGTATGTACCCATTCATAGTATATTGACCGCACTCCGATTCTTCGAGGTTTGTCTCGCATACTACTAATGCATCAGGAGTAACAGTCTGTCCACAAAGATATGTTCTTAGCAGGTCCCAGTGTTTCTTCACACTTCTCGTGTTTATATGTAGAAGACTAAACCCAATATCACAATCCTGATCGGTCAGTGAATCTTGAATATAACCGTCCAATTCCTCAAACGAAGGGAAAGTCTTAGACATTTTATAGCTTGTCGAGGTCCGCCTCGCTGTCCACTCGAATTACTGTTTCACCTGGGGCTTTCCTAGTTAGTACTTTGACATTCTTTGTGCAAACATACTGATACCCTTTTGCTTTGGCTATCGGCTTTGTGATCCAAAACAGTTTTTTCACTCGCTGTGTTAGATTTTCGTTGATGAAAATGGACTCCGAACTGAGAGCCAGACGTTTCTCAAGCCACTCGTCTCTACAGATCTGCGCGCAAACTTTACAATGATTGGTGGGACGTTTTCTTCTTTTCCACGTAACCTATGTACAGCCTCGATTTCCTCTTTGTCTCGAACGGGGAGTTCCAATTTTTGGGCCAGGTTTTGTACTACTTCCACCAAGTCTTCCTTCTTTGCCTCTGGTAATCCATAAATTTTCAGGTTACATCTGCGCGAATACTGCTCTGCGTTATCGACAGTCAACTGCAGGTCCTTTATTTCTTTTTCTCGATCAGTCACTTGTACTTCAAGTGAGTCGACTTTCTTTTTCAACTGTTCGATAGTTTTGCCTTGACCATCCACTTTCGTCAAGATCTCGTCGTACTTGTCTGAAAGCAGTGACATGGCCTTTTAAATTTCCTGAGTTGACTGCTGAGACATGTCAAGTTTAGCTTCAAGAGCGTCATTTTTTACGACGTGCATGTTCACGATCGAATCCACAGAGTCAATTTTGTTCTTTAAGGCAGTTACTACTTCGTCTAGCTTCTTTATCTCCCTTACAATTTCGGCGCAACATGCATTTGCCTCCGTTGGGCCTACCGCGCGCTTATCATCGCTAGTAGGCGTGGCAGATAGCGGCTGCCTTTCCTTACGCACTCGGCATGTAGCGCATTGCCAACTATCAGCTTCTTCTGAAGACATAGCCTTCATGGTTTTTTTCGTTAGTCCAGAGCACTTCCCATAATTATACCAGTTTTCACACGCTCCGCAGTTTATACCTGCATGTTCTGCAGATACAGCTTTCATGCACGCCAAACAATCCATAGACATCTTGACAGTTTGGTATTGGCAGAAATAAAATTTGAATACAAATACGGTAATGTAAACCCTGAATCTAAATTTAAAACAAACGGTGTTAAAAGAGAGTAGAACAACAACTCCCCTCTTCCCCTCCAAAAATAGGATAAACACCACAGCGCTAAACCGCCTATATTTCAAGACATGTGCACTGACTATGGTCAAGGGAGATTTTTCTAATTCAGAGTGTTGTGAGGACTGGGGCAGAACACTTGTTGTCCCAATGAACTATCAGCACTATTGGTCCAGGGCCAAAAAAATGTCAAAGTTCAAGCCTGCTTCCCCGGGGTACAGCAGACAGGGAGCTGGCGGCAGTCTTTTGCGCCGCACGAATCGAGGGCAGATGTACAACAGCTGATTTACAGTGTAAGGCACGGCGCAAGTCAGGCACAGCGGTGAATCTCCCAAAATAACTTAAAACTAAAACTTGAAATAAACTCTACAGTCAGGCGCAGTCGGTGCGGTACTCCTTTAGGCAGCGTGCAAAAATTGAAGTCACCCCAACTACCTCTATTATAATTGTAATGGACCTCGAGGTCCTCCGTCTGCCAAGCCGACGAGAGAGAGCGGAGAGCGGACGTCTGATGAGAATGAGGGCTTTAATCGAACTCGCTGCGGGTGTTGCGCGAGCGCGTGCCACCACTTCCTTCTCAGATGAACTGATGATGATGCAGCGTCGTCTGCTATAGCGCTGAAGAGGAAGTTCCAACAATCTCCCGCACCGACAGATGACGGGGGTGCGCTACAGATGAATGGTCTCTGCAGAGCGATAGAAAGCAATGGTAGATAGAAATAAGATATATTTACACTATAAATACAGAGAATCGGGGGCTAAGCAGCCATCTTGACGCCCCGCCTGGTCGTCTTTGTCTTCGTCTATGCGTCAGTTGTGCTATGTGCCTGCATCGACGAAACAGCAAGGCTATTCCCTAGGTCAAGGCTTGGTTACCACGCGGAAACGTCTTGTCGCTCGTTCGTTGGTTCGAATGCTTTTTACAAGTGTCTCATCACCAGTTCGGTCTCCGAAATTTGCTCGTCGTTGCATTTTATGATGTTTCCAATGTCTGAGCAGCAGTCAAGAGTTTTTGATTCCTCGTTCGCTTCCACGCATGATCGGAACACGATAGCGTTGACACAGTGCGTGGCATGTTGTCCTAATAGCAGCGGGCCTTGAACAGTCCAGCCTAGCAAGATTTACACTGCTGTAGGCGTCGGCGTCACTGCCCTAACGTTGCCTGTTACAAGTTCCCAGTTAGGCTCTGCCCCAATCAGGATCGATATTTTGCTTTCGCCGAATCGTTGTGCTCAGAGGGTCTGCTTGACCAAGTGCATTTCTCTCATCGTCGTGATGACTTGGTCGTCCGGTACGGGAATGGGCTCGTTGCATATTGTGTCAATTTCGAGCACCTCAATCCTGACGGGCCTCTCTGTCTTTCCGCTATCTATGGACAGACGTACTTTTCGGAAGGTTTTTGTCGCCTTTGGACCTCGGAAGGCAACCACAGTGAAGGTTTCCTCTTCTAAGAACTCGCATCCCAGTTTCTTGGACGCCTCTGTAGTGATGAATCTGCGTTGGCTTCCGCCGTTGAAAAGAATCCGGTGGCGTCCCAAGAATGCGGAGCCTGCTACTGTTGCAGTCAAAGTTTGGGGGAGGACCGTGGGTCCAGTAGAGGCCACGTTGCTGCTGCTGGGGGCGTCTGCTGTGCACGTGTTGGTTGCATGCTTTTGAGCACACTTGCGGCAGCGCAGTCGACCTCGGCAGTCCTTGCACAAGTGGCCTTTTTTCAGACATCAGAAGCATCGTCCTTGCCTGGTGAACAGCTGCTTCTTCCGTTTTAGGCTCCATTCGTCGCTGTCCCAAACCTCAGAATGATGCTTCACGGACTGGCAGAACAAGCACCGTTGAAGGTTGTTCGCCGAGCTTTGCAGAGCCGATACGGTTTGTAAGTTTCAGGGCCTCTGTTGTCTAGGTGGCTGTTGTGGTGCCACGGCGACGTCCAGTGTTGTCACAGCTATTTGACGCTGCACAGCTTCTTGACACCGAACTTGATGGTCGAAAAATTCGAGAAGCTGCTGGAATTCTTGTTCGGCTTGTGCCGTGTCGTTCTGTTTGTAACTACGGCTTGCGTCGAGCTGGATGTCGTTGAAGTAGACGTCGGTAACTTGAAGAGTTCGTGGCACTTCAAGACCATGTCGTGCGGTAGGGTTCTAAAGACAACCTCCCGTAGCATCAATCAGTAATTAGCGGGACTGGTGCCAAGGGCCGTCAGACTTCGTACATGCACCTGTATCTGATCGTTGAGACGTCAAAGCTGCTGTGTGTTGCTAGACGACGAAACCGGTTTCATGCCCAGAAGGCTTCTGAGATGATCCTGGACGATAATTCTTTCGTCTCCGAAGCGCTTCTTCAGGATGTCAACTGCGTCCTTGTAGCACTCCTCGCTGGCCTGAAGCCCAGAGATGGCTGACGCGGCTGCTCCAGTCGCGAGGGAGTTCAAATAGTTGATTTTGTCCGCACTGCTCAGTTCGCTGTTGTTTTGCACAGCCAATGAAAACTGCATCCTGAAACGCTGCCAGGTTTTCCGGTTCCCGTCAAACTTGATTAAGTCAAACTGACGCAGCTTAGACTTGCTGGTGGCCGGAGTCGGGCAGCTCATCGGTCGTGTGGGTAGTCTGGATGCAAGGGCGTTCTGCAGCTCGAAACGCAGGGTTGCTGTAGTGTTCACGACCTTATCGCCGTATTTCCCAGTGTCCAACGTCTCATTATCCAACAGAGCGTCTGGCGTCCCGTCAAAAATTCCGTCGTCGAGCTTCCTTATCTGCTAGTGGACCGCTTCGATTCGTCTAAGCAGAACGCTCACCTCGGACGCCGCAAGTCCAGGTTGCCCTCGAAACGCTGCTTCCGCTTCGATAATTGCACCGTCCAACTGAGAGCGGAGGCTCGAGCGACGTCGGGGTAGCCGTTCCATGGCGGTCAGCTGGCGGCCGGGGATTCTGGGACCAAGGTCACCGGCGCCGCGTCTGTTCAGAGGGCTTGCGGGGTTCCTCTAGCTCCTCCGGCTGCCAAGCCGTCGAGAGAGAGCGGAGAGCGCACGTATAATGAGAATGAGGGCATTAATCGAACTCGCTGCGGGTGTTGCTCGAGCGCACGCCACAGCTTCGTTGTCAGATGAAACTGATGATGACCCAGTGTCGTCTGCTACAGCGCAGAAGGGGATTTTCCAACAGTCATCATCATCACCGTCGTCGTCTTCATGAGCCTGCTCGAGTCCACCGCAGGAAGAAGTCACATTGCGGGTCAATAACCTGCAGTGGGGATTACCCGCTTTGGGGGTCCTGCGACTCCAAGATTTGTGCAGTCCATCCACTTGCGAGGATAAAGGAATTACTGCCCTCTCGGGAGAAAGGAAGTTGAGTAGTGTTGCGCAGCACGTGGCCTGTCTTGACGAATTCGTCCGATCTAATGATGACTTCTATGCCCGAGTCACCAGGCTGTAACCAAACCATGATGTGATGACCAGCGGAATGCGTTAGTGTGAATTTCGGCAATTTCGCATACAAGCTGCCTGCGATAGTTGGAAGGCTTTCGGAAGGCTTATAGGGCGCTACGCCGGTCGAAGAATATTACACATTGCCGGCGGGCATGATGTCCACTGGGGTAATTAAGTACAGCCCTTTGAGCTGTTAGTTTGGTAGTGGTTGAGAATGTTTCGCGGCTTAGTTTCTCGGGATAGTGTACAGTGCTGACGGGATACAGACGCTGATAGCTATTGAGCCCGGAAGAACTTACACTACCGCATAAACGTATGTGAAGCCTTCTTAAGTGCTGAAGATGTACCCGAATGTAAAAAATTTCAGTGTTGCCACGGGCATTACAGATTTTTATGGATCCGGGAATTGGGATGCATATTTTGTAGGCCGCCACTATCCACTGTGCTACGTTGGCTTGAGATGTGTGTGATAATTCGCCAGAAGCAGGTGTCTTGCAAGCTTTGTTGAGATGTCTGCCAAAGGATGCGTATGGCACAAAGTCTAATAGCTCCCTGAATACTGTTCTGACGCTAAAGTTCTGGATCTGGGTGTAGCATTACTTCTAAGATTACCTCAACCTTCCATATCATATCAACGTTGTTATTACCGTCCAGAAACTGATACTTTTGGAAAATTTTAAAGTGCTGGCATAAGGTTTTTATTTGTTTGTGTACTGGTAGAGGGGAAATTTACTGTTTGCTCGACGGTACTGAAGCTTCCCGATGCTTAACCTTAGCCCAACCTCCTACCCGCCCCGGTGATGCATAAGAAGCTGGTCTGATCAGGAGTAAAAACAGAAAGGGAGTGATGGACAAGAGGCATTTTTGCGCCGCCGAAGTTATCCGAAGAAAACCAGAGAGCTCGATTTTACATGCGGTTGCAGAGCTGTCACCACCTTACCTGATACGACATTTGTCTGACGTTTTGGAGCGGGCTTTGTTTCCAAACGCAGCGCTAAGCAATACAGTGCCGATGACGTAACTAGTGACAAAATCCATTACAGGGCAGTTTTGGTGCTTGAAAAAGACGAGAAATTATGGCTTCATGCACCGTTTAGGCACGGTGGTTTTCAATGCGCGTATCATAGCAACTTCCCTTAAAAAGTTTCTTGCAATTGCCTCGGCGCTCCTGGGTCTCAGGGGAAATTAATACCCTTTAATAGATGCGACGAATCACATCGTCGGAGCTATGTCCCTTCCTTGTTGTTGTTGCGTCGTCCACAACCCCACTGCGCATGCTCGGCTTGCTGAACGGCCTGTGCTGAGCTTGGTGAGCGACAGTGTAGCCGGTGTCTTCCTGTGCCGTCACGAGACGAGCACGCTTCACGCGCCTTCGACGTGTCATCGTCGTCGGCGCTGGCGTGCGTCGGCGAGTCTCGGCGGGCCGTGATTGCAATCAGCCTACAATCATCCGGGCAACGTGCATCGACCTCATCTTCAGCAACGTTAGGGTTCATCCACTACAACAGCCCTTGACTTTACATTTCATAGTCCGTACGGCGGTCATAATCAAAGCGGAACGCCAATAAAACCATCTCCCGTAGGATGCTTATGGTCGAGCCTGTTCCCTCCCTTGTGTCGCCGTCCACACCTCCACTGCGCATGCGCGTCTCTCCTCCATTCTGCTACTCACAGCCGTATAAACCAGGTGTGCACACACACTGCGCGCTACTCCACTGCGGATGCGCGTCTCTCCTCCATTCTACTCCTCACCCTACCCACGCGTCTCCTTAGTCTAACACCACACACCAACTGTACTCACACTACTTACTTCAACTCTACTTACACACCGACCAACCCCCACTGCTGCTTCGCATCCTCCTCAGGGTTCCCCCCACGGGAAAATGGCGACATTGTTTTTTTAATCCTTAATAGAGCACCCGTGGTATTAAGCAGTAATAGCATGTTATTGTAATACAATAACAGTTGACCAATACTATACTCGGCTACAACTTAGAAGGACAAAGTGCCTCGTCACAGCACCGCCTCTTCCTTTGCCCGCCGCAAATAGTGCCTAATGTGCGTATGTTTGACCTGGCATGAGTCGCTTACTCAATTTTTCGGAATTTATGGGTTCGCATTACTCCAGCGACAAAAAGTATGCAATCCCACGAATTAACCATGTTTTATTTTAAGCGGCGGCGAGCGTTGGCGTCCGTGCTCGTCCCTTCGGAGGAACGTTACAAAACACCAGTTATTGCCGTTCTGAACATATACCTGGTTACAGGAGGTATGTGGAGGTTGCCCGTCATTTAAAACACGTATTAACAGGTTGTCGTGCTACTCATACGACACAGTACCCCCACAACTCTCACCCTCAACACGCCCTGTTTTTTGGAAAAGCTCAGTCGCTCAGTCACTCGGTCTGCAAATCTCATCGCCTTCATTGGCAACTTTCAGTGGTGACAGTAATACCCTAACCGCAATTACTAACACGTCCAATTAAACAAACCTTCATCGCTTGGGGGTGAATAACGTATTAAGTTTCTGTCTTTCCCGGACAGCCCGCCGGTTTTAAGTGCAATGCACTTCTTAAGCGACCCTGAACCTGCGTCCACAGGCGATGTCCGCATCACATACGCACGTGGGGGATTGGCCAGGAATCTCCTCGTCTTCCTTGGCAATGGGGGGAGATGGGCGCGCGCTGCCTGGCCGCTGACATGGCACATACCCACGTGGGGGATTGGCCAGGAATCGGGCGTGGGAAGGGCTAATGCACCCGCTTAAAGGAGTACTGACACGAAATTTCAAAGCTGAGATCCGCTCTAGCAATCAAGTACAACGACAACACAAATAGGTGTCTGTGAATAAATGCATCTTTCTTTCTTTGTAGTTGTGTGTGTGTGTGTGATCTCTCTTTCGCGAACATTACCGAACCGCGCAAATTCAACTCGTGCATTCGCACTTTCACATTCTTCCCCTCGGGGAAATGCGGGGAATTTTTTTTGCATTTACCCCGCGCTATCCATAGGAATAAAGTATGTTAGTGGTATACGTTTTGAGGTTTTTAAGCCACTTCCTTGGTTTCAGATCCAGCCACAGTAATTTCGTTTCAAGTTCTATTCATCAACGCAGCCTTCTGTTACGTCGGTCAAGCCAACACCAGTGACTCGCGTAAGACATTTACTTTACTCTGTACATGTGTCATAGAGGAATACCTAAGTGATTTTCCAAACATAATGGCAATTTCGGAAAGAAATTCTTATAAAGTGTCAAAATATTTCAGATAATCTAAGGCTATCTGTCTTAAGGCAAGCCGTTTCTATGAAATGCTGCCTACTTCAATACAGTACACGGCGGTAACTCCCTTATTGCAAAATTGTATTCAGCGAGGTCATATAAATATTTTCTCATCTGGAGGCAACTATGTACTGTGCTTTAAAAAGAAAATATCTATACCTAAGAGCGTGCCGTTTATGTTGGAAAGAGTGGATCAGCGTCATTTTGTATAAAAAATATAAAGCTCGTACGTATTGCTGAATATCTCGGTCGATGCCCGAAAATTAGAATAAGCCAGTTCATGCAAGGCTCGTAGGCTCCACATCTATGCAATATCTGTAGATTCTAGGATCTCTCTCGCTCTTAGGCTTCCATGTAAATATTTCGTTGTCATTGCAGAACGTTGCTCACAATTTTTTCGCCTATTTGAAAAGTAAGTTAGGTGCAGTGCTTTTTGTTTCACGTTTCATTGAAGCCCAACCACAATTGTCAGAAGAAAATTATTTAATCACGGAATTGCAAGATATTTAAAATAAAAGGAATCTTTATAATTTTTATGAACTGAACTGAGGCTGTCCAGATTCGACTTGAGAAAACGGGACTTGGTCTGCGGATAGGCCATACCCGTGCTACACATGCGTACCTATTCAGAGGTACAGAACAGCCACGGCGCTCGAGATGTCAAGGGTTGTTATCCCTCATTCACGTACTAGTTGAACCACAAATACTTGACCACAATGAGAGCGCCATTTTCCTGAATGGTACACACGCATGACAACTCAAAATACATTGTTATTTCTACCTGACGAGCCAACGTTTTCTCTTAACCGTGTTCTAAGTACATGTCGGTCGTGGATTTCTTAAGATAGATGTCATATCATCCATGAGCCCAGTCACCATCTCACCCTTCAGCCTTAAAGGGTCTAACCTTGCCATGGCAAGGACGGTGGCGTGGGGTGTGGTATCTCTTTTACTAGGTACTTTGCACCAATTTAAACTATGATATTTTTATTTATACATAAATTTTATAACCTACTATTACATTTATTGTCTACTTCATTTTCATTCTGAACAAATCCTCATCATAGTACTGGCGGCCTCTGTCCTTGATGTCCTAGCGCAAAGAAAACCTAGCATAATCATAATCAAACGGGACTTGGTATTTTTAAAGTACCGCACACTTGTGCAGGATTATCATTGACACATGAAGCTTTCTTAGACTGCTAATGGCTAGTAACACAGTTTACCCTAAATGAAAACGTTTGGTTCTGCCAAAAAACATACGTTATCACATTACATGAACAGAATATACAATCGAATCTGGTTAAACCGGACTCGAAAAGGGTCCCAAACTGTGTTGAAATTAAAAGAAGTTCGAGGTAATGGAAGGTGCTTGAATTGAGATCATACCTGCACCGGCACACATACAATCAGCGAGCACAGCAACGGGAAGCCCACGAAGATTTATTTGTACCTATGTGCATTCCAAACTAAATCTTACCCATCATTAAGGAAAATGGTCCCCATCATTAAGGAAAATAGTCCCGAATGCCCGCCTTCTTTTCAGATACTTTTGTTGGGGATATGCGCCCCGGCTCCTTAGATGCCTCAAAACGTAACAACGTGACGCGCTGAATCTGAACTGTGTTAAACGCCTAGCATCTCACTGCAATAAATGGAACCGGCTTAGCTGAGCTAACCTTGGATATGCAAAGCAAAAGCTTGGTTTAGTGGGTGTCTTGGCTTTGCCTGGTTAGACTTTTATGGAGCTCTATTTCGGGCCACGGCTCAAAGCCGTTCGGTCCCGCGCAGCGTTCCCAGAAGGAGGCCCAGCCTCGCTTTCGTTCTCAGCGAACGCGGCGTTTCTCTTTCATGGCGACCGCGGTGACAGATGAGCCACATCGCCCGAGGGGTCCCAGCGGTGCGTGCGTGAGAGGCGCCGGGTTTTGTCGGCTGTCGATCAGCTGAGCGCCCTCTCGGCCGCCGCCGCGACAGCAGCGGCCGCAGTGTGAGGAGAACGACTTAAAATGGGGCCTTGTGCGGAGCGCCATTAGCGGGCCCGGTGAATCATGCGGTGCGCATCGAGGGGTGTCTCACCGGGGGTGTGTCTCAGGTCAAAAGGTTAACTTGCACATCCTCCGCGAAACTGCTGGACGCAAGTAGCAAAGCTTTCCTTTATAAGAACGACCACAAAGACCACTCTACGCTGCCGCGGCTTGTTTTTTTTTTTTTGTAACTGCGTTTTTTTTCGCAGCCCGGCAAGGAGGCTACCCGCCAACACGTGATGAGTTGGTCGTTTGGTTTGTGTTCATTGGTTACGGCAGACTGAATGGGAAGAGCCGCCGGAGATCCCGCCACGGCGGCACTGGACTCTCCTTAGAGGAGAGGGTGGGAAGAGTCCTGTCCAACCGTGCCAAATATCGCCGAGACTATCTCATCGCGGTCTGTTTGAATTAACTGTCATTTATCTTTGCATGTTTAATTTAACGGGCTTCTTCTTCTATTGAAATATAGGTAACTTTCAAGGACTCCAGTGTCAGTTCGCATAAACCGGAAGTTTGTCTTAAGCGTATTCGTAATATTAAGATTCGACTGTATTTTGTAATACGAAGTTTATTATCTTTCAGCGTATACACTGTTTGACAATCCTGATGCCCCACAGGAGGAGTACTTCAAGTGCCTGGACAAGATCAGAAAGTACTCAAACGACAATATCACAATTGTTAGAGATGGGCACCTGTGTGCGAAAATTCCAGATAAGCCGTAAATTTTAGGGCTGCACCGCTGCTGCCAAAATTTATCGTGATTATGTTCGACGCTTGTTTTAATCAATAGGAGAGGACATCTTGTAGGCAGCAGCGTTCACCTGTTACTAATGTTTGAATTGCAAATTCTGACCTTTTCTTTCTCGCTTTCGGTGTCAAGGTATCTTTCTGAAGTATTTGTAAGAAGTGAACATCAACATGATATATCACCGCGTTTTGGTTGGTAACGAGAATTACCTGTTTTTCCTACTTTAGCATATGTGCTTGTAGAATTGAAGCGGTCCCATAAATACCTCTCAAGCCAAATATCATTTGCAGATAAAATCTAAGAAACGTTATGTTGTAATTTGTGTTTCCTCGAATAAAATGTTCTTATTGGGGATGTACTGGTAAGCGAAGGATGAGCACATGTTTTCTGTTACATTAAGAAATGTATGAAACTTTCTGAACAATTTTGCCAATCATAGGATTTTAAATGTTTGCTTCCATTGATATCCGTATTGCATGTAAATGTTGTAATAAAGGTACCTGAAAGAAACATCAATAAGCATGTTATATTTAAAGTTTTGTGTAAGATGAAAACCTTAAATTGCGTAGTTACGTACTTCCCATTTTTTGCGGGGTAGAAGACTTCAATTTTTGCTTTCATAGTAAGAGCGGTGTTGCACTGGAGGCCAATGTCACACACGTGGAAAACAACTTAGAAAGGCTCCAATCGTATGTAGTGTTCAAGTTGCTGTTTAGGTGTTGCCTTGCGTTATGAGCGAATAGGACGATTGGAAGTAGGAATCTTAGTATAGTAAAAGCCGAGCAAAATATTTGGCGGCACCTGATAAAGCCGGGCAGACGAGCGACATCGCCCTGCGCCTTGCAAATTCTTTATATACGGAAGCGCCTGTGTCTTGTTGTTCTGCAGACAGCTTAGCTAAAAAGAGCCAGATGATCACAAGTTTCCTCCGTGCCCTGTCATGTCACTTCACATGCAGAGGTACAGGATTGGCTAAAGGGGTACGCGCTGGCTCATAGAGCCACGAGAAAGGGGTAGCGGATATGCGACGCCGCGTTGCGCTAACATAACGTTTTTATATGTAACGTTTCCCGCCGGCAGGGGCGTGAGAGAAATGTGTTTCATAGGGAAAATATTTTTCATGGGGGGATTTTTCATACAACACCGGGAAAAAGAAACACAAAAGGAAAGAGAGCCTGCACGCAAACATCATTTCAATTTTATTTTCTTACATAGGTTTGAAGTTTTTGTGTTTTAGATGTTGAAATACGTATGAGGAGTGTGAACGATGTGGACGACAAAAAGACAGAAATAAGAAGGACAGAGGGGTAATGGAACGCTCACAACATTTTCGGGTGTTCTCACACCGAAGGACCCGCCATGGCTGCGGATGTGTCCACCTATTCCCGAAGCTTGACGTACACAGAGTTCAGCGTTCCATTGCCCGTAGTTATGTCGAACGCCTGTGTTTGTAGTTAGGTCGGACCCGGTAATAATTTATGTGTAACATTGGGGATTGGTCCTAACCCTTGGGTATGGGAATGCTGAGAACAAAAAGCAACGCGGAGAAGAATGGCTGGAGGAGAGGTTGCGGCTACCGAAACTTCAGCCTATATATTGTCAAAATAAAGCGCTTGGCCAAGGCTTTAGGTCTAACTTAGAAATGAGAAACGAAGAGACAGAAGTATTTTTGGACCAAAGCGTTATGTAGACTTGCTGCGGGAAGTGAGGTAAACAAGGGTACAGATCGGTGGTGGAATGGAGTAGAGAAGTGAGCTATTCAATGGAGATGGTAGTACTTTGTCATGGGTTTTCTGGGAGAAGAGTTGGGGGGATTAAGGTTTGAACGAGGGAGCAGACAAATCACTGTAAACTGCTTCTTCAAGACGTCTTCGTAGACCTAAAACGAATTGGTTGCATCAGGATATTGTGCTCTGAGAGATAAAACCTCTTCTAAAGAGTGAATTTGGCTGAAAACCAAATGACGCAATGTTGATCACATTTGGCGGAAAGCATCCTTGTGGACAGCGTGGTGTGGTGGCATGCGCGTGCTATTTGCGTTGGGTATCTGCGGTGTAACTGCCCTTATCTAGGTACTTCTTGATAAATGCATCAGCAACTCCTGGGAGGTTAGGCGGACACTGAACTCAGCAAAGCAAAACTCATCTACTAAACATTCTCACATACCTCAGCCAAGGCGACGGTCAATTTTTCTCACTTTATAAGAAAAATCCTGCGCGTGCTGGGTGTTTGTGAGCAGGAATGAGAGCGGATAATTTAATTCCGATGCCACATCCACCCTCGCTCGTGATTAAGCTTCTGGGTGCCAAAACTGTCTTGTTGGAGTGGTTCGTCGGCCAAGTTGGTGGCAACACTAATACAATTACTGTCGTAAAGTGAGGACGAAAAATTAAGGAATACACACTACATCTTCGAATTTCTGTTTGCGTTGATAATTCTTTGGGTACATTTCTTTCGGCGTAATGATCCAGGCTTTCAAAATTGTTTTCAAACGCTCACGTGGAACATCTTCACACGAACACCGTTGTCGATACGGAGCTTCCATTTTGCATTCCCGAAAGTTCTTATCTGCTTCCTGAAAGCAATCTTCTGACGCTCCGCCTTTTCAAGCAGTCAGCCCTCGCTTCCACTCGGTAGGTGCTAGGAGAATCACCGGGCTAATAAATACTATGCCGCCTGGAGCTAGGAGAAACAGAGAGAATGGTCGGTAATGGTGCTAGTGAGGTAAGCCTGGGAAAGCCGCGCAGCTTGCTAAACAGACGGTGGATAAAAGTTTTTCTATGCAGTAGTTGGGCATGGTCGGCTGAAAAGTCATTTGCCTTCAGAGTTTAGGCGCACCAACTGGCAATGAGCGTAGCAAACTTGGTGAGTTTAGAGGCAAAATTTTCATCAGCAAATCCCTGAAGGAATTATTTATCTGAAAGGGACACGTAAATAAACATTTGTTATAAAAGCTTCTCCTTTGATCGTATGGTGAATCTACATGAGAAAAGAAAATCACCCTGTAGCAAGCGTCCTCGGTGAGGCGATGGCAGATGGTGCTTTCTAAAAGTTAGTGTTATAGGATATACCGTATGAATTACACTTGGGCGTATTTTATGACTACTGACGACGGGGTGTAGTGAGTCGTATGACGCTTACACACCACACGTAATGAATGTGTTGAGATCGTTTGGTACGTGCATGAGTTTTATTTCTGCTGTAGCTCGGAAGGCCTGCATTGTCATCGCAAGACGCTGTAAAAGGGTATTCACGCGAAGGAGAAATCCACCGTTTGGCTCCTAGGAGTGCGCATCCCGTGACCCCTACGTCACGGTTTCTCTCCGGCGCACCGCTCCCATCGGAGCTCGTACCTTCTGCTCGCGAGCTACAAACGATCCGATGCTTGGCCGCAGAGGCGGCGGAATTTCGTCTGCTCGTCGGGCACCTAGCCGCGACTGAAGTTCTAGAGTGGTTGCAGGCACTCTATTTTTCTTGCTTCTTATTTCAATGGCCGCGAAAATGCGCCGCGCACACGACAGGCGCACTGAGCGAGCCGCGTATACCACCAGCACGGTCGCTGGGCGAGGGGCGGCCGCGGCCGCGAAGTGGCGCAGACCGGCCCAGGTAGCTCGAGCGATAGCTTGTTATCGCTCCCCGAGGCGCAAACAGAGCTGCACATGCGAGAAAGGGGATAATGATGTGATGGAAAGTTGCATTAAAAATCAACATCTGCGCCACTTGCGAGAGCGGCAATCGAATATTCGCCGCCTAACATCTGTATGCGGACTCGTAGGCGGACTGGCCGGCTGCCCCCAGCACGCGCATCCCCACTCGATCACTGCCTCGCGCGTGGCGCGCCGATCTCTACCCGCGGTACGTTCTCTACACACGGTAGCCAGTACCAGAGTCCTTCAATGCTTTGAAGGACTCTGCCTGTACGTAGGGGCTTTAGCACGAATTGCCGCCGTAGCGGAACAGGCGGTGCTACGGCAGCTCTGCGTTAGAGATAGGCGACTGCAAACACTGATGTCCGTCAGACAGACGCATCCTCCCTGTGAGCGAAGGAGTTGGCCGAGCGGAAGTCCGCCTGCGGTGACGTCAATACCTCCCTCGGATTTCTCCGCTGAAATTATCCGTCGTGTGAATACCCCTAAAGCAGCGCTTTGGATTCGCTCGCTTTAGGTAACAATGCAAAATCTATGTCCCAGGAATATTTGTCCTCTTATCCAGAGCACATCACTCGGAGAGAGGCTTATACTTTAAACACCACCAATGGTGCACATAATTTATTAACCATGACAATACTCAGGAAAAGGCACAAAAATGCATTTTATGGCCCTTCGTAGGTGTGGTTTGGAGAAGGTTTCTTGACAATGTATTGGAATCTGTTGCAGCAAAGTGCGACGAATCAGTTTCGCACAGCAGTGGATAAAAATTATGCCATCGATTAAGAATACTTTGTTGGAGCGGCGGATATTCTTCCCCTTTCTTTACACTGTCATCCATGCCTTCTGGAAAGGGACATGAAAAGAACATGAGACAAGATTTTACCCATCGGCTTCTTAAAAGTGTTACAGGAAGTGAAGAATGAATCGCGGAATCACTTGGTTCGTTTTGTCAACAAACAAGCAAATGTCTGCACCCTTTCTGTGCCTGTAATCAAGCACACGGCTACCAAGCCGAATTACTGCAACTTTGACGGCCACGGTGACTACGCCGCTAGTGCTGCTGACATCGCGCCCTCTGTCCTATGCGCCACGGCCTCCTGTGCTGCCCTGATATCGCTCAATACAACCTACTTCCCCCCTTATTGTGATCGAGGACCCTCAACCGCGAGTATCGCTTCGGGAATCGCCACTCCTTCTCTTCCGTCTTCGATGCCTATGCCGAATTTGTTTCCTATTTGATCAAGACGCCGGAATCGCCTCCCTGACAACGGAACAAAACATTTCTGCTAATAAAAATGACATCTAAATAGCCCCACGGGCCTTCCAATCGAAGGCAGAAGCCAGAACTAACCCCAAAACGCCCCACAATTCGCTTACATCAGAACCACCCGTTTATGCTTACCAAAATCAAGTCAGGCGTTTCGTGACTTTAGACCTCTCCGCACACGACATAAAAAACTCAACATTAGTCCGCTCAGAAAACACTACTTTCATGGTATTCAAAAAACGCAAATTTGTACTGTCGAGTTTGTGGTCTCTACCTCACAATATGCACCACCCTAGCATTGCATAAGGCATGCACTCATGCACATTGCGAGGAGCCACCGCGGGTTCGAGCTATTTGAGAACGCTCACGGAACTGAGACGCCGTCGCGCCAGCTCAACACCGCCTCTGTTGGGCAGGTGGAGTAGGGGGCGACGAAGGAATAAGCCCAGTGTAGTACATCAGAAGGCGTTTATTCGCGCCAACCCCTTCCGTTACATTTCAACATCTCCGTGGGTGAAATGGGGCGATGGGCAATCTGGCGCCACGCGCAAGTGTGCGCGTCCTCGGCGCGCTGAACCGGTGGGCTCAGCAATAAGGGCAAAATCTGGGGTGCTGGCCGATGGGCTCGCAATAGAAAGACACTGTCCTTTCGTTCCCAGGCGCGTACCGCACGACGCGATCGTCGAGTGTCAGGTACGGCTAATATGTGAGTGAACGGACTGAGGATCAACCGAAGGCACGGGCCGGCAGCCGGAAGGGCTAGCGGGCTTAGAGCCGGCGCAAAAGAGCTGCGACCGGGCGGTGAGGAAATAGTTACGCACCTTCGGCTGTCCTCCTGAGCGTCTCCCCGAACGAACCCCCGCGCAGGGCGCGCGTTCGCGTCCTGGCGAGGGTGGTGTTCGGGCATCGTTCAAACGGGCCAATGAGGTGAGGTTAGCTCCAACACCAGGGCGGAGCCCCCGCTGCGTGACAGTGTTTTATCGCCGCAACAGTTGCAGGAGTTTTAGAATTCGGCTCGGCTCTACACAGCGGCGCCGAGACGAGCCGGCAACTCGTAGGAGACGAAGGAGAAAGGGGGAAAAGAGCCGCGCAATGCCTCGGGCGCCAGGATCCCCACAGGTTCAACAGGCTTGACTGCCAGACAATCATATTTAGCATAGCAGGTGAAACTATGAAGTAATGTAACTGGCAACTGCATTTACAATACACTCTCTAAAGAAATCAATGTCTCTCCGCTAATTCTTCTTACCTGTGTTATTATTTCACTGCGTTGCCCAGTATACTGGTTCTTTGAAAAAATGAAGCTTCCCTGTTCCAATCGAAAGTGCCCAAGCAGTCATCCCAATCAAACCCAATAAATCCAGTGCGGAGACTCATTACTGGCTATCGTGTGAAGTCCGACATGCTTGTACGTGGAGTGCACTATTGATTCAATGGGTACATTTGAGGTATTCTAAATGCTCCCTATGCTAGCCTAAAGAATTTCTGCGGAACTGTTATTACATATACGACCAAAAAGTCTCGCTCCATTCACGCGCACACCGCATTCAACGTTTGCGGAAAACAAATTTGAAAAAATGCAGAATGTGCGGTTTCGCATAATGCGTGGCTTTTATAAAATACGGACACCGCTCCACGGCGTTTAAACGGAACCGAACCAAACCGAAAACTGGAACGCAACCGGTCATTCTTGCGGACCTGTTCCTGAACCCCAACCATTATTTTTGAGATTGCTGAAGTCGAACCGGAACATAACAAAAAAAATCAACAATGGTTACCGGTTTACGACGAAACGGTTCGAAAACCCGTGTTAACTGCCATGCGGGTTTGTCTCTTTCACAAACCATAAACTTCGCCATATCTTCTGCAATTTTCCCCTTCGGATGAATCAAGAGGTAACAAAGGCTATATTTGTGGTCACAACCTAGTGAAATTTCTACGCAAGAATATTGCAATGGTATTACGATGCTGTAGATCAATCAGGGTACAAGGCTGGGCAAAAGAAATGTCACAGTCTCGGCACCCTACAGCAGCTTTGAAGCACCGACTCTTCCCTTCCCTCGCTGGGAGCGTGCAGGGGCACTGCGACATTGCTGTACTGCGTAATGGTTAAAGGGCAAACCCTAAATGTGCCTACTTGTAGCACCTCAAAAGTGGTAAAATTTCGATCGGTTGACATAACTGCAAGAACGAAAACAACAGTGTCACAAACTGGACACCCAAAACAGAGAAAAAATGTCTTCATAGAAACAATGTGTTCATATCGTTCAAGAGTATCAGCTTTATAACCGATCGGTGAATCCCGTGCACTAAGAAGAAGGAGGCAGCATCTCCACTCCGTGGATGATGGCGAGGGTGCGGAGTAGGTGGACTCGAAATGACATCCAAGTTGTGCCCCGAGTAACATCCGATTTGCGCACCGACCTTCATTCGATTTGAGCGGTGAGTTGCGCCTTGATTACTCCTTAAATAAAACTTCTACTCATGGCTCAAATTGAATTTCGCTTGATGTTCGCTTGATTGTGATGTGCGCATGGATGGACGTGAACGGACCTTGGTAGGTCCTAAGGTACTCCGCACCACTACAATCGAGTGAGTAAGCCGTATGACTCTCGGGTACTAACTCACGATCGTAGCCCACTGTGTAAGACGACTGACACTAGCTCTGTCTGGTCTACCAGACACATTTTCGAATCCTGCCGGTGCCTGTGTGAATTTTTAGCGATTGTAAATGCTATGCGCACGGACGCGGACGGACATTGTGCGGTCCTAAGGTACTCCGCACCTAAAAGGCGGCGAAGCGGGGCCGCGAAAATAGGCCTCCAAAGCACAAAACAGGAGATAACAAAAGACACGTGCGAATGCAAACTTTCGAGCGTCAATTTGAAATTCGAGAGATTGCATTAGTTTGGATTGAATTTTATGCTGAGCGTTGGGCAATAAACGTTCAAGTTCACTAATTGCCAGTAGAGCCTTTCGTACTATAGTATGTTGTGCAGAGAGAGAGAGAGAACAACTTTATTAAGCTTCCTGCAGTAACCCCTACCCCACCCTCTTCGGATGGAGTCTTGGGTCGACGAGGCCGGACGTCTTCTTAGCGGCGAGAGTCGCTCCCGGTGGAATTCGGCGCACTCGGGTTCCCCCTTTCTGCCTCTGGCCCGTCCGGTCGCTGCCTCTCGACCGCCGCTAGACTCTGCTGGATGGCCTTGCGTTGCACGTCGTAGTCGTTGGATCTCTTCGCCTCCTCTATGTGGGGCGGGAGAACGTCGGCATTGTTGGCATTGTTCGCGCTTATGCAGTCTTTTAAGATGTGGGCCAGCGTGGCCCGCTCCTTCCCGCATAGTCTGCACACATCAGTCACGTAAAGCTCCGGCCACAGGTGCTTGGCTAGCACTGGGGTAATCACTGAGTTTGTAGTTGAACGAGCACAACCGCCTCTTCCCTAGTCAGGCCGGGGTGAGGCAGGGTCATCGTTTGTCTTCCTAGTCTATACCATGGGTCGTTTGTCTTCCTAGTCTATACCATCTATAACTGGTCATGGTGTCCTGGTCGGGGCGATCCACTTCGTCGGCGACCGTCGTTCCCGTGGCACAGCCGGCTAATCCTCGCGCCACGGCGTTGGCCGTCTCGTTGTGTTTGGCGAGCCCCAGCAAACTCGCCACCCCTTCGCCCGCATGTGCGGGGAACCACTTAATTACCACACCGTCGTTGTCGCTGTTGGTTTCGGCCTTGCGTAGAATACGCGCTGCCGCACAGCTCACCCGTTTTTTCGCAAAATTGAGCACTGCCGTTCGCAAATCACACAGCACCGTCTTTGTTCTTGGGTCCGCGATGGCGACTGCCACCGCACCTTCTTCGGTTTGGTTCGGTGACTTGGTCTTCACACTTGCCGCCAGCCTGGTCTCGCCGGTCTTGGCTTCGACCACGCTGACGCTGAAGACGCCGTTGATGTTTTTGTAGCTGGCCGCGTCCACGAATACTGCCCCTTCGTCGTTTGAGTGAAGTGCTATCAGCGCTTTAGCCCGTGCTTGTCTTCTTTCCTTGTTGTACGTTGGGTTCATGTTCCGTGGGATCGGGCTTACGACGATGCGTTTGCTCGTCTCCCGCGGTATCTGCTCCCCCGTCTGCAGACCTTCTCTGACGCTGACGGCTAAGTGTTGTAGTATTTCTCTGCCAGTCTTGGTTCCCGATAGTCTTGTGAACTGCGCCGTCTGCTGGCCTTCCGCTATTTCTTCCAGGCTGTTGTGGTGTGGGAGGGCTTCGAGCTTCTGCCTGCTCGAGCCTCCTAGGAGCCCCAACGCCGACCTGTATGCCTTGTGCAGCATCGCGTCGACTTTCTTCCGCTCGCACTGCCGCCAATTGTGAAAGGCGGCGACGTATGCGACGTGGCTGACCACGAAGGATTGAACGAGTCTTACGAGTCGTTCCTCCTTCATCCCACCTCTTCTGCTCGACACTCTTCTTATGAGTCGCATCACCGCGCCGGTCTTGGCGTCGAGCTTGGAGACCGTCTCTCCGTAGACCCTGCTGCGTTCGATGAGCATTCCTGGTACACTGATCCTGCTTACTTGGGGAATGGTGTGTCCCCCCTGTGTTCTTACTGTTATATTGTAGCCGTCTCTCGTGGGCTGCTTGTTGCGCCTCGCTCCCTTGGGCGGGATCAATAGGAGCTCCGACTTTGCGGGGGAGCATGCCAGTCCCGAGCCCCTCAGTTGTCTTTTACTGCTTCCAGTGCTGCTTGCAGTTTGCTCTCGATGTGGCCGTCGCTGCCGCCGGTGACCCATAGCGTTACGTCGTCGGCGTAGACTGTATGTAGTACCCCTTCGACGCTCTGCAGTCAGTTGGCGACCCCGATCATTACTAGGCTAAAGAGCAGCGGTGAGATTACCGCTCCCTGCGGCGTTCCCTCGCTGCCTAGTGTCTTCCCTCGTAGTTGCAGGTCTCCCGCGCAAATTCGGGTTGTGCGGTCGGTAAGGAAATCTCTGATGTAGTTGTGCGATCTTTTTCCCAGATCCAGGCGCGATACCTGGGCAAGGATCGCCGAGTGCCGAACTTTATCGGAGGCATTCTGCAGGTCCAAGCCCAGTATTTCTTTGTTGTCGTTGGTGTTTATGTCGTAATCTACGATCTCTCTCTTTAGCTGTACCATAGCGTCTTGGGTTCCTAGCTTACTCCGAAACCCGATGAGTGAGTCCGGGTATAGTTCTGCTTCTTCAAGATAGTGTTGCCACCTGTTCATGAGTACGTGTTCGAGCAGTTTGCATACGCACTACGTCAGCGATATCGGCCTTAGGTTCTCGACGCCGGTTGGTTTGCCCGGCTTCGGTATTAGAATTGTTTTGGCTTCCTTCCATCGGCGCGGTACCTTTCCGGCCCTCCAACATTTGTTGAAATATTCCGTCAGTGCCGCGACCGTTGCGTCGTTGAGGTTTCGTAGTGCCTTGTTGCTTACTCGGTCGGGTCCCGCCACCGATCTTCTATTGAGGTCTTGAAAGACGTTTCGTACCTCCCATCCTCTATGTCCCGGTCTATTTACAGAAGATGGTTAGCAACATGCACAATCGGTATTGTGAATGATTCCTATGACTTTTGGAGAAAGTGCGTCGTTCTTGTACAGCTTTAGAGTTCACTTTTCCCTGCCACTGTGGTATTACTTTTAAAAAACTGTAGTAGTGTTCCGGAATTTGAGAATTGTGCTCTCATCTCCAAAAATAGCGATAAGATGACATGTGAAATAACCGAAGCAGACACGATACCGCAGCGGTGTGACCTTTGTCCCAGCATGCCATCGATAGCCCTAACTAAAATCATCAACCCCAAACAATTAGGCTTGAGAGTACAGAAAACAGCGGTAGTTTTGCACTCAATGTTTTGTACTAGTACTCGCAGTTGCTGGAATAAGAGTGCGCCAGTTAGGGAAGGAGGTGCGGCCGCTTCTCTAATCTTTCAAAGGGGGCACCAGGTCTGCCCACTACCTCTAATCAGTCGGGCAAGTGTCTTCCTTGTTTACAGCGCATTATTTTGGTCATGACAATTTTACATCATAGCTGCCTATGTCCAATCTCCCTGTTCTCGCTCCTGTGTGGAGCGAAAACTCGGAGCGTGTAATGAGAACCTGGGGACTTGTGTTCTGCGTATGGAAAAACATCTTTAAAAAAACGAAAGGTGTAAGTCCATTCATATTTTGGTATGTCTTATATTGCAAATGAAAAAAAAAGTCTTCCAAGCGTTGTAGTTCTGCTTACAAGGGCAGCCGTCTTTAGGAAGATCGGGGAATGTGTGGGGTTGGTAACATGGCATTTCCACATTGTGCGATGCGCAATATAGCATGACCCCACTTTATACTCCTCTTCACCGGTGCCGCTTCTTTCCATAGTTGTGTATACTACTAGCCTCGTGCCGCGCTATAGGCCATCGAAAAGTCGCCGGAGGGCGCCTCAGTTTCTCCTCTATGGGTTATATGGGAGCTGCCTCGCCCTGGTGCATGCCTTTTCCGCAGCGCACGTGCTGCATTTCTCGAGCTAAGGTGAGGTACGGGTGAAATGGCCTTTCGACTTGTGAAACCACGTAGGTAGCATGTGTCCCGCATGTAAGATTAAAACGTAGAGTAGTTGCTGATTTATTTCAGCCGATGATTCTCTCGTCTTCCGGAGACTCGTCATTAACAATTGTCCATTCCATTGGGCGAGTGCCCAAGTGATTTCACGGGCAGAAACGTGTTGTACGATCGTTGGCTCAGTCTCTCCGTCAGCAGGGTGACAGCTGCAACATGTGACGTGGTGTATTTCTCTTGCGTGGTACTTCCTTCACGTGTTCGCACATCATACATCCGGTTTTATAGGCTGCCGGAACATTGAGTCTTGCAAGAGTAATGACAAAAACGCAAGTGATTCTCGTTGATATACTATTTCCAACTCCTGAAATAATCAGCTGCTCATATAAAATGCGAATTTGAAATGCAGGTTTCGCTAAAGCGTAGCGCTAAAAACCACGAATTTCTGTTCGCAACGTTCACTGAAGCTGACTGACGGAAATATTTGAGGCGTTTTTTTTCGAGAAGAGCCAGCTCCACCTAACGCGAATTTGAGAAACAAGTGCAACTTTGTTGGCGGACCTAAATGGAACGCTCTAAAAGCTATTACATCATATACCTTACGTGTATGCTAGGGGAAGTTTGTGACCACAAGTGATTAAAAATTATGCCAGGAATTTGAGCACTATTGGGAAGGTAAGTTTGTTTTTGGCGCACATTGCTTTGAAACACTCAAGTTGAAGCGACATTCTTATAAAAATTTCATTTATATTCGCTTTCAACAAGGAGCGACTGAGTTTTGGGTGGAAAAGGCATTAAAGGTATGAACAGGCCTTCAAGAACAGTAGAAACATACAAAGAGAGAAGGTGGGTCCTCTTGGCACCATTAGCAGCTCTTTAGGAATTCTTCCCTAGGATCATTTTCTTGGGCACGCCTGAAGGCACTCACGAAGTAAGCAAGCTCTTCATTGCTTTGCCATGAATTTCCAAGATGCTTCACAAGAAGGCCGCTCGCATCTTCTTCTTCACCTTGATGAGTTGGTTCGCACTTTCGGAGAGAGGAGGAGGAGGGCGGAGTTGCCAGTGCTTGTAAGCCGCGGCTATTTAGTTAAGTACTAAAATGGTAAATATGTGAGTAATACAAATAAAATATAACCATAAATAATTAGGCGCGAAAGGTGACACGAAAAGAAATCATTCTATGAAATCTCTCGCTTTTATTTCCTCCACTTCTTCCGTTCACTTCGTCGTTGACATCTGAGGACCGATCTTTCACTGATTTCCTAATTTCCGTCTGAATTGATAATAAGCTAGCTATGAAAAGCACAAAAAGGAACCTTACAGAAACAACAACAAAATTAGCCTCAGCAATCAAGCCAGCAGCACGCCCATATTGGTCAAACGAATTTGGCTCCTTTGGTCCGTGAAACAGCATCGTCTGGCTCATGTTTGATACGAACTACCATCTGCGTACACGTTTTCAGGGAGTTATCTCAACTATGTTCTTGCCACCTCTTTTTTGAGGGAAATTTGCCGGGCTTTTCTTGTCACTGCAGTTTTATCCGACTTAGTTTCGATTTCGCGATCTGGCTCATTTCGAAAAACATGCCGCATTTGTTTGCTATGTAATGTGTACATCGACAAATTTCGGAGCAAGAAAATTGGCCGCGCTTGCACTAGTGATGACAGACTGCAGAAACAGCAAAGGTGGCGGCTGCTCTCCCTTCGTCGGAAACCCGGCTGTTGCACTTAAAACAGAATTTCGAACTTGCCGCTGAAAGTTCGCCTTCACTGGAAGGTGCGAAACATTTTCTCTTCAGGCTTTCACATCTATCCCAAAATACACTGCTTATCACACGCTGGAACACGCTACAACTGGCTCCGTTAACTCGGCCTCTGAAGGGCAAACTCTGCCTCTGTGCTCTTCATTTCAGTTGCGAATGCGCCTGAACTCGCGAGGGGAACAGTACCCGAGAGATCACGCCATGATTCCTGGGCAGCGTGTTCTCGAAGGTCGAGCTAGCCCACGCCTGGCTTCAATCCCGAGATGCCCGCTCACGCGCGCCGGCTCTGTATTTTTTTACTTTTTTGCCACTGATACAGCCTCTAAGTTGGAAACCAAGAATTTGTTGCGTGCAATATAAAGGCCCAGCGGGTGTTTCTTCCTGTCCGTTGGTCTCCAATTATAATCTGCATGGTTTGCTCCTAGCTTGTTCTACGCGCACAGTTGGTACCATTGCTCTTCTGCCTTTCTATCCCCTGTCGCCTCTCGTGGGTCGCCCTGCATGAGCGCTGTCATCGAAATAATCCTGCCACTAGGGTAACAATATTGTTGATTAGCCTTGGCTTTCGCTTTAAATTTTGGAAGTCACAAAATGACAGCGGGGAGCGTCGACTGAACGCGTTTCCAGTGCTCCGCAATTGATGCAGACGTCCACCGCACTGACCGGCCGCACCTGAAAACTGCACGTGTTGCTAGATCTTCACGTACTAGCAATTCCCGATCTCTTTATGTCACCCCGCGCCGTCCCTATCCCTCCCCCAACTACAAAGCTGCCGCCGGAAGCCCGAGCAACTCAACCCCGCATGCACAAAGCTCGGATGGCAATCCTCTTGCCCCGCAAAAGGTCAGGGCCGCCGTGTCGCGATAAATTCAGCGCTGGGTTTTCTGGCAACTAGTGCTTTGCCTACCTATCTCCCCGCTACCATTTTAAGCGTGCGTTGTCAAGGAGGGGTGGATACGTGCACTTTCAGAAAGGTTTCACGCACTCATCGATGACGTACCAGTTGTACTGGGATGAAACATACCCGTTCTGCTGGCTTAAACTCTTGTAGGCCCCAGCAGCAACAGTCACGTTTCCGCGTATGGCGTCATCGCGCCATCGAATGACGGCTCGACGGCCCCCGAAACGGCGACTCTATCGCGACCAGACACAGCCTTCCCTGCTGTACGGCTACTTTCGAAAGACCCATTAAGCTACGACCTCACGAAGGTACAACGTCAGCGGTTCATCAGTGCCGCGTTACAAAAACTACGGCCAAGACTGAAGCCAATTCCGCATAGCCCCACCAAAAAAAAAAAAAAAACGCAGCGGCGACAACAGTGACTAGATGAGCGTGTAGGTTGAGGACTTAGCTTGGACTCTTACGTTATGTCGTTTTATTAGGGGAACTGTAATTGTTAGTCATGGTTTGTTTGTTCAGTTTTTGCTACGACATTACTTTCCTTATTAGCTCGGGTTTCTGGGTTGTTTCGAGAGTGAATATTTGTGCTTGCGTATTTTCTTGTTTCACATACATTTTAAGTGCAATGCACTTCTTAAGCGACCCTGAACCTGCGTCCACCGGCGATGTCCGCATCACATACCCACGTGGGGGATTGGCCAGGAATCTCCTCGTCTTCCTTGGCAACGGGGGGAGATGGGCGCGCGCTGCCTGGCCGCTGACATGGCACATACCCACGTGGGGGATTGGCCAGGAATCGGGCGTGAGAAGGGCTAATGCACCCGCTTAAAGGAGTACTGACACGAAATTTCAAAGCTGAGATCCGCTCTAGCAATCAAGTACAACGACAACACAAATAGGTGTCTGTGAATAAATTCATCTTTCTTTCTTTGTAGTTGTCTGTGTGTGTGTGATCTCTCTTTCGCGAACATTACCAAACCGCACAAATTCAACTCGTGCATTCGCACTTTCACATTCTTCCCCTCGGGGAAATGCGGGGAATTTTTTCCTGTCCATCAAACGTCTCCCGTGTCTATTGTTTCCTGCGTGCCGACACGTCACGGACAGGAGTCGAGCCACTCACCAGGCGCTACTTGTTTGAAATGCCACAAATGTTTCAGTGGGGTTCATAATTCAGCGAAAACCAGTAACTACGGGGGCGGACGAAAATACCTCGGCAGATGGTGTAGTTTCTCGCGAGGGTATTCGGTGTCGTAATATCATTCCTGAAGAAAAAATAAGGGTTCAATATGTGGTATTGCCATGCCATTAGATAACGCCTTCAAGCTGCGATTATTCTACTACTTGAAAGGCTCGCTACAAAGTGTATATTAACACCGCGCTGCGAATCATTCGGATTTATACAACACAAACAAGCTTCTGTACATATAAACTGCTACGATTCACAAGACAATTATTGAAATGCCTTGCAGCCATGGCTGGCAAAAAAGGGAGGAGAGGTCTGCTGAAATTTATGACAGCCCGCAACAGTGAACCTGAATATTGAGGGAGCAGTAACGTTTAGGCAGGTCGGGTGAAAATCAAGGCCCAGTGCTCTCGTCGAGCCGAAGAACAGTTTGCCTTGATTTTAACGCGAGGTTCGTGAACTGCCAGCATGCAGTACTGCAAGCATGCTATAAATCCCTATTGGCTGTAAGAACACCGCCCTTAATTGTCATTTTCCCCGTTTTGTGCTCTATGCCCTGTTCGTTTTCCCTCACAGAATGAAATAATCTCGAAAGCATTGCGGGCACGGCTTTTCGGTCACTGCACCAAGAACGCTAGCACAGCTTCGTGGAAGGGAAACAGGTGCTTTGAGGAAAGTCATATACCTCCTCGTCGTTTGCTATTGCATTGCCATTAACATCGAGCTTCATCCGGTGTACTGCTATTTTATGCCTCTCCGGTTGGCCGTCGTCATGTGCTTTGGTTGCATTTTAAAGTGTTTTATCATCAAGACAAAATAGTTTTATATGTTTAATTGATTCCTAAAGGCATTTGTTTATCGTACAGGTTCGTTTGCTGGAGCATGACAATCAGTACCGGCACCGGTAGTGATTGTCAGGATTGTCGGTTCTCATTGTCATTCAGTACCGGTAATCTATCTCATAGTGATAATGTCAGTTTAATATATGTTTATCAGATGTATGCCAGTAAACGCAGCCGACTTGCGGGTTACTTTTTTGTATGATAACGAAAAATAGCTTCTGTTTTGATTTCAATTCTCCAACATCAGTGGAAAATTGCGAATTCGCTTGCTACACCTATCTTCTTTATTCTTACTATGTCATATAGGAGAATCGGCTGCTGCGTTAATGCATCAATGCCAACAGCCTGTGGATCGTCTTGATGCCTTCCTCGCGGCAACAACCACGGCGCTTCTAAGCAGCTCATACAGTTTCTTACTATGTACACTAGAGAGGAATGTGGCGCTGGCATCCAAGCGGCACACATCAAGGCCATCTGTGTCCTCTTGGGCCGCCATTAAACCACGCGCGAGCCTTAGTTTCACCATTGGCTTGAATTGAAGCGTTTTAGTGGCCGTGTATTCGAACACAGTGCCACAAACCACAAAAAATGGTGTGTTATCACATAAGTGGAAAATAAAACCGGTGGTTTCAGTCCTCACCAAAAAGGAAGTAAAGCGTATTTTTGCCGGAACGATAAAACCTACTATTCAGCAAGTCAAGCTGGTACAAACACATTAGAGACCCTCATTTTGTAAATTCTACCATTATTTCAAATAATAAGTTGTTTAAAAAGCGGGGAAAAGTTTTTGAGCGTGCGTTTGAGAACGTCGTCTTTGTGGTGAACCGGTGCACCAACCGTCAGCCACAGTTTAACAAAACTTGTTGCTAAGCGAGTTGGTTTATACTTGAAGAAAAAAGCAAACGTGGCGTTAAGGAGTCCTGGGCGAATACAAGACAGGGACGGCCGCAGGCGCCCGTGTCTGTCGTATTTTGCCCTCGTCAAAGAAGCATTTGTTTCCTTTTTTTGTCAGTTGCAAATTTTGCGGCGGCATATTACCCGCTGAGTCATAGGTCATTCGACTGCGGCATGACAAACCTTAGGTAGAATCCCGGCCTGCCTGCGGTGTCACCAAACACGGCTACCACAGAACAGGGGGGATTTCAGCTTCCTCGTATCTCGCAGACGTGTTGATGCATAGTGAAGAAAGCAAATCCCAAAAATCACTTAAGAATCCAATTGTCATACCCAGCGCAAGTCAAATGCGGGGGTCTTCCCATAACCTCCCCCGCCCCACCCCCCCCCCACCCCCGACGACATGCATTCCCAGGTGAAGTTTCGTCTCTAGTATACCTAATAAGAAACGACATGAAGCACCTCGTGGGGTGGTTATCGATGTAGAATTTTAACGACTACCACAGGCGAGTGCGTTTATAAAGGTGCTGAAACCGTAGCCGGATATATTCACCATGTAAACGTTTCAGGACCGGCATCTTCAGGCTAGATCGCCTAAAGAAAATGCTCACGCGTAGGTTCCCTGAGTCCCTCCGAACTCTTAAGCGGAAGGTTAGGCTGCACGTAGAAGTACGCGCTGATGCGCCGCTGCTGACTTGTGTCATAATTCTTTGCGATTAATGCAGTTCGTCAAGCACATTCCGCAGCAGGCACTGATTGTCCGAGCAAGACGGGTAGTGGAACTTTTCGTGTGGGATGGTTCGGTAGCTGAAAGTAACGAATGCTTCTCGTGTTCATGATATGATGGTGAATGCTTCTGGTGGTGATTCCTTGATGGCTATTCGTGGACGCAAAAAGACTGAAGCTATTCGGAACCTGTTCGCGACTTCCCTGTACATCAGTGCAGAAACAACGAGGTGGCGCTATTATTCCGAACTCCTTGGAACGACTTTTACTTTGCCCGCGAGATAATCGATGGTGCGTCCTGCGTTTTTGGTGGGACCTAAGCGGGTAAACTTATGATTCCAATCTGGATCCGAAGTATTTTTGTTTCTGTAGCAACGTACGTTTCTGGACGTGGTCGTCGAGCCATATTGCCTCCCAGCTTCCACTGGTGCTTAAGCCAGCTCGGCGATTTGAGCAGTGCCAAGCATCGCTAACGTGATGCGTGTCGTAACCAAATCGTGCCCACATCTTATGCACTGTACAGATTACGAAGCCGGTATCTGGCCACTGACAATCAATTTTCCGCCTTGCGGGAAGTTTTGTGTATTAGGCTGTATGACGTGTACCGATCGGTGAGTGCCTGCATCGGGATAGGTTTGCAGTATCGGATTCTGACAATTTTATTGTTGTCATGTCTTCCAACTAAAAATGCGGTTCAACTCTCTCCCAGCCTTCGCTGCTCGCTCACAATATTCGTCTGCCGTAAGCAACAATTTCCTAGCTTCCCAACTTCAGTGACATGAACGACTCGAGTTTGGATATCGGGGATACCTCTTGCGTGATTTTGGCGATTAGTGCTAGCTGGGATGTAGGAAAGTAGTGTAAGAATTTCCCCTAATGAAATCTTGAATGGTGAATTTGAACTCACATGGTGGTTGCCGAATGCATTTTTGCCGACGAGAGCTTGTTCTCTTTGATATTTTCCAGGGGCTGTTTGCGTTAACCAAAAGTTCACGCCGAAAGCAATTTTCGGGTAACGTATTTAGACGCACGCAGCTGAGGCAGTAGTGGAATTTCTGCAGCACTCATGTTTTTTTCAGTTCTGTGTGAAGTCTTTTCTGCTTTTTCAGCAGCGCCAGGATGGATTTGAATGATTGCAAGATTGCCTTAAGGCTCAACGAACGTGTTCTACACCTACTATTCTTGGTTTTCTCTTTCATCAACCAGTGGTGGTATTGCCCCAGGCTTCTACATTCGCTGTAATGTCATATTACTTGCACAATGGTACTTTTCTTTATCTATTTTTCTTTCCACCTTTCGTTAAAATTGTTGCGGCACCGCCTTAGTTACAAAGTGTTGCTCATGCCCAAAGTTTCTGGGATACGTGAATGCAATTAAAAATAGTTTCCGTGCAACCAGGTCGTATGTCGTACTTGCAGTGCACCGCCGCCAGCTGAGGGCGTTTGAAAGCACGTGTGTTTTAATTTCTGCGCACGAAGTTTTCCTTCCCCCGCGGCATCCATAAAAGGCTTATAGCAGCACGATAATAGGCCTTTTAGGGCGCGTCCCTTAAAACTACATGTCGACAGCTCCCTGTTCAAGGTGGAGACGGGTTGTATGAATAAAACTTAGACTACAACACATTGCAACCACCTTAAAATTACCTACGCCTATAACGAGCCGCAAAACGTCAAAAATACCTGACCAGAAAGAAATGCGGCCCTTCCTTTGCGAAGGGTAAATGAGCTATGGTTTCTTGCGTCCGACGAACGAGAACTCTGTAAAGCTGAAGCGTCTCTTTGCAGCTATTATAAAGTCACTTCCCAAAAATCAGCTGCACTGTTAGATTGATATAGATCAGTGACGCGCTAAAAAAGTGGGCGATCTACAGCGTATTTTCTTGCGGTTCAAGTTTGAGGTGGCTGAGAGTTTCAGCTTTGCTGCACGAATGAAGTTTATTTAAATGCAGATCATTTGCTTTTTAGGGTGTGCGTGATCTTAGCTTGAGCAGAGGCACAAAACACTCGTTTTATTAGTCTGGAAGCGTTAGATTTGGCCTTCGGTGCTTTCGAGTGCTGTTGGAGCTGGCCTTTGGTCCATCCTTCTGAATCTGTCCTTCTATGTGGGCTTCCTTACCATTCGTCTTGCTGGTGTTTCTTTTTGTTCCCTCACACGGCGTCGGGTTTCTTGACGCTGTGGCGTCTGCGGATATATGCGAACAAATCCTGAGTTTGCAACTCACCTCAGTAATGGATAGCGGCTGGCGATACGAGGGCTGATTGCAGCACATTCAGCAAATGGTTACTCTTCCTCCATTCTCAACGAATGAGGCAGAAGATAGCAGAGGAACCTGTTAAACATATGAAAAGGATAATTCGAGGTGGCCCATGCGCATGAAACTAAAATTTTGATCATATGGGCAGCCCTTCGGCACAGCGATGTCTCGGATCTATCTTTGTTCTCCTGACAAGATTGCGGCTTAAATCCTGCGCTGAAACCTTGCACAGATTATTCTGCGGTAAAAGGTATTTCAGGGGCATTTAAGAGGGGCAGGAATATTCCAGGACTTTCGTGGACTCCGATGTTTGGCGGTCAGCGTGGTTGGAATTTTTTTAATTTTAAGGAAAAAACCCCTAGTCGATTCTATTGATTGACAGAAATCAGTCAGAGCTGCACTGACCGTAGCAAGACACTAGAAAATTGGCCATGTGTTATCTTTTGAGAGCTTTCATAGAAAGAATGAGACCTGCAACTATCCGCGGTGACTGATGTGGGTGGTCCTCTATACCAAGCTTTTAGCGACAACGGCGGGAAAGCGTCTATCGGAATCTTCAATTGACAAAAACGACTTTATCGCAGTGATAAGGAAGTACAAGCATAGGGCCAAATATTAGCGAGGAGAACACAATAACAAAATAGCGCTCTCTTCCTGAGATATGAATACAGCGAACTGAGAAAAAAATTAGTGCCCTTTCCACTCTGTAAAGAAGGATGACCTGCAAAGCTGAACGCAGTCCACGGAGTGCTCGAAACAAAACACGTTTATAGTAATTTTCGATGGAGCATATTTCCTAGCCAATTAGCTGAATGAACCTCTGAAAGATCCAAGCTTTGTTCTTACAGATAAACATGAAACTGCGTGTGTCCCTCCCGCGTCGTAAGCGTCTTACTGTTTGTGTAAGGCCGAGTAAGGACAGTTGCCGCAACTGTCGTAATGACTTTAAAGAATGACGTTATTTCACGTCTCAGCCAACCCAACTTTGTGACATGGCATTTTTTTACGTACATAGACCACGATACGTGTTTTCCGTCGGTAATCTAACATAGCCTAACACACAAACCCAATCCATTCTACCACTAAGAACTCCGTTTAACATCCGCGTTTCAATCTCGTACCAGCGCAACCGACATGTCTCCCATCAGTACGGGCATGAAGCCTATAGCTGCACGTGCTCGCCTCCCTCCTCCCTCCCAATAATCTTCACTACAAACCTGCGCATGCAATAACCGGCACCTCGCCTTCCGGGAACGGCGTCTGTTTATATCCGCGTAACCGAGTGAGTGAACGCGGCAGTGACGAAAGAAATAAACCGGAGAGGAGCATCTAGCGAAGGGTAAAGTGCAGTACGACACGTGCGGCAACGGCGTAATCTCTCACACTGCCTTTCCCTCACACATGTTTCATGTGTCGCCACACAAGAGCTCCCTCCCCCTGATACTTTCCCCAGACGCTGTTTCATGCTCCGTTAATCCAAAACGCGTGACGTTTGCGCGGGAGATTCAAACAGGATTTGCAACATGCTGGCCGGAGGCGGCGGCGCACTGCGAGGTAGTAGAGGTAGTAGCAGAGTAGCGCACGCCGCCGTACGTTCGCCGATCCGCGAGCACTTCCTGACACGCAGCAGAAATGCATCGTGACCAACAAGGCTACAGCTTGCGCTGCGCACAAAATTAATATCAGGAAGTGTAGCAATCATCAGTGCATTTTTATGCCCATCTGTGGTTCAGTTTATTTTTCGCAGCGATCTGATACTCGCATATCGCCGTTAGCTGCCGACTGCGCGACTTACCAAAGGGGCATCGGTGGAGGCGAAGAGAAAATAGTTGAGAAAGAGGTGTCAGTGGTGGTGAGGAGGAGTCCCGGCGCGGCGCCCAGTAACTCGAGGACACCGGAATGAAAACGAGGGGGGGGGGATTAGAGATATACTGCTTTGCAGCAAAAATGGCTGACGGTTACTATACTCCCCAATGAGAATATTTGTGCGCAGCGCGAACTGTCTCGGTGACAGCGCGTAGCTACTGCGTCTCGGGAAGTGATCACGTGATGATCGAACGCACAGCGGTACAAGCTACTCTGCAATCACCTGGCAGCGCGTGGCCTCAGCGGAGAATTTTGTTGTAAATCGCAATTGAACCTCCCACGTAAATGGTACGTATTTCGGATGAGCCTTGCAATGTGGTTGAGAGAGAGAGAGAGTTGCCTAATTGAAAAAGAAAGCTGCAAAGAGGAGGACCACGAACGACATATGTACCGCAACAAATCAAAACTTTACGGAGCAGACAATGGCACTTTTACGGTATTTCTCTTCTGCTAGCAGCCCGTCAAACTACCGCGCACATGCAAGATGTCGTATAGTTACTGCAGTAATAAAAATACGGCATATAGTACCCCGGGATGCCGTGCGGCAGAGCGATAACACAAATTTTCTGCTTTCGTGGTCCGTAATCGTTTTGTATTGGTTGTACGTGCATCCCACCGCGCTCGCTGGGCTTCTGTGGCGCCACTTCGGCATACCGGCCTCCCCCTCACTCTTTCCGCCAAGGTTTTTCTGCTGCCTTCGAGTTTCCTTCGATCGCTCGTTTACGACGTTGAGGAAGCTGCCAATTCCCAACAGCGGACTTGTAAGGTCACTTATGAGATTAGCGGCCAGGCGCCCCGGCAGCGCGTGAGACCCCGCAACTCTGTCTGGTGGCCCAGCACTGTAGACTCTACGCTGCAGCCGTCGCCAATTCGTCACTGCGCGCACGGGCGACGGATTGTCTGGCCCACCGCATACCACAGCGATAATCCCCCATTGAGAAAGCAGATGGCGCCGCCGGATTCCGGGGACCGTCTGCGTGACGCGCGGAGGCGGTGGGATTTCCGGCGTCGAAGCGCGCTCCGCGCAAGACACCATTGTCAACGCGCCCCGGCCGGCACAGTGCACTGTCGCCACCTTTCGCTCTCACCCCGCGGGGTAACACGCACCTGCTCATCTGGGAGCGTGCCTTTGACCCAAAGATGCCGGCACCTCATTGAATATTCCATGGCGTGCTGAGTGACAGCTGTCTACGGTGATTTGGGCACTACTTTACGCGTGTACGAAAGCTACAGGGGCGTTCCCGAGAGAGGGTGATCTCGAGGTTTTAAAGGCCGAACTTGGCCATTGGAACTCGTTCTTGTCTGAGCGCCGAGCTGGGCAGTTCCCGGCGGGACAGGGAGTCTCGACCGTTGAAGCTAGGTTGGGATTTGTGAGCCCCCTTGGTTAGAGGTTAAGATCGTGTCGGAGGTTTAGGGTAAAGCGCCGTACCGGGCAACTAGACGAATCTTGCCGCGAAACAGAGTCTCGGCCGTCGTTTCTCGAGCGGTTTGTGTACGCTCCGAGAACAGAGTTAGACGAACTTAAGGAGCTCGAGTGATTTGTGCGCACTCGGAGCTAGCGTCTAGCTGAAGGTTGAAGTTTTTCCTTTTACTGCTTATGTACCCAGTCATCCTACTGTAAATAGCTGTATATAAACCTTCGTTTCACCTAATCAACCCCAACGCCTCAAGTTCGTCAATTTGACCGCCATCTCCAAGAACTTCAACACCATCGCCCTTCCAGCCTCCTGCCAAATCAACCGGAGCCCAGGCGATTGGGTTCCTGATCGACACCGGACTTCGGGGAAACGAACTACAGGACCATCTTTACTGGCGCAGCCGACAGGATTTGCCAGAAGTAATCACCAGGCCACAGCCAGGGGCAGCAAGCGGACGCAAGCCCGCCCTCATCGGCAGCAACCGAGCTTCGCGCGGAGTGGAATGGCAGAGCCAAGCCAGCGCACGGGGACAACGACGCGGCAGCCGACCACCGAAGGTGCGGGTTAATGGAATTTCTTGCGTTTCGTTGTGGCGGTGTAGGCTGAGTATTAGGGTGCATGGTAGTCACGCGGATCATGCTGGCGAACATGGCGGAAGGAGACGTAAATTGTAAGACACGTGAGGCGCCACCTCGATGAGGCACGATGGCAGAGGGGGTTGCCCAAACAAAATCCGAGGCGTTCATTCTTAGACTAAGGGAACTAGAATCTCAAATACTGAAGCTCCTAGCGACGGAGCGGGAGGGAACAGAAGCACGCGATGCGGCGGAGCCCGAGAGGCGAGAAGTGCGGGAATGGAAGGATCGTGTACAAAAACTGAAGCTCGAATGTCAAGAACGGTTGCGAAAGCATGAGTTGGAGCTGGAGCGGAGGAGGCAGGGCACCGCTGGGTTGGACACCATTGAGCAGAAACAAGGGGGCATGGACCCAGCCAGTTGTATGGCGACAGCGAAGTTGAATGGTTCCGGCCAATGTGTGGAAGTTGAACATTGCGATGACAAAGTAAGCCGCCGTGACTTCTTACCCGAGGCTAGCATTTCCGCCGGTGTCGAACGAGTGGAGACGGATGTTGGGATGAGGAGCGTCGAGGTAAGCGCGTCCGGGTACACCGTAGAGCGGTGTAATGAAGCGATGCTCGATCATGACGAGCAGCCTCGAAAGCAAAGTTTGGGGATGGAGCTGCAGCGCATAAGGCAGAACCCTTCGAGCAGGCCCGGTTATGCACTGACAGCGAAGTTGAATGGGAGCAGCCTGTTTTAAAGCAAAGCTTTTTACCTCTACCCCCCAAGGGTTCTTTCGCGACCGTTGGTGTCACCCGAAAACTCCAGCGAACAAATAAAAGAATTTACTGGCACTGCCGGAAATCGAACCTGGAACTAGAGAGAGAGAGAGCGAGAGAACTCTTTAATGAAGCGAGAGCCCGTTATCGTACCGAGTTAGCTACGAGCCCACACGAAGACGGCGAAGACGGGTGGTGTACTCACCAAGCACATCTACGGGTGTACCCCCGGCGTTCTCGCTGAATGCCACGTGAAAGCGTCACGCGACCACTCACGCCCATCTAGCGGCCCTGTGCTCACCTTGCTCATGTGCTAAGAGTTACAAAAAATCGAACCGGCCGAGAGGAGTTGCGCAAAGCGAGAGAATGGAAAAACATCCCCCTCGTGAGGGGCACGATCAGATGCAGAGCATTTCCGCGGGGGGCGCGCCTGCAAGTCGTATGGATTACTTATTGGTTGTTGTTGTTGTAATTGTTGTCTTCCAGCGTAGACATTGTCGATGAAGTCGATGGTGAAACGTGAAACGTGCCGTGAACCCCCTGCTGCGACAATGACACAACGTGGAGCGGCTATGACGCAACGTGGCGCGGCTCTGACGCAACACCATCCAACACAATCCACTTTAATCCAATCCAATCCAAATCTAAACCAATCCAAGCCAAGCCAAGCCAATCCAAGCTAATCCAATCCAATGCCACTTCGCGAAAGAGTGTTATAGCGCCGAAATCGTGCCACCACACGAACGCGTGATGTTGACGTCACGATCACGCCCCAGATGTTAGCGACTCGAGCGCGCGCGAACGACATATGTGCTTTAAGCACGAACCGACCGCGGCGAGAGAGCGCGATGCGAGCGCCCCCACCTGTTCTTGCGCGCGAACCAACTGTTGCTCAGCGCGAACCCAACGCGGCGAGAGAGGGTGTTGCGCACGTCCCCACCTGTTGTGCGCCCGAACCGAACGCGGCGAGAGATGGCGTTGCGAGCGGAGAGAAGGCGAGGAGGACGCGGGGGAGAGGGCGCACCTGTGGCAGACGGTTGAATGAGTCAAGGATATAAGGCGTGTTCGTAACCTTCCATTCTATGTCGGCTTTGTGGCGCAGTGGGTAGAGCACCATGTACCTTGCGTTCCGCCCGCAGAGTCGTTGGATCGAAACCTGGCGCCGGTAAGTAGTATTTTTTTATATAGTGTAGGGGGAGCGATGCGGACTATGGACGTCAACGCGGGTGACATCGTGAGTTACTGAAATGCTCTGCATTTCAAATTAATGGACGCTCACACCAATGCATGGCATCTCACTTCTAGTACGCCGAAGTGCTAAAGCTTGAGGCCTCAATTCACATAAAAAAGTTCAGCTCCTTGTCGTCCGCCCTCACGCCAAACCAAGCAATACATTCAAATACTCCTTGATGGCCAGGCCATCACTGCAAGCCCCAGCATCAAGATCCTGGGCCTACATCTCGAGGCTAACATCAAGAGTGACGCCTCCTTGCAGTGCCTCAAAAACAGCATTAATCAAATCATACACATGATCAGGCGAGTTGCCACCAAGAAGCGAGGCCTAAAGGAATGCGGTACCTTTCGATTAATTGAAGCTTTTCTCCTCTCGAGAGTCACTTACGTCAACCCCCTGTCTTCTTCTCGACAAGGAAGACATAGAGATGCTTTATATAATGATTAGAAAGGCGGTCGAGCAGACCATTGGTCTTCTCATGAGTGCGCCCACACAGAGGCTGCTTAGCACGGGGCTCCACAACACGGCGGAAGAGCTAATAGAAGGCCATCTTTCTAACCAGAAGGTCCAACTCAGAACTGCTGTGGGTAACCGCATGCTTCCCCAGATTGGCTGGGCAGCCCAGAATGTCACTCCACTTGACGTGCTCTCAGTCTCTTGGCGACTAAAACTAAAAATGCTCTCTTTGCTTAGAAATATGAACCCCTCACATGAAGAGGGCCCCCGAAAAGCACGGGCTCAAGCGCTAAGCACCACCCTCGGTGGGGATCATGCCGTTATCTACACAGACGCCTCCAAACATCGAGGGCAGCAATACGCCATCATCGTGGCTACCTCCAGAACCAACCTCCTTGCGTGTACATCGCTTAGGACCCAAGAAATGACGGCAGCAGAAGAGGCTGCCATCACGTTGGCTCTCACTGCACCAGGGGTTCGGAGGGTAATCACCGATTCGCAGCAAGCCTACTGGAATTACCAGTCTGGTTGGATGTCCTGACGTGCACTGCGCGTGCTAAAAAACCACTCCCCAAACGGTTCCATTCAGCTTATCTGGACACCCCCTCACGCTTCAATGGAGGGCAACAAATACGCCCACACAACAAGCCTGCGCCTTTACCTCCCGTGCTATGGAGCTGCACGAGGACAGTCACCCGCTTGTCACGTTCAGAGAGATAACCCGGCATTATCGCCCTCTGAGACAGACCATACCTTCGCCTTACCCTGACCTTTCCACAGAACATCAAACTAGCCTACGGCTCATACAATCCGGGATCCTTCCCACAACCTACGCGTCTTCACTTAATGTATCCCAATCGCCACGACGCGTAATGCGAATTTCGCTCAGAAGTAGGAACACTCCGCTCCGTAATCGGGGTGTGCGACTCTAGCCCTGAGCACCCTCCTGTCTTTCCGTCAACTACCCAACAAGAGCAATGGGAGATGCTGCTGTCCAGGCCCCCTCTACCTACCCAGCTTCAGCGGGTGGACAGAACACAGGCCGCGCGGACTGCATATTGGCCCCACAGAAGAAGGAATCACTCCCCAGGGTTGCACTCTGTACCTTTCAGAAATCTGAACAGAAGTATTTCTTCCTCCTCCTCCTCCTTCTCTGCCGCAAATCTCGTCGCCTCCGTCCGCGACGCAGAGACGGAGAAGTCAGATCGTCTAACACCGGGTTGGAGCTTACTTAAATTTTATAAAAAAAGTTTGAACTCTTGTGCTACACCTATACAACTCAACCAAACACCGTTCATGCATCATGCAGTGACTTAACCTTACCAAGAATATCTCTTTGAAGTAATAAATGGTGTGGTTAAGTGCATTTCACTCCTCTCTGGTTTTACTATTTGTAGAGCGATGTGAGTGAATTTAGGTGACGTCGCATGGGTATTCGTTATGGGTGCCGTTTACAGCTTTGCTTTCCAACCACATTCAAGGGGTGGATTGGCGCGATTTTTTTCAATTTGAAGCCGCGCGAGAACGAGATAAGCGGCCGTGGCTGCGCACAGGAAGCGAGCGGCTGAGCCGGGAACAGGTACATGGAAAGGGAAGCGAGCATGAGGAGTATTCCAGCGCGCGCGTCCGGTATAAGAGCAGAGTCAAAAGGGAAACCTGTTGTTGCGAGTGTAGGGCCGCAAGTTACGTTTTCACCAGACACTGAGCTAATTCATGCCGAAAGGGCTACCACGGGCAGTACCCAAACTCTAATCCTTGGACCGGAAGAGGCTGGCGTCGCACAGGAAAGTCTTGGGGCCCGCCGCGTTCCAAATTACGCTCGAAAGTTCCACGAGAAAGCGAACTCCGTGTCGGGCGTTCAGGAGCTCGCCCAGAAGAGAAAGGAAATAGAAGACGAGAAAGCATGTGACGAGACGAAGCGAAAAAGAGACTGAGTTGACGATCAGGTTGAGGAAAAGCAGGATGTAAAGGCGGATAAGGGAGCTGAGAAGGTAGACTGGGTTGAACATGTAGAAAATGGAAGAGGAAGTGAGAGAGAACGCGAGAAGACGAAGGATGAGAAGCTCAGAACGTTTGAAGAGGGTAGGAACGATACGGAGATGTCGCGTTGGTTTTGGTAGGCTCGATTGTGAGAGTGTAACCGGGGAGGGCGATGGAGAACACAAAAACGCATGCGTGGAGATTTCAAAACCAAGAATGAGAGCTCCAGAGGAGGCTGCGAAGGAGAGGGAAAAACCATGTGAGGAGGCAGGTACAGTTGAAACAGAGGAACGAGACGCAATCGGCGATCTCGCGAAACCAGTGTCTGAGATAGTTCGTAGCTGTAGTGTTGGTTACGGCAATTACCGAGATTTAGTCGGGAGCCGCGCTGGATGGGTTGACGCACTAAGTTCTGCGACCTGGCAGTGTGGCACAGGCCGTAGTTCTGAGTTGTGCCAGGATGAGTGCATGCTGGGACAGCCGAAAAACTGTCTTTGTCAGGCCGCTGCTCAGAATGCACCTAGCGTGCACGAGCAGTTTGTGGTAATGACAGGTGCTTGTGAGGTTGTTGTCGTGGGGCAATCTGTGCGTAGGGTCAAGAACGATCTCGAGAAGGTCGTCGCATTCCCGGGCCGCCATTACGCTCTAGCATCAACCCTGCGCTGACGCTGAAAGGGGCGCAGCATTGCCTTACGTTGGGGCATTGGAGAGGCATGGCCACTCGGCCTATGGGACAGGAAGCGAAGTCGCATTGTGCGATACCACTCCGTCTTCCCCGTAGTTGTGTTCGCCACATGGGGCTAAATTGTCGAGACTTGCATTGACATTGCAACGCTCCATGGTCGGGGCCAGTTGCAGAGGGTTTGGAAATACGCGAATGCACTACCTAGTTTTCGGAATGTTGCTTGGGGAGGCCACTATTGAATTGCTTCCCAGCCTTAACACCGCCACGACGGACGTGAACGTTCCCGTTCACCCGTACTTTTTCGTTGGCGGTGTGTGTGTGTGTATGCCGTGGTTGTGCGCGACGAGATGCCTTGGGTGCTCGATCCGTGCACCGAATTGATCGATCCGCGCACTGAACTGAACTTTCTGTGCATCGCAAGTGAGCGAAAGCACCACCGAACATTCTTGAAGGAACGTTATCAGGCTACGCCGTCAAGGAGGACATTTGCGTGCGTGTGCATACTGACAATGCAAACTTTCTTAACGTTTTATTTTCGTTGACTGCAAAATTTCCCGTGTTAATTGCCAGTCCTTATTCCTTTTGTTCTTGTTGTCGAGTGCCGGGATGTTTGTGCGTGGTTGCAGTTATAGCGCGCATCAGTGTTATAGGTTGAGTTGTTCCGTTGTTCGTGCCGTTTAAGCGCTCCGGAGACACAACCCAATTTCTTTTTACTCGCACTTGGTGTTTTTAGCATTTTTTGGAGTGTTTCCGGTTTGCTAGAGTATTCCGTCCCGTTTGAACGGCTAGTGAATAGGTTGTGTTTGTAGCTTAGGTGAGAGAGAGTTCGGATAAGCTGAATTGCAGAAATGGAATGGGGCTCATTTGTGGTTATACCTAGCTCCTTCCACCTGTTTTTTTTGTTTGTTTGTTCCGCTGTTATTGCTGAAGGAAAGATGAAACGAGTGGCCCTTTTAAATTATTTTCGGATTGACTGAACCAAGAGGTGCAGTAACTCTCTTAAAGGAGGGAGTTGTGAGGTCAACTTCTGAGATTAGCGGCCAGGCGCCCGGGCTGCGCGTGAGAACCCGCCACTCTGTTTGGTGGCCCAGCACTGTAGACTCTACGCGGCAGCCATCGCCATTTCGTCACGGCACCCACGGGAGACGGATTGTCTGGCGCACCGCATAACAGGGATAATCCCCCATTGAGAAAGCAGACGGCGCCGCCGGATTCCGGGGACCATCTGCGTGACGCGCGGAGGTGGTGGGATTACCAGCGTCGAAGCGCGCGCCGCGCAAGGCAACATTGTTAACGCGCCCCGGCCGGCACAGTGCACTGTCGCCGCCTTTCTCTCTCACCCCGCGGGGTCGCACGCACCTGCTCGTCTGCGAGCGTGCCGTTGACCCAAAGATGGCGGCGCCTCGTTGAATATTCCGCGGAGTGCTGAGTGACAGCTGTCTACGTGAATTTGGGCACTCAATTACGCGTGTACGATAGCTACAGGGGCGTTCCCGAGAGAGGGTGATCTTGAGGTTTTAAAGGACGAACTTGGCCATTGGAACTCGTGCTTGTCTGAGCGCCGAGCTGGGCAGTTCCCGGCTAGACAAGGAGTCTTGACCGTTGAAGCTAGGTTGGGATTAACCCCGCGGTTAGAGGTTAAGATCGCGTCGGAGGTTTAGGGTACAGCGCCGTACCGGGAAACTAGACGGATCTTGTGGCGAGACAGAGTCGTGGCCGTCGTTTCTCGAGCGGTTTGTGTACGCTTCGAGAATAGGAGAGTTAGACGAAGTTGAGGAGATCGAGTGATTTCTGCGCACTCGCACCTAGCGTCTAGCTAAAGGTTGAAATTTTTTCTTTTACTACTCATGTACCCAGTCACCCTACTGTAAATAGCTGTATATAAACCTTAGTTTCACTTAATCAACCCCTACGCCTCGAGTTCGTGAATTTGACCGCCATCTCCAAGAACTTGTACACCATCGCCCTGCCAGCCTCCTGCCAATCAACCGGAGCCTGGGCGATTGAGTTCGTTATCGACACCGGACTTCGGGGAAACGAACTACAACAATCGTTACTGGACTCTTAAATGCTGTACTGTAACAAATTTTAATGATTTTTCAGCGGGAAAATGTCCCAGTAAGCAGTAATTGTAGACGGTGCACAATACGACATTTCCAAAGGTATCCAGCGAGTCTGACCTAACCTCTATATAAATGTCATAGACAGTGCATTGAAGATGAACCTGCATCACCGCATGCCTGGAAGGAGACATCCGTTTTGAGGCTGGAGGGGTTTTGTGTAATGGTGGTCCAAAGACGGTGGTCCTTGCAGATGACGGTGCGCTGTTCCAAATGAAACTACAGGGCATACAGGTAACGTTACCTTTCTACGTACACTAATGTGCTCGTTAGGCCCGTTCAGGTCCCACAACATTCTACAGGACCGCTAAACGACTCTGGTAGCAATTTTCCTACTTTTTCATAATTTTTGCCAAAAAGCAAACATTGGGCAATTTCAGGCAGAAAATCAATACATCAGTGATAACTGCAGTGTATATAATTTAAAAAGACATAACAGCCTACGTTTTACGATAGAACCTAAAGAATACCTCGTGAAAAGCAATGTTTTGACCCAAAATTACAAGTCGCTGTCGTGCTGTCCTCTACTTGCCGCAATCAGAGAAGTCCAACAGTAACAAAAGGTTTCAGCCGAAGGCCCGCGAGAACTGCAACCCGGCAAAGTTGAATTGATTTGAAAGCAAATCTTCTCTGTAAGGGTCTTATGTTCCCGTCATAATTCATGATTGCATGCCTAGACAGGCAACGGGGCAATGACTTCGCGGGCATAGAGTGTACCATGTAGAGTGTACCGTGTACCTCTTGTGTACCATGGTTTGGGCCCTCATTGCAAGACGGAGGCAACCGCGGCTGCTGCTAGGTGGGTGACCGCACTTTGTTGAGCGAAGTTCCACGCTGTGGTCGCAATGCGCAGGCGGGCCGAAGTAAGCGCTAGGTTGAGGGGCGTGTATTGTGGCGCGCGCTTGCACACGGGGTCCGCAACAGTCAGGGGCGTGGGGAGCGCGGTCGGAACGAGCGCGACCTCTTCCCCGAATACGACGTTCCTGCGATTACAAGAGCGCGCGGTTCCGGCAGACCGGGTTGAGTCGTGTTTCGTCGCTGACGGGGTGCCGCGGGTACATAGCGACCAACGGCCTCAAAGCATCTTGTTTGTAAACAACTGTAAAAAGTGTAAACAGAAATGTTTTCGTTTCGTCTCAACGGGTTGTCGCCTTCATCACTGCCGCAGCGCTGCACCAAAACGGTGTGGAGGGTGAGCAGGAACACCAACGGTCATCACCACCGCCCGCCTCACAAGGAGGCGAATTGGAGGAGAACAAACATTACTCTCTCTCCATGTTCAACGGGAAGTGGGGGGGAGCAACAGGGGAGGGGCAAGACCGTGCGAGATAGGTGGGAAGAACCACTGCCATTTTTTTTTTAGCCGAAGTGCGGCGTGACCCGGACGGGTGGTGGTTACGTCATTGTCGACTGGCTGCACACGGTTCTGTAATGGCACTCTGAGTTTTCGCCTCGCAAATTTTCACGTGGTCTTCTCCGTTGATTGCAAAAGGAGAGCGGTGCTATGTTTTTCCTGTTTTACTTTTGAGGAGCCTATTTGTTTACCTTGAGGCACGTGTTCAGGCTGTGTGCTGTTTATTCGCTGTTTTGCCCGTTGCCCCGTTTCGCTATTTTTTCGCCCCGGCCTTCGGCTTATTTCGTTTTGCGCTGTTGGTTGTGACGTTCGCCAGCGTGGCTTTATTGTGGCTTTTGGTCGCGCTTTGCAACAACTGCCGTTGAGCTTCCAAGAGAATATGCGCGAGCTGCCGCTGTTCTGCGATAAAACTCGTTTGGCAGGTGTTCTGAAGAAAAAAATATTCCATGGGTGTTGGCGTAACCTGTGCTCAGGGGAAGCGGGGGGGGGGGGTGGCGGTGCGACCTTCATAGGCCAACGCTTTGCGTTTGTTCTGTTAGACTGAAGGCCAGGCACGTGCCGGAAAACAGGGTTTGAATTGTATTTACTGGCTGTGCGTCGAGTGGGCTTTTTTTATGTATAGGTGCTGTCGAGTACGGGGACCTGACGGCTGCAGTGGGTTCTATCAAAGCCGAATTTAGTGCCTTGCAGCTGGCTGCGTCGCATAAACTCGGTGACGAACTCATGCAAACAAAATATGAAAGCCAGAAATGGTCTGCAAAAAAAAAACAAATCCTGCTTCTCACCCAATTTTTTTACGTTCTGGGAACCTGATTTCCGCCCAGTCATCAGTTTTTAGAGCGCATGGTGAAGGTACCAGCATCGCCTCAAATAAAAGAAAAAAAGCGGACATGTGCGGGGTGGTGTAATCTGGCCGTGGCGTTAAAAACAACACGGTTGGAATACACTAAGCATTTCTTGCGGCGACAGGGGCTAATCGGGTCGGCGCAGGGAATACGAGGTAGGAATTTTGTTCCAACATGTAGGTTTAAAGCAAAGTTTTAACAGATACTTCGCCAACTGAGCAAGCTCTCGCTTGCTCTTGCAGAAAATAGTGTTTAAATGTCATCATTACCAGAAATAAACAGATTTGAGGACCTCGCTAGCTATTAATATTGTTGGTACTAGCAGGTGCTTAGAGTGTGGCGTTGTCTCAACCTTAATTACCCTTTCCCAACACTGATGTGAGGTTTTGAAGACTTCGGACGTTTCGCTGTTATTTGCAGCCAACGTGTTTTGCGCCACAGGAGGTTCACGTTTCAAGGTAAAGGTCGTGGGCTGTCCAAAATTACTGAAGGCGCTTTTCGTAGAATAGATTTCAGCAGAGTTAAAAGGGCCAGTTTGGGCTGATTCACGTTTGATAGCTCTAAGTGTTTAAAAGAGAAGCAGACGAAATTTGCCTCTGCGCAAACGCAATAACATTATCGCAGCGATAGATGATGCTTATTGAAGGCGGCTTGACATCAATAACACGCGTGGATGCATGTTAGCTTCTTTCTATCACCCTCAACAGTACGTATATAACCTCAAGTTTTCGTTAATAAACTGTGCATAGTTTGTGCTTGCCTTGTGTGTACTCCCCAGTGTTCGTCGTCGTCACTTACAAACAGTCCACGCAATGAAACATGAATGTCTCCATGAAACCATTGTCGCATTCTAGTGCAATTTTGATTGTTCATGCGAAACCAATTAGTTGTTCCAGAAGGCTACGCAAATTCCTCCACGTAATATTGATTAGAAGGCATTCGCCTTCAGTGTGGCGTGCTATGAGTGGGGCCTGTAACCAGTTATTTTAACCAAATGACAGTGAGTAGACAAGAAACTAGAAATCAGGTGGTTTAGGCGTAACCATCAGTACGACTTTCCGGGCGCAGTTTGTGAAAAAGCGCCGTTCCCACATCTCATTGCTGCCAAGTGAATGCGAACCTCCAAGACCAAATTACTCTTCACTAGTAACGCGGGCATGCGTCAGTCAAACGCCGCCCCAATTGTTGCCAACATGCCACCTTGCAACGAACGACTGTTCGCGTTTCGTGTAAACTGTATTACGCACTGTCGTACCCAGGCAATCGCCTTAGACTCAATGACGTCCCTATTTGCGATGACCGCAGTATGCGCACTCACGACGTCTCGACATACAGTGTCCAGTCATGCTTCTGAAGCAAAATTTGGGGAATGAGGATGTCGAAATACATTCAGCAGGAGTGCTGGCGCAGTAACTAAATGGGTACCAGTCATTAATGGTCTGGTGTTAGCCCTAACGGCCCCTCCTATTGTCTGAAGTGTTTTCAGGCGTGCCCACCCCTAACTTCTTTGCTGTCTAATTTGTTAAAAACGCACGTTATCCAACTCGTCGAAACCAGCAAGTTAAACGCAACCTCTTATAAAGGTTCTGTTGGCTAATAGCGCGGTTGCATGCTAGTCTACACCGGCATTGTTGTGGAGTGTACATTCGGCTTTGAACGAGAATTTACACGTCAGTGATCTCGGCAAGGCGCCGGCCTTGTCGTACACTAATTTTGGCTAATATGAGAAACTCTTTAGGGTCAATGGTGATGTTACTTAGAGTCACGCGTATACGTAGCATAAACAACGGTGATAACTATTTTAGAAGCAATCATAATGAAGACAGAAAAAGTCCCTAAAGTGATTGTGTGTTTTGTGATGTGATAATCATAGGCACTAAACACCGCTGTAGAAATTTCAGCGACTCTTAACTCAATAACGTGACTTGGCGGTATATTCTAAGCGAGAACTTATCGTAGCGTATTTTATGATCATCAAAAATTTAAGGTGTCCCTCTTAGTTTTTATGATTGATTTGCACTCATACAAGCATTTAGTGAGGAATGCTGGCTCACGTAAATATGCCAAGTGTTGAGACTCTGTCTATGTCGCTAATTTCATGCTAAATTATTTAGGTAATGCTTTCATGCCAGATTATTGGCATGGTATAACGGCTTGGTGTGTGTGATTTCAAATAGGCTTTGAAAATTGAGCTTGATTTAAAGGCTGAGTTCAAGTTCCTTTGTTGCGAGCGGATTAAAATGTGTGTTAAGGCCTTGAGTGCTGACCTTAACTCATTCCTCTACAAGAGGTTACGTTGGCCTGTCCAAAAGGGTAGCTCAGTCAAAATACTGTGTATATGTGCTTCCTGCACACTAAACGTTTTTACAGCAGTATTGACCCAAAAGGGTGTAAAAGTTTTGTACTATGGCACACTATTTTAAAAGGTGTTTGGAATAAAATGGGTGTAAGGATGACGACAAAGTGTGTTTGTGAATACCCTAACTAAGGCTGTGGGAACCGCAGCTACTCGTGGCATGTCGGTCGGCCGGGCTAACAGCAAGACATAGAGATACATTCAACACGCAAAAGTCGCACTAGGACCAGAAATAAGTAAGCAAGAAAGCCAGCAAAACGATCTCGGAGCGCGAGAAAAACTTAGTTACTTTAGAAATATACACGCTCTTCTGGCTTTGATAGCCAGCAGAGGAACGTCCGCTGATAAAGTAGGTGGGCGAGTCGCAAAAATCAAATATTTTAGGGCCATGGCTCGAGTTGTGCATTTTTGTGTCAGCATATGCAAGTGAGCATGGGGGTTTGCGAGAAAGTTTAATCATGAAGCAGGGAGGGAAAAGTATGTAGCTATGTGGAATAAGTGATGGAATTTTATAACTACCAAACACCGATTCCAGAACATTTCAGCTCCCTTGAAAGAGTGTGTTAGTTATTTCACCACGAATTTCTATGTGTAATGAGCGGTTGGCACAACAAAAAACAGGTGCGACCACCTAAGAGAAGATTTCACAGCTTTCGTAGAGGACTAGAATTAAAAAGTGTAGTGTGCTTATTCAAGGAACTCATTTTTGAACACGTTTAAAAATTTTTTTTACTAGTACGATAACGGAGTGAAATCATAAAACCATAGTGACTGAAATTATCGTGTTATTCTACTGCATGTACGACAATGTTTAGTCTTATAAGTAGCAACAAAAAATAATGTTCTGGAGACTAACACTGATTGACGCGTTGTACAATTAGAGCGTAGTAACTAATGTTAGCAAGACGATAATTTTACCCGGGGATACATGGGTGGAATCGAACATTTTGTGCGAGCGGGGGTTGTTTCGTACATCATGGTGTTTAGAGAAATATGAATTGGCAGAAATAATTTGCAACTGATAACCCATTTCACACAATTTCAACGATGAAAAAAATTGAGGCTGCTGACTATGTGTAATCACACACACAACAGAGAAAATGGTGTTGGAAAACAGAGAAGATAGGGGTAACTACCTCATGCCACTCTAATCAAATTGATACAATCTTGATACTTTTCCACAGAAGTGTGCAAAAAGTTTCGGGGGCAACAATAACCAAAAAGGTGCTACCAACGTAAAACCTTTTTCCCCCCTTTTTGGGAGGACTGGGTTATGTCAAGATTGTAGTATGTGCATTCATGGCGGAATTTTTGCACACCTTTCAAGCTAAACTGATTCCCATTGGCAGTATCAAAACATATATACAATATGTAAACCTCTGGTTGTCATTCTGCATGACTGCAGGCCAAATTATTAAGTTCAATAAAAATTAACAAGAACCGAACTTTTAAGGAGACACCACTGCTTGATGTGATACAAATTTTGTGCGGTACTTCTAATGCCTTAATAATATTTTCACCCAAATATGAAGCCAGACCGTACCATATCAGAAGGAGAAGCTACGTCGGTGTACATGAACTTCTTTTTCAATGGGCGAGATAAGATGTTTAAAACTAGGTATCTCACCATAATAATTATCGCTGTAATCAAATAACAAATTCCCATTTCCCAACATTTCAACCCCCAACCCTAAACCCGGGGCTGTGTGCTCGGCCCGCACCAATTTTGACTCGCCGAAACGGTGTAAATCTACACATTAGTGTGGTACAGCCTAAGAAGGATGGTTTAATGACCTCACAACACCCTTAGTATACCTATACTACACCTTTTTTTGGTGATAAGTGGGCAAAAATGTCGAGTGTGTGCAGGAAAGATTGTTTGGCTTCGGCATGGTTGCGTACAACTATCAAGTATTATAATTTTGTTGAAAGTTTTATTTCCCAGTGAACTTCGCACAATCTTGCCGTTTGAGAGTATGGTATCTACACTAATTCACATCCTGTAGCGATTAAAAGAAAGCGAAGAATGGCCTATGATCTTGCTTGTTTTCGATAACCAAGAGTTTCCTCAATTACCTTTTTTTTCAGTATCTTGGGATGATGGCGAAGAGAACATCTCACCGGTTTCTTATCTGCTGCTTGGTGGCAGTTTCAGTAACAATACCCGTTTGCACCTCTCAAGAGTGCCAAGAAACTCCAGATGAGTGTGACCTTACCGAAGTGAGTTTACTATAGGCTACGAAACTTGAAGCGCAATCAAGTGCAAATACGAGGCCAAGTGCCCACAATTCGTAGTTGTGTCGGTTTTTATTGAAAACCTAGAACGCCCTCTTTTTTTATTGCAAAGCTTTGCGGCGACTGCTGCCTTAAAGTAAAAAAAGAAAACCAGACGTTTCCATTGAAGTCGTGCCTGGTACAAGGACTGGCTTAGAAGAATCTTGCAGTTAGCAAAGCTATGGCTTAGCTGGACGGTCTACATCCGATGAAGAATTTTACCACCCATTACACGTGTTTATTGCAGCCTATGCAATATTTTCTTGGCTTGTAACTCGAATGGTGCAGCGGATCAAGTATTGTGCGCACACACAAGAACACCTTGACCCTGCCCAGAGGCTTCATGTTGACCAAAGCGGTCGTTAGTGCAGGGCTTATCGATTAGGCGCTACACCTCTTCGTAGGTGCGGGCACTTTATCTTGACTCAGAAGTTAGGGCGCTCGATCCCGATTCGGGTAAGATGGGCATTAAGTAAATGTTTCAGAGGATGGTTTTGAGCAGGGGCAGTGCAGAGTGGCATTGATATTGCTCACGTGTTTTGCGCGGCACCCCATCATTATGAACACATCGTTTTTTCACCCACGGTGACGCAAGCATTCACTCGGGAAACTCGCCGTAGGGCGAGTGGTACAAGTATCTAGGCGGCATACGCAGAAGACCTCCGTTACTAACGCTCGCACTGAAATTTTGGCTGGGTCCTCACTTGCTAGTGAGCGAAATACTCCTGCTGCCGGCTGCCCTAGCAATTACAGCGATCAGTGCTGGCCAGTAGTCCAACCAACAGTGCAGGTCGCCTAGTCTCCATTTCCGATGACTCGATTCCAGACATGTGTGCACAATTGATTGATTTATTGTAGGGTTTAACGCGCCGACGCAGCGCAGGCGATGTGGAGCGCCGTAGTGGAGGGTTCCGGATTAATTTTGAGCACCTGGGGATCTTTAGCATGCACCGAAATCTCGTACACACGGGCGTTTTTGCTTTTCGTCTCCATCAGAAAAGCGGCCGCCAGGGCCGGGAATCGAACCCGCGACCTAAAGATGTGTACACAAACCAACAGTCAGGCGGCTTTGATTGTATTAGCGTTTCATGGGTAGCACAAAGACACAACGCATACAACGCGCGTAACCAGGCACTCCATTTTAGTTAACATGAGGTTTTGAAGAGAATTACATTTGCCAGTAAAGTTGGGGGTGACGTTCCCGGGAAACAAACGCAGTGGTATGTACGATTCAAGAGTAGCAAACGCACCACCACTCCAGGCGCGGATACTCCGAAGCTGTGTATTAATTTAGAGGCACCTCATGGCATTCGACACTCCATCAAGCTGCATCTATTCCAGCCTAAAGCATTGCTCGCAACTCTTTACCAAATTGCGATACGCAACACGGAATTTTGTGCTCACCGGCCACCGGAAAGATAAGGAGGGATAAAACGGTACAGAGAAGGCTGAACTTTCTGTGGCGTGCAGTTTGTTATTTATTGGTTGAGTTTCTCAAGTTACTTTTGTGAACTGAATTGATTCCCACCCAGCCCCAATTCTCCGCGCCACTCACTTCGGGTTGACCATGTACACTCACTATAGTTCTTCCCCTTCCCCGCAATTGCGTTAATGTCACCTAAGTAACTGCTACCGACCCTCCCTTCTTCTAACCTCTTTGATTTCATTGGTAAAGTCATGCCCGACATTTTAAAAAGAAGATCTGATAGCAAACTCTGATAATAGGACTCGGTTTCATCTCGCCAATCCAATCATTACCCCGAGGACTATAAAAAAATACCTTGCAAAAGTGAATGCAACTTCCGCAATACAAGCGGCTCCACGCGCTGTGCAATCTCAACAGTGTTGTTACTTTTTTTTATGAATAAATGCGACTCTACTTGTGTAATATTCTTCTGGCGGCGAGATAATTTTAGGTTATGTCGTTTCATGACCAGAATTTCTGTTTGTTCGTAAAAGAGCGGGTGAGTTTGCCGGGAAATGAGCGGAGTGGTATGCGCTGTGCAAAAGTGGCAAATACGTCACCACGTCGGTAGGGATTCTGCGAAGCCATGTGTTAATTTGGCGTATATTTGGAAACAATGCTGACTTTGGGAAATGAGGTGCAAAGCGTAAAAATTTGTTTCGTAACTTATGCAAGTCAATCTATCCATTTTCCCACATTTGTCTTTGAGATTTGTTTTGCGTGAAACAATAAGAGTAGCATTAATTTTTGTGTAAAAGCCGTACAGCTGAAACAAGTGATCTTCAAACAAAAGTGCCCGAATGTATCGTTTTTCTAGGTACTCAAAAACATCGAAGTCATCAATGTGCGGGTATCCTCTTCAACAGACCCGCAAAGGCTCTGTCAGCAGTATGTAAAAACGTCGGTAACAGAAGACGGGAAAACTGCTGTGTTCAATTACACGTATCGAAATCCTGGCGACGGCGATTCCCCATAAGTGGCAACATTGCACTGGAAGGACAATTCGGGATAATCGGGAAGCACCGAGAACATAATTTTACCATAACTGTACACCCCAACTGTTGTGCTAAGCTTAACGTACATTTTTATTACCAGTACTTAAGTTACTAGAAAAACGTTTTGCGTGTGAAATGTAAAGTTCAAGGTCAAGCATGTATTGCGTGTTCGGAAGTGTCATTCGAAGGGGTGTGTGATGAACCCGGTATACTTCAGGGTAGAGGATGCACACGACGCGAGAGAAGATGGCAACCAAAGTAACAACACAAAGATGGGGGGACGTTGCACGCGGCAAGAGATGGAGGTTAGCATGCTTATGTGACCTCGTTGCAGGGACTAAGAAAAGGCCCCCTTTGGATGGCGTAAGGCAAAATTTGAACCGTCAGTTTGGAGTGCAAACGTTTCCATTGTATGCTACTGAATGACGGGCGCAATGCCAAAAAGTATGACGAAAGAAAACTTTCACATCCCTCGTACCTACGAATACCAGAGAAATATCTAAGTGTGTTCATTTCTAGTGTTCTTGCACTGACATTGTTTACTCCGTCAATCAAAATGACTCCAAAAAACGCGGTGTCATAAATCGTTGCCAGCGGCAATCAAGTTCGGGTTGTAGTCTTTCAGTACTCTAGATATGTTCGCAATGATTGAATTGATTGAAAAATTTTAGTTAGCACAACAGGACGAACCAAAAGTGCAAAGAAAACGGTGACGTCACAGTTAATTAGTCATTGGTTAGTTGTCTCTCTTGTCATTTTGAAGCAACATATAAAATATTCAGACACATTAGCACGTATGAGATAGTGGTAGTTGATACCAGACGTGTTCACAGAAGAAAAGCGCTTTACGTGTAATATTGTTGGCAACAACACTCGCGGGCTTTTTTGGAAATCTGTCACATAAAGTTAAGTGGAGAACGGAGCGCTAATAATATCAAAATGAACAAAGGCTACAAATTGATAGATGTGACTTTAACATGATACGTGAGCGAACGTATATCATTTAAGCCAAAATTATTATTCCAAAATGTGTGGTATTTTAGGACGTCCTCAGCTTTCCGGGCGCGCAAAAGCTTTGTTTTGTATTTCTAGTGCTATAAATTGGCGATCATATATTATGACGTTTTCTTTTAGAATTCACGATAACGCAACTGTGATGGTCACTAATAACAAACTATTTACGGCCATCTACGGAAGCGGTAAGTAGTGAAAACTTTTCATTGTAAATGCGGTTTCCGCGGAAGCAGGGCGCCAGTTTGAATTTTTCTCCGGGTAAATGACTATGCTTAACGCATACAAACGTGGAAGACTCGTACGTTTCACTTACTGGGCTTTTCCATTACTATATTGTGAATAGCTATTTCTCTGAGGGAGCGTAACAATTTGGTATGATTTGTAGAATGCATACCGCATGCAAAGTACAGACAGATTTCTTGTGGTCTACTCTCGTAGTGCTTGAACTCTGTGTGGTCGTTTGAATAATTCATTATGCATTCCTTGCATACCGTAGCAGTGTTCATAGTAGCATATGTTGCTGTTCATACAGCATTAGCCAAAGCCTCACCTCGGCTCTGTGAAACTTTGTTGGTGTGTATCGCGTTCGTAGCGTAGCAGCAGCAACTGTCGTGCATGTAAAGTTGCGCCTACGCCCACCTACAAGGCCACTTGTCAGCACATGTACGGTCTGTTGGTAAACAAAAGTAAAAATGTGAACCCTTCGACCACTGCCACGATAAGTTACATACGACGATGTTCAGCCACCCCTTCATTGCGCAGGGGTTTGGTGGCCATGACAAATATTGAACGCCTGTTATCCTGCATCTAATTCACGCAACAAGTTGACGCAGAAACGCTGTCTCGTCTTGCGAATACACCTGAAATAGCCATCTAGCTCCCCCGCCAAGCAACAAATTCGCGAAATCCATAATTGTTGGTCCCGCCACAGGAATTGGAACCCTGATTTGAAATGCGGCCGGCACAGTCTTGATAATAACATACTGTTTCAGGCTTTCTTCAACAAGCAGTCTTTATGCTGGAAACACGGCGCTGCATATCCAAAACAACACTCCTATTAAATGCCTAAATATTCACGTCGCGACCATGCTGCCCGATGCGGCAGGCAAGGTACAGAGCCAACACACTTGTTCTGGAACGTACCCCAATGGGTCGAGCTCGTTTCTCGATATCAAGCAGCCCAGCGAGACCAACCTTAAGGCGTTCTGCTGCTAAGCTCAAGGATGTGGAAACCACTTTTCTGATGGGGACGAAAAGCGAAAGCGTCCCCAGTGTATTCGAGAATAAAACGCACACGTGAAAGATCCCGAAAATTAATCCGGAGCACTCTGCTGCGGTGTGGTTCATCGCCTGTGCAGCGCTGTGTTAGTCTACTCCTCTGTTGTCCCGTTCTTTCGCGCTGTTAATCTCAGGAACATATACCAACTGGCCCTCTTACGGTCCGTGTGGAGCGTAGGCGCGCTAAACATCCAAATCAACCAATCAATCAATCAATCAATCAATCAATCAATCAATCAATCAATCAATCAATCAATCAATCAATCAATCAATCAATCAATCAATCAATCAATCAATCAATCAATCAATCAATCAATCAATCAATCAATCAATCAATGGGCAAACAGGCACAATTTTACATAGTGGGCACCGCAGATCCTACATGTATATCTGACCGTTTCATTACATCTCGTCAGCAGCGGCATGCAGAAGGCCTACCCAACTTCCAGTGAGGCTCACTGTCGTCAGGGTAATGCCCCTGACACCGCAACCATTGTTGCTATGACAGAGGCGGCGGGCAATCTACGACGCCCTGGTTTCCCTATTGTAAGCTCAGACCCACCGCTACCAATTCTTGCAAAACTGGTCAATAAAGCACTGAGCCATTGTAAGCCCGATGGTCCCAACCTATCCGCCACACAGTGAACCAGCCGTACAGTCTGACGGCGAGGAGCCGACGGTGTACCGCGGTTTTCTTTGTGAATACCATACCGGAGAATGGCATGGCCGACGTAGAGTCGCGTGAGCTGCCTGCCGATGGCGGTGTCCCCGGCATTATTACCGAGGTGTCGGTGCTCGCGCAACCATTTGCAGCGCACAAGTCATTATGCGAGGACAGTGTTTACCGAGCCTCTTGTTGGTGGCAATATATGAAGTTGCCTGCTCAGCCGACTGTGTATTCATGACTCCTGGATGACTGGATGGATGTCCTCGACGTTTAATCTACTTTATTCACGGTATCACACGATGGACTATGGCGTGGTTTACTGCCACGCGTTTTTTCTGAAATGCCGAATAATTGTGGCATCTACGAAGTAGGCAGCATACCCCATTATTTTAAAATCGTAAGTGGCTCTCTCTTTTGAAATTAAAGCCGCTGGCTCAATATTGCCACCTGTCAAATGACCTTCCTTGGGGCCTTGCCCAAGTGGGTAGGAAGAACCGACCTGCAAAAAGCCTGAAACGCAGCTGGCCCACGATGGTGTCTGCTGCTTGCAGCATCTGATATAGATACCACGCTACTGGCAAATACATTGCTTTTCGGATAACTAAGAAGCCGCTCACCAGATTCCCTGGACACTAACTCAATATTTCAAGGGGTACCATAACCACTTCCAAAAATCTGGATGCTAGCGCTGAAAATGCCCTACAGGCCACCGGGGCCGACCAAGTGTCTTTTGCTCCCGTCGTCTACTCATGACAATCTTAAGCGCTCGATTAAAAAGCAATTGGCGCATCCTCCCACTGGTTGCGTGAAGGCTGGGCAAGCCCAGAAGCTGGTGGCTCCCCATAGCCTTATTCTTGGTACGGCTAAGCTTTCTGCGTTACTTCAAGAGACCGTCAAGTGTTCGGTGTGCTGTCGTCGTTAGGCCCCCAAACAGCAATGATCACCCGGCCACTAAAGCATTTAAAATGTACCCGGGCCATCTGTTGTGCGGCGAAGCTCCAAGAGTGGAGCAGGGTGCTGCGTGACCAGCGTTGGCTCAAAACTTTTGAACTCGTTCGGTGTTAACCATTCGGCATGCGTAGACTGGCGTATGAGATAATAATTCAGAAATTTATTAATGGCATCCCTTGTGGGCCTTTTGGTGTCTTTTATTTGATACTAAATCTTCTGTTTGAACCGTCAATGTACAGCACTCGTCGCCACAAGCGATAGAGCGAGCCCCCGCGCTAGGCGTTTCCAAAGGCGTGCTTCTACCAGTTGTATCGCGCATCCGATAAGTGGCGACACGACTCCCGCATCAGCGCGACGAGGGAACAGCACGGTAAAGCTGCGGTGCGGGCGCGCGCGGTGGCTTTATCGCTCAGCGAGGTTTTCTTGCGCACGTTTCGCTGTCTAACCATTGGTGTAAGCAGCATCTCTGTTTTGTGCTACAGTCAGGAAGAAGTGGCATTCGCAACTGCTTCAAACACCAACCAGAGCTTTTTTGGTGCGATACAAACTTTGGATTTTTGGTACACATAACAGCGAAAAAAAAATGCTTGTTTGGGAACTCACTTGTTGGGAACTCGGTTTGTAAGCGCAGTTTTCTTTCCTCTGTCGAAGCTTGCGCTCGCTGATCTGGCACGTGTCATTTTTGTCATCCTTGCTGAATATACCGGGCTCTGAACTCGATCAAGGTTCATTTCGCTGAAATAGTTGCTGACATGTTATGATGGTTCTAACTTTTAGGGCTATCAAGTTTGACTTTCCATCCTCGAAGTTTACGTGGTCAGAGCACATGCAAGCTGTTACTCGCCCATCTACTACAACGAAAAAAATTAAACAAGCTGCTGCATTTCATATGATGTCTGTAAAGCCGTTCTTATGAGCCAAAAGCTCATTTCAACCAGAGAAAGCACCGCTAAGTGAACGCGATAAGGTATCGCTGGTGCCGATGTGTTCCCAGAAAGCGTTAGTAACGCGACCGTAGGAGAAGATTTGCAGGACTTAACTCGTCTACTGTGCAGTTGCGTAGCCAGGGGGGGGGGGGGGGGTTCGGGGTTCAAACCCACACGAAATTGTCACGGAACCCCGTCCCCCTCCTCACCCCGTAGTTTTTAAAGAACCATAATCTGCCCACAGCACCGCGCATAGTGCCTCCTTCTCACCAAATTGGCGAACTAGGCTCGGAGCAAGGGATAATTATGAATGACGGCGATTTTCTAGCGACTTTCGGAGCCCCCGAAAAAAGAGAAAGACTGGTAGCAAAGCGCTTTCTTCCGTGGCGCGTTTCGCCCCTCTAGCCTGACTAGTCCACTCGGTACAAGCCTTGTTAAGATCGTCCAACAAGGGCCTGGGAAAAATTCCTCGCAAGCTCTCTACCGGGGTGTACGTGGATGAGTCACCTGAACGCACGCGGCGTAGCCAGGTGTGTGTGTGGGGGGGGGGGGGGGGGAGGGGGGGCTGACCGGGCTTCAGCCCCTACCCCCTCGCTGAAATTTTTCCGGCCCACGCCGTGCTGCCTGTTATGGCTAAAGCCCTATAAAAACAGCGGCTTTAGTCATGTCTAGTACGTCGCCCGTGAACAAAGGCGCACAACCTTTGGACGTGCCACTATTAAAAACATTCACGACTCAATACCTGTCCTAAAGCACTGGTTCTTACACAACATGAAGCTCCCGCCTCAGGATAATTGCAGAAGGGTGCAGCTCCAAACGCGATGGCGCCCTCGGGTAAGCTCAGCCCATGGGACGCTAAAGGCGTGCGTTGTGTCCCTTTGTGTGTGGCATGTCGCCACACAGAATAATTGGCACGCTGAGTCGTTCTCTGTAGAGGAGATTGACTCATCACGGTATGGACGAGGAAGCAAGGAGTGATCCCCACTAACTGGCAGCGTAGAAAAAGAGAGACCACCGAGCCATTGATGGGTGAAGACCGGTACGATGAAGGGAGGAAAGGGAAAAGACGATCTTTGTGTGTGTAACCAGAACCACGTTCAAGCGGCGGTGGCAGACAGTTAATACTCCTGAACGTTAACTGAAGAAAGCGATGGGTACCTATTAGGTATTAGGCGAAATGTGTGCTTTAGCTTAATGCGGTAAAGTATGCCCCTTTTATGTGTGTCCCCCTTCATTTTTTCGTTTTCGCGTTTCTGTGGGGCCCGAAAGGGTGTTGACGCGGGATGATTCCTTGGTATCAGCTTGAGCGCACTGCGTGTCCCCTTCTGAAAGCGGTCTTGCAGACAGTCATATTCTGCGGCACGCTGCGGCGCGCCGCCCGAGTTCCCGGCTTCCTAAACTTGAAGGCACGACGGTCACCAGCCCTGCAGACGGCGGTCGCAACAGTAACAAATACCCGATGACCATCTTCGACCTCGGTCACAACTAAAGCCCCTCCATTGCGTCCGCGGTCGCTTTTTGCCTGGGCGGCGGCTGCCCAGAGCAGTGTATATTCAGGGGCCGGAGTCAGAACGGCGATATGACAGAACGGCGCAAGGACAGCAGCGCCCTGGCTTTGGGAAGTCCCAACCCACAACAGAGACCCCAGTTGTGTCATTTTCTTCCCCTGACCATAGATTTATCCTTGCGGTATTCCTGCAGTCCTTTAATATTTAAATAATCGCGTCCTAATATTTACACGATGTCACAGTACCTTTATGTCTGTGAGCCAAAAAATTTGTATCTGGTTTTATTTCAAATGCAATATTTGCGTTTGAATTGGTTGTTGAAAGGAGCGCCCACGATGAAGCGGATAGGTAACTTTGAACGAGGGAAAACGTAAATTCAACTCATATCCGCCTGAATATCCTATAATGCACGAAAATTGGCGAGGGTTACTCAGTGAGTATCGGGACAGCGTTACGTACATGAAGAGTTACCACTGTCCATGAAGTACATGAAGAGTTAAAGTACATGAAGAGTTAAAATATATATTTGTTCTAGCTGCAGTTCTAGTATAGTTTGCTTCATTTACAGGCACGCGACTCCATGTAACATAGCCGCTGTAGCATGGTGTGCCCGTCATCGCGACCTTTGTTGTCCCGTTACATACGGACGCGTGCATCCACTGCTACACCCAATTTTAAAATGATCATAGCAGTGTGCGCAAGTGAAGGGCCTTCGTACTGGTGGCGAAGAAACGAACGTGCCTTTCTAATAGAATTTTCCTTGCCCTCTTTCTGGCCTTTCTTTGAAGTTTTGTGGGCTCAAGAGTATCGTTCTTTCAATGTTCAATCGATTTGGCATGATGAACGAATGTAGTCATTTTAAAAAGCAGGCTACAGACCACAGCCCCTTTCAAGAACACCAGCACACTAACGCGCTCACCCCCCCCTCCCTCTTCCCCCACATACGGGTGCGCGCTGATGTGATTCTGCCTGGATTTTGAGCAATAGTCAGCATTACTTAAGTAACCAAAATGACCGAGGAATCATCACTGTAAACAGAAATTATCTCCGCAAACTTTGTTCGGTATCATTGCTATCCAGATAATGGAGTAAATTTAATGAACTAAACGTGTATTTTGTCTTCTTAACCTTTAGGAGCGCTTACAAACTACCCCGATTTTTGTTCTGTAAAGGGCGGAGGGGGGGAGAGGATGGGGGAGGCTTGAGAACAACTTTAATCCCCCCCCCCCTTCGGAAAAAAATCCTGGCTACGCGCCTGCTACTGTGTATGCCATCCGGGGGTTGAGGTGCTCAAGCCGTACTAAGCGGAAAGAGCTGGTTCTGTGTTCGCTCTAGATATATTTGTAGTACTCAGTTCCCTATGGCTGCACCATGTTCTCCCCACGGTATCGCGATGAAAGATGTCTGCAGTTCACGTTCATGTTAGGTTCGCGAAGGCATCGCTCGCTGCTTGTGAGGGTGGATACTTTTTCCGCATGGGTGCCAATCTCTTCGTAGAATTCTGTTTACACAACGTCTAGGGTGCTCGGAAACTTTCGTCATTTATGTGCATTCGTAATACCCTTATTCGGCTACCCTACTAACTACCTGAAGTGACCTAGAAATATATTCATGAATACTGAAGTAAATTGTTCGGTTACATCAGGCTTAGTAATTATTATAATGTACGGCCATGTGGTTGAGAAGCAGGTTGAAGCCATTTCTGTGGAAATGCATTCAGGGGTCACCCACGGCGTTGTCAAACACTGGCCCCGCAAGAAGTCTGAATAACTACTTCACCCCACGGAATTTGGAATTTTCTTACCTCCTAACTGGTTAGCATTCTAGTGGTTGTTTCAGACCATCTATTGTGTCTGTCTTTCTCGTCTTATTTACGACAAGAGAGTACGGTTCAAATCTTTTTTATTTACCTCCACACTTATTGCGTCTTTGCAATATATCCCAATCTCCTGGAATGCCGCGGATGTCATGTAATAATTTTTTCTGCCACATTTTCAACTCGTAATATGCTTTTTCAGATGACAAACGTACAGATAGACTCACTGATTCGTCGCATGCCAAGCGAAAAGCTGGACCTATACACTTGAATATTAAGGAGCACAATAACATTATGGCGTAGGTAGAAATAAGTTTGGGTTTTGGATTATTCTACTCCAATTTCACGGAAAATGGGGATTTTGCTTTCTCACATTTTACTGTCCCAACTGGTCCGCCCGCTTAGGTATCAAGGGGATTTTCGGTGATATATGCACCCCATAAAAGAACCTCAAATAGTGTTTCCGGGTTTCCTCCTCACCAACCCATCTGGTGCGAATATGCACTGCAAAATATACTTTTGGCTTTACAATTACTTTGGATATGTGTACGCCCAATTCTCATATCGATAGAATTTTGCAGAAAAATGGTACCCATACAATTGCGAAAAAGATATATTACGATTTTGAACTCAGCCGCAGTAAAAAGGCGGGAAGGATCATTGAAATTACCGACATATCAGAGCGAAAACGACCAAACACGTGATATTAAAGCACATCTAAACTGTTGGACTAGCTGCATCAAGTTACAAGATTGTAATCATATTAGGCTGTAAAATCTGAACATTGCTGATATTTGAAAAAAATTCTGCACTTTTAAACTAAGCAGCACAAAAATATGTTTTTCAGGAATTTTTTTCTTTATCGCAGACCAGATGCCATATTGGCAGGAGTTTAGTTACGTTGGTAACAAACACTAACGTCTATAATCTGTTTAAGATGGTGCTCTACCTGACACCTTTTTTTGGAAAATATGAAGTTGGGGCAACCTACGCGTTCTTATAAATATATGAGTAGCTATTGAAACTGCAGGTATATTTTATTGGTTATTGCATAAAAACGCTACCCAAACAAGTGCACAGAAACTTATTTCAGGATTTTGTTCTAAGAAACACATCGACGAGTGAGCGGGATCTTTTGAGTTACAGTATATATAAAGTGAAATTTTATTAAACATTCTCGCGTTGGACTAGCTCCTGTGCCATCTGCTGGCACAGCGCAAATCGTTTTCGGGAACCAGATGCCAGCTATGGTAGTCCATTTTATTTCTCTTAAAGCTGTGACAGATTTCTATCCCTGAAACAGAGATACACCTGCCCCCACGTACGCGTCATTACAGCTCCACAAAAGCGTACAGTTACTTTCGGGATTGTTCAAAGGAAACGCGAGTCGTGCTAGCTTTCTATAACCGCGCTTTCGGTTAGAGCCCAGGTATTGATAGTAGGTAAATATTTCTAGGTGTATACGACGCCACGGTGAAATAATTGGGAAAAGTAGCAAAAACTCCTGATGTGTTCCACTCTTCGGTAACATGGCATAGCTGGGCATCATTTGGTACAAGAGCTGGTTCTCCATATTTCCTACATTTGATTTATAACTGCGAAGACGTCATGTGCTTTAAAAACGCTTCCTTGTAGGTTTTTTCTTTCACAGGTGAACTTTTCACCATGTTTTGCAGAGGCTCAGATATGATGACTCACAAATTTGCCTATCGCTTATTCTCAATGTTCTCATAAAAACCGAATGAAAGAGCATCAAAACAAGGCTTATGCATAACAGATATTTCGTAGAATGTTGGGAAGCGAGAAAAACGCATCATCAAATCTTTCATGGGTTGGCACATAATTTCGAGTAGGAATTTATTGATATATATCCCAAGTTCGTAGATGTGTTACGGGTCTTACGCACCATTACAAGTATTACGCATAATTTAGAATATTAGATAAAAGCAGAACCAAGTAAGCATCAGTTTCAACCAAAAGGGAGCATCAAGCGACAGTTGACCTTCTCATTTCCAACAGTCCACTGTAGCGTGCGAGTAGTTAATTTAAAAAGTGTTCCTATGCGGAGAAAAATTATAACTTGCTATTAGAACTAAAATTCGAATTTTGGTGTTTAACGCGCGGCACCTACACCGGGGTTATGAGGCACGCCGTAGGTGAGGGCTTGCCTTTATTTCGACCACACGGAATATTTAACATGCGTAGCAAATTTTGACTCACGGTTGTTTCCGTTGTTTGCCTCTAATAGAAAAGCCGCCACAGTGATCGCGATTGCGCGCGCCGCTAGGCTCAGCAGCGCAACGCCTTAGCCACTGAGCCAACGCGGCCAGTACGATTTTAATTCTACCACTCCAGTTCTACGTGGGCATGTTCATTACTGATGGCTTGGAGAAAAACGCTCTTGACGTTCGCTGTTATTGTTTTTCCTCTACAACCTTTCGACCAGAGCTCGGAGGCAAACTTTTGGACGGGGACTCCTATGTAAAGAAAAGTGAGGAATGATGGATTCTCAAATCCGCTTAGCTAGAGATTTTCGCGGGCACGCAGCTGAACGAATGGCGCCACCACTGGGCGCTCCTCTCGTTACTCGAATGGGCCGGCGCATTGGTCTAAGCAGCCTTTCGTGATTTTTGTCGTCCTTACTTCGGTGTTTTAATGTTTACGTGCTGTTGCAAGCGGATATGTACTGTGAAACAAAGTCTAGGACGATGTGTTGAGCTCTTATATGCACTAACGGCTACGCAAACTCATACGGTACTTCTAAAGTTGGGTATGGGGCTCATTGACACGAGCGCTTTTTGCAGCGCTGTACGTTTGGCTCCACCCGATTTGAGTACGAATGAAACTATCAATACTAGTGTTTATTGCTACCCGTTTAAATTATTTTGGCTGGGTTCAATGATCAAGGTTTCCACACTACCTTTAACGATGGGATACCTCGATACCTGTGCTTTGATGAGAAAGACACGTAAGAGTTATATTACCGCTTGGCCGTAGAAATGTAACAACAGTTTACACTTTCCTTCTGTAACCGTGAGCATTCTGCCTTCTGTATTTATGAGTGACAGCACGGGAGGCTGAGAGCTGAACTGCAACTCCCGAGATTGTAGCGGCTATTTTATCGAGAACGAATATAGTTCAACCACCCAACAGCCCAAGCTACATGTGTTGCTCCCTTTCTCCAGTTTACCCCCTGAGTGGAATACAGGTCATCACCGACAGGCTGCCAAGGCGTTAAAAATGCGGCACAGTGGTAACGTCTGCCGGTGTTTTTTATTGCGCAAACATTCTCTGCCGAGTACCTCAACGCATACTGTGTATTGCCTTGTACAAAAACCAAAACTGCACGACTACTTGCCTCTTATATAGGTGCGTGACGACAATTCCTCCAGTTGAGACGCATTCCCAAGGCGCTCGAATGTGTTTGGATTTTGATAGGTGTTCATGGACGTGCAAACGCAAACAGAAAAATCAGCCAGCCCTCCGTTTAATGACAACGGTGGTTGAACTCAGAGATTTCTTCGTGAGAAAAAGAATGGGGAAGGGTCAAAGTCAAAGCCGCTTGGATGAAGAGACCAGGCTGCATGCCGGTCAAATTCAAAGCTCAACAGGTCAGTCCATACCCAGACAAAAAACAAGGAAACCCTCAAGGGAAAGGTTTGCGTTAAACCATCGTTCTCTTGTGACGGAGGAGACCATGCTTTTTCTAGCGTAGGTGGTAGCCTATCGTAAAACGCGGTTGCAGCAAGCATTTATGAAGATGAGGGGACGGTTTTGGCACCCTTCTCTCTTTTGTAGTTGAGCCACGAGTGATTGTGTTTTGAAAAACCAATAACCAACTAGGCAGCAACAATTGCAATCCTTATTTAAGGCCTAAAACAAGGTTTTAGCACGGAACTCAAAAAAGTTGTACCGTCATGGAGTATTTATTCCGAAAAACGATTTCTGATGGCCGATGTAAACGTATTTCTGTGATACTAAACACGTTTCTACCGTAAATAATGAAGTGACGTAGCGTCATCCCTCAGCACTTTTGTTTTAAGATAAATCTCAGAAGGAATCCCCCCCCCCATTTGTCTTTCGCTGATGCACGACGCTGTTTCGACATCAACTGCCAAAGGCCAGCGCCGGAGCATTGTTGAATCGGGTGGCCACGCCCGCTTTCCAGGACCATTTCACTGCAGTATATTCCTCCACACGCCAAACTGCACTCAGGCTACACTACTGCCGAAAACATTTGCACGAAACAGCGGACTTACCCTTCGAGCTCGATATCTTGGCGCATTGGGCTTTTTCTGCTAATTGCAATTACAAAGTATGCGCGTAAATTCTGCACATGGCATGCCTTGCAAAGGTTTATCCTACTATTAAGATTTAACGATCTGAAAAACGCAATTGCCCTTATAATCTACGCTTTGAAAGCCACACCGCAGCAGAACGACAGGAAGCCATGCTCAAACACGCCGCGCTTACCGCCACCACAATTTAACTAACGAGCGGGTCGCCACGGGCGGCGCTGTTCGCTGAAGTGACGGTGGTGCCATACAGCGGCCGCTTGGTCCCTATAAAAAGATTTCCCGATCTCAAACATCACGGAGAAGTTACAGGAAGATGCCCCAATTTTTTACAGACTCCCCTCAACTGACGTATAAAATGGTGGACAAGGGTGAAGACGTAAACTGAGTATATCTCGATAGGGCCTTAGAAAGCTATTGCGTTGCGAACCGTAACCGAGGGGATTACGAAGAACCTTTGTCTTGGATAGCTGGTCGTATCTGCAGAGCAGGTTTTAGCACTAACAATACGAACGTAGCAGAGGTCAGCAAAAAATCATTGTTACACCTCCCGTGTTCTTGCGATTGACAAAAACTTGGAACCAGTAATTTTATTGCTGTTTATCCGCTTTATCGATTTCAGATCCTAACACAGTCATTGAAAATCAAGTTCTCTTCCTAAATGGAGCGTATTGCAACGTCGTGAAAACAAACGCTGCTGACAAGCGTAAGCATATATTTGGACTTTGTAAATACAGCATTTGCAAACACTATGGGTTATGTTCAGGCCGTTTGACAGGCCATTTAAGAGAAAAGCGTTATTAAAAATTTATGAAGTTGGAACTTTTTTTCTAGCTAAGAGGTGAAGGAAGGGTGTACTTAAAACTCTTCTCATACTCGAAGACCTGTAGTAAGCGGCGCCATAGTTGTGCCAATATTCCATTCCGGTGAACTATTGCTATCACTTAGCCAGGGTAGTTCAATTGGTAAAATAGAGTTTGAAAAATATTTTTGTGTAGCCAATGTCTACGCTAACAATGAGGAGTACTTATCTCAATGAACTTGTAATTTCCGCATAACAGGGTAGCGATGTGTCATCGTTTGTAGCAGTATGGATCTTCGGTAGAGCTTGCCACTAGCGGTTACAATTTAGATTTATGATTTATAAAAAAAAACACCACTTGTGCAAGAGCGGTGTTTCTGCATTTTTTACCCTTTCGCTTTCGGCCATAGTACCATGCCTGGGTTCTTGGCTTTGGTGCTCAGGTGCAAACAATAATAAAATTGCCTCCATCTCCCCGTGAGGGAACCCTGGTGTGATGCGGCGCATCTGGGGGTTCAATTGGCGTTTCCATTGGGTTAAAGGAGAGGGCACCGCGGAGGAGAGTCGCGCATGCGCACACATGCGCATCGGAGCAGCTGTTAAAGCAGCGTTACCGCAGCGAAGCGCGCGCCAACCAAGCGCGCCAGCTGTCGTTATGCTAATGCGCCGGAGTGAGAGTGTTGCACGCAGCTGTGGGAGAGGCGAACGTAGGAGGGCTGCGGACGGACGCCGCCGCCGCCGTCGACGACGCAGGAGGGACATGCCTCAGAGCAAGAGATGCGCCGCATCTAAAAATAACATTTACTAGTCAAACAGAAGTCATGTACTAAATCAGGCCTCATAAGCCGCAACGGGCTTGTCTGACAGAAACCGGCAGGCGACAAATGCTATTCAAAAAGAAAAAAAAAAACATTACAACACAGAGTACTAACCAAGAACGGATAACCATGCGGTATTCACAAAGTCTGTAAACAGCATGCGCTGTAACGCATGCGCTTTAAAACCTTTTTCAGTTTATATTTCGAAGCATGGGCACAAAAGACAGATGGCAAAGTGTTAAATATAGCTAGCACATAATAATAGCGTATTCTTTTTTCGTACCTTGTGGAACAACGAGGAATTCCGTAACGTTGCTTTGGTCTCAGAGACCGAATTCTTTCGGTATTGGCATTACGGAAATTTGTAATGGTCTACTCGCTCATTGTTAAAGCACTCTCAGAAAATTTGTCGGCTAGATCCGGTTTCCTTTAAAAGCAAACTCGAAGGACTGCAAGAGCAGCTATAAGATTGATAACAAAACTTATACATCTTTATGGCCATTATTATTTGCTCACACAGACAGTTAACGTTACCTTCCATCCAAAAGGGCAGAACGTGACGATTTGTTCAGCAAGAAACATAAATTACCCATTTTTCTTGGGTGTTTGACGCTGATTGTGAGATATTCTAGCAACTCCTGGGACAGCAATTATTAATATTATTTGTTTGGCCAATGAAACAATAAAATAACGAATATTTTTGTTTTCTGCCTGTTCATTCGTTCTTTTTCAGCCTATTTACTGTTCGACAATCCAGATGCACCACTCGAGGAGTACTTCAAGTGCCTGGATAAAATCAACACGTACTCGAATGGTAGCATCGTCTTTGTACGGGACATGTACACGTGTGATAAAATACCAGAGAAGCCGTAAACACTACTGCCGGAAAGTCATTGCAATTTTAAGCTTACTCACAGGGGAATTTTTGTGGGCTGCACAGAAGCTTTGTTGCTATTGATACTTATTTTTTTTTACTATGACTGTGTAACTAACCGGCCTCGATTTCAGTATTCACATACTTGAGAAGTTGTAGTCTAGAACTTATTTTAACATCAAAATATAAACCAGCTGTTATTCTGGCGAGATTGACTTGTATTGTTAAAGAATAAAGCAATTTCTTTTAAAAAATATGCATGTACCCATTGTATCGGTACCATATTAGGGTTTGTTTTCTTACATAATAATATTATTATCTCCGCTTGCACTGGAGGAAACAATATACCTCTTTATTGCATGTCACAAAAAGGAAATATTACTCTCTCATCATTTTGCAAGCGTTCGCATCAAATACTTTGCGTTCCTGATATGTAGGAAGCACATATTCGGGACGTAAAGCCGGATATACAAAATGGCTAGAAGTTTAACAGGTCTCAACGTGGTTAGCACGTTCGAATGACTAAAAACAATGCTCACGGCGTTTGCTGATCGTACGCCTTTGGTCGAGATTTCAGAAACAATATGTGGTGTAGCGCGTCAAAGCCACACCTGAGCTGCAAAGGGTGCCGTGGTGGAGGTCTCTAAATTATTTTTGACCACACCGGGGCCATTACCGTGCGCCGCAATGTATGCAAACATGGCGTTGTAGCTCACGCGTCTATCTGTAAAGCCGAGACCGAGATCGAATCCGGGTCCTTCGCATCAGCAACACAACGCCTTAGCCACAGACCCAACACGACGGGTAATTTATATTCCGCAGCCTGTCGTATAGGTATATCGACTGGATGACTGAATTCATCCCATTGCTTGTGCTTAAAGGCGCTCTCCGACAGTCCAATCAGCGCGCCAGTGTTGGCGAGACTGAGGGACCAAGCGTCGGCAAAGTAGCCATTACAGCGGCGCTTACTCACACGGTTGTCTTGCGCTCGAGGGTACGCAAGTACGAAAGAGCTCACACTGACCGATCAAGCATCCGCGAAGCAGCTATTCCGCCCTAGCTTTAGTAATGTGGCATCACAGTGAAGATGCTCCGGGCAGGCTAAGCGATAAGAAAGAAAGGCGCAGCGTGCGCACCGGCGGCTGATGCTTACTTGCGACGCGATGAATGACAGAAAAATGTAGCGTAGCAGGGCTTCCGCTCTAAAAAAGCGAATAAATACGTTATCTTTACAGTGTTGTGTCAGTGTTACATCGGAAGAAGGCTAGTCAAATTACAGCTATTTGCTGATAGAGATTTCCATTTCTTATGTTTTACTCCGTTCTAACTTTGGTGTATGCATACGCTATACTGGGTCATTCAGAAAAAAACATTGGGCATTGCTGTAAATATGTGCAGTAGTGAACTTAGTACGTTAGGAAACTTCGAAGTCTTGCTTTTACAGGCGAGCGGAAATAAAGCGGTTGGAATAATAGAAGATTAGGAAAAGTTTTCAAGACATCTGGAGGCGATCTTGAAGACATCTTAGGAGGCGATCAGGAAAAGTCTCTTGGCTGACCGCACTTTCCCTGTTCCTTAGTGCATGTGTTTTTTTTACTGTCGCAGTGAAAACAGCCTGAGAGATTAAAACCTCCGAAAATCCTCCTTCGCGCTCCTTAGCCAACAGATATAAGATTGGTTGCGCCGCAGTGTGTTCCTATTGCACAGAATAGTTCTCACTACTCTCATACGTCGTCATTGTCGAGCTAGGCTCTGCAATATTTTCTGCATACCACATCTTATTCCTAGGATAATTGCCCATGTAATCCCTGATATAAATAGGGGCGCGTAAGCAAGATGGAAACGGGAAACGTAAATGCAAAAACGTGATTTGTGTGTCTGCTTCCAATATATTTCGGAATAATGTGGCATTGTGCACTGTAGCTACGTCCCACAAATGATTCCTTGCACAATAACAGCGGGAATAAGTATTCTTACATCTATGTTGTAATTTCAGTTCCAGAATTGGAATTTAGCACGGCTTTTTCGACTTCCCGGAGAGATTTCTTCATGTCCTAGGTTTCTTGTAGCCACTCATCGCATCTTGTATAACTAACTGCCTGCAAAGCCGAATTAGGCATAAACAACAACTGAACACGTTCCGGAACATCATCCTGTAACTCTATCCTACGATTGCTTGAGCCTAGTACGCTCTATTGTGAGGGCGATGGGGGAGGATTCGGTACTCTCTCGCTGATTTCTCGTATCAATTGTGAAAGCGGAAAGAAACGAAACGGCAGATTAAAATGTTCTAGAGCTGCAAATGCTCTCCATTAAAAGAAATTCTCAATTTGACCCACTTTTTCACAAGATTGAAGCCAGATATCAGTCTAGCTATTAGCCCTGGAGACCACAGGCTGGTCTTACAATTATCACGGGAAATAAACACAAAACATAAGGTGTGCGGGACGGGGAAAATAAGCGGTGCCGCTAAGAACGTTAGGTTGGCTCATATTCGATATTTCAGGCTGCGAAAAAGCTGGCGGTTTCTCCACATTGAATACGAGACGCATATTTTTATTCCCCTCATTTAAAACAGCCAAAATGTTACTGTGAAAAAATCACAACTAACCAACCTCTGCATGCTGATGATAACGCATTTCAAAACACCTCTTCAAACAAACTTTCATACTTTTCAAAATCTCGAAGACCAGGATCGCCTTTCCATATGATTAACCTGATCGAGTACCTTCGATAAAGTGTTGATCATATTTAGTTTCTTTCACCTCTTTTCTGTTGTGCTGTAATGGGCGAGGACAGCTGCGAAGGAATAATCAGTACATTCAATCGGTCGTTCCTGTCTTAGATGCATATAAACTCTTTGACGCTAGGGGGGGGGGGGGGGGCGGGAGGTGCGGGTTAAGCGTTGTGAGAGGTAACTGGTGCCGGACTTTTAAAGACAATAGTCTTTCTTGGGCTACTTAAACCTAAAAACTTCGTTCTGTCCGTATCTTTGTCTCTCTGTGACTCGATTCTGTCACCCGGTCAAAGTGAAACAAAGTCTGAGCAATATTCTTATATACTCCCAGCGAAATTTAAACGTCTACGTCACGTTGATATGTTGCTACTTGTCAACATTGTTCACAAAGAACAAGTTATTGCGCAAATTTAATACCGAAAATATTACGCAAGGGTATTTGCAGTGTTCATTTATCAAAAAATTCAAGATGCTTGATTTTTGCGAAATTGTATACTACATCTACTGCAGAAAAAATATTGACACTTTCGCCGGCTGTCGCCCGCAACACTACAGCTTCTGGAGGTATTTTACGAATTCAAGCGGCAACACTTGCCACAGGTTCCACTAGATAGTTTTCACGTTCTGCTTGGAACGCACGTGGGCTAATACAACGTCATTCTATAAACGTTGAAGTAAAGCACCTCGATTCACGCGCGTCTCCGCCATATGGCAGCGCTGGCATCGAGGAACCCGGCCTGGAGAAGTGGAACGCGGTAAATCTAAATTGACTTACCAAACAATTATCGTGTTTACCTTTGGAGTAACGCGACGCAAGAGGGACAACTTGAGAGGTGAGCGGGAAAGCGAAGGGAGCCATTTACTTGAGAAATGTCTACAAGGGCTATCGTCTTTTGTCGATGTTTGCGAAGAAAAGAGCAGATACGCGGCCATTTTTTTTTATTTAGGCTCATGGGCGTTTTCTAGAGAAATGTTGTTTTTCGCGGTAAAAGTAAGCTTCGCTTTTCCCAAATAACGCAAAATTTTACAACGCCGGTGTTATACTCATTTCGAAAAATATGTTATCATACCTCAGCTACTGCAAGGGGCTTGCAGCCTCCTACAAGCTATTTAACTAATTTAAATTTAGTTTAAAACGAGTGAGGCGTTTTTTTAAATATACGTCAGATACAGAAACAGAAACTAATCCAGAATAAACGGCGGTTACCAGAAAGAACTCCCCTAATTTTCCCAAACATTAGGTGCCGAGAAAACAGGTGATCTAGCGCCGCGCAAACGTGTACGCAGTTAGTAGTTCCCATCAAAAATGAGACAGATTCTGCTGTAACAAGGCTATAAATGAGCCAAATTTATTTTGCAAATGGGGAATTGCTTGTGCAATAATTGTTAGACTGTTTTATGGGTGTTTCCAGAAGTTTCTTTTTTTATTTTCGTAGCTGGCTTATAATGAGCTCAGGTGATAATTAGGTGATCCCCAGATGTCAACCACGAAGCGAACGAAATGAAACTGAGAGATGCCATTCCTACGGAGTAACTCTGGTTCTATTTATTTTTTCTACTCCCATATTTACCGCTTTAGTACCTAAATAAATAGCGACCACCTACCAGCCCTGGCACATCCGTCCACACCTGATATACGAACCACTTCACTAAGGGGAAGAAGAAGCTATGAGTAGCCTCTTGAGAAGCGTTTTGAAATATTCATGGCAAAAAAAAACTCAGGTTTATTCAAAAAGAGCTTTCATAGGAATGTCGCATCAAGTTCAGTGTTTCCATTGAATATGAGCCTAGTCCAAGCTTATCATCCAAATATTACTCAAATCCACCGCATAATTTTATTACTTGTGGCCATAAACTTGCTAGCTGACCCGGAAAACATATCACCTATTGGCTTTGACAGCGTTGCGTTTAGGTCCGGTAACAAACTTCGCCCTTTTTTTTGGAAGTTCGCTTCAGGTGGATTTGGGACCTTTCGGAAAAACACGCCTTAAATATTTTAATGCATTACCATTACTGAACCATTACCTGAATAACTGACAAAAAATGCGCACCCCATATTCTCCAATCCAAAAAGTACAGCCAAGAAACTACCCCAACTATTTTAATAGGCTCTTACTTGCATATGCGCCGGCCTTATGTCCCACTTGCGGTGACGCATCACTTTCAGACAAAGGAGGGTTTGCAGTGCCTGTGAACCTTGGTACCCGGCGGCCCAACGTTGTGATTGCTTGTAAACGCGGGTATTTTCCTGCCTTGTAGCCCTATGCACACAACCTGGCCGCCTAGGTGTTCCTCACACTCTCCTCTTTTTCGCACTGTACTTGAATATTTCAGGTAAGGCTGAAAGTCGGGCTAGTTGTTGTTGACTTAGAACCATTTAGCCAGCGAAAAACGACCCACCGCGGTGGCTCAGTGGCTAAGGCGTTGCACTGTTGAGCACAAGGTCGCGGGCTCGATTCCCGGCCGTGGCGGCCGCTTTTCTGATGGAGGTGAAAAACAAAAACGCCCGTGTGTACGAGATTTCGGTGCACGTTAAATATCTCCAGGTGGTAAAAATTTATGCAGAGCCCTCCACTACGGCGCGCCTCATCGACTGCATTGCGTCGGCGCGTTAAACACTACAATCAATCAATCAATCAATCAATCAATCAATCAATCAATCAATCAATCAATCAATCAATCAATCAATCAATCAATCAATCAATCAATCAATCAATCAATCAATCAATCAATCAATCAATCAATCAATCAATCAATCAATCAACCAGCGAAAAACGGACAGGGACCTAGAAAGACGTAGACGGGACAATTGCTAGACTTCAACTGAACATGTATTACTTGAGACATGTAATATGTAAAAACGCTAACAGACGGGGCTAAAAAGATAACACTTACAAATGATAAAAACTGATGAGAAACCATCTACAATCATAGATGCGCACTACCCACACGGCCAAGCTACGTCCCCCGCATGCGCCCTTGCAAGAAGCTTCGCTCTTTAGCCGTAAGAGCAATGGAAGGCACGCTGATAACATTATCTGCCTCCCTGTGAATATGGAAGGCCTCAGAAATTTCTTGTTTCACTTGGTCGTGCACGCTGCCTAAGGCACGTGTGGCACCAGATACTGGGACACAACCAGGACACCAATTGCAATGGTCGGCCAAGTGCCCCCCGCGGCAAGCGATGACACTGCAGCCCGATGCTCCCTCAGACGGTAATTTATGCGGCACCCTGTCTTCCCTACATAGCATTTGCCGCAGGACAAGGGAATTCTGTAAATAACGCCAATTGTACAGGTGACAAACCCGATGGCGTGTTTTTTTGTGAAGCCCTGCCTCTTATCCTCATTGACGGCAGGGCACATCCGCATCAGCTTCCCAGGAGCAATTGTCAATACATCGACACCGCAATTTTTGCCAACTTTTTTTCAATCGGTGTGTGAGCTGCTCTGCAGAATGAGAGTTTAGTTTTGGCTTCAGTGTTCAGAGTGTTTCATGGGTGTTTTCGTAAGTTTGTTTTCAGTTTCGGAGCTGGCTATAATGAATACAGACTGCAATTAGGAGATCGGCGAAAGATGTATCCCCAGATGTCCACGACGAAGTGGACGCAAGATGTGAACGAAATGAAAGAGAGATGTGAAACAATGATTTCATTTTGTCCCCCATTCCTACAAAATGTCAGAATATATTAAATTTTTACTCCCATATTTACCAACTCAGGACTCAACTAAATAGGCACCCCTTACAAGCCCTAAGAAATCCCCCCCCCCCTGGCCCCCTCTTAGAAGGAGCCACTTCACCAAGGTGAAAAATAAGACAGCAGAATCCGCCTTGTGAAGCGCTTTGAAAATTCATGGCAAAGTAATGAAGAGCTCGCTTACTTCGTAAGGGACTTGAGGCATGCCAATGATAATTATCCTACGGTAGAAATCGAAAATAGCAGCTAATGATGATAAGAGGACTCACCTGTTCTCCATGTATAGTTGTACAGTTTTTGAGGCGCCGTTGCATATTGTAAGTCTTTTTCACCGAAACTCAATCTCGCAATGCTTAAAAATCAATTTAAACAAAGTTTTCATAAAAATACAGCAGCAACTTGAGTATTTCAATTGAATAGGAGCCAAATCAAAACTTATCATCCCAATATTGCTCAAATTGCCTGCACTATTTTCAATTATTTATTGCCATTAACTTCCCTAGCTGACATGTAAAATATATCATATAATGGTTTTGACGGCACTCTATTTATTTCCGGTAAAAAAGTTGCCCTTGTTTCTCAAACTCGCGTTAGGTGGATCTGACTCATTTAAAAAAAAAAACCCTCATATGTTCGTTTGCGGAATCATGACAGTTCACTCAAGGTAGTGCCTTCAGGCCATCTTTTCACCCGTTCCAAAGATCGTGGTTGTACGCCGTTCCTTCATCATGCAAGTGTACTAGTCGGACACGGTTACCAAATAACGAGAGAAGTAGTCGAAGCGTATGAAATTCAAAAAATGCGTGACTCGTGTGTTAGCGCACCGTCTTTGTCGCTTTTACATCTGGATTCGCGTATCTTGATGAGAGCGGTGGATGGGAACGTGCGACTGCGTTGTAGCTTTGAGTGGGCTCATGTCTAATGTTTTTGTCCTTGTTTAATATGTCGGTGGCTTTATATTTGTGTCTCTTCAATAAAATTGTTTTGATTTTTGGTTCAGTGCTTTTCCAGTGTGTTCCTCCCTTTGTCCCGTAATTTTGGCGATGTGAAGATGAATCGGCCGTATTGAGCCCGCGCTTTGCACTCCTACCTCAAGTTTTCATATATTCTACCTATGACTGCTTTATTCGTGTAAAAACCAGGACGAATGTAGGGATGGACTCACTTCCCTAATACGCCCCGTATGCAGCCCGTGGAGAGCACGGATCAGTATTGAGGGCCGTGGAATTGCATGTGGAAGTCAAATACTGTGAAATACCTACAAAATCCCGATTGTCCTGGGGACGTACATTCACCTATGTGTACGTTTACGCTTGTGCAAAATGTTTTAATATACCGTCTTTGGTAAAGCATTGGCTTGGTGATAGCAAGCGTTACCCAGTTTATGTTTAGTAGACCAAGAGTGAAAAAAGTGGAATACCTTGGGAAGAAAGTAGCATCCACGATCAGTAAGCAATTGTCCAGGGGTGCACTGAGAAGGAAAAGCGCCATAAACGAGAAATTACGCCACATCGCCGTTGCAGCTGGTTGGTAGGGTTCACGCAATAGCACGTCCAGAACACTTGGTGGCAGAAGTGAACGTAAGGAATGGACAAAGGGGGTCAAGTCCAGTGAGAAAAAGTGGCTCCTCGGAGATATCGGATGATTGAAGAGGCTGTCTAAAAGTAAAAAACGTTGTTTTGCGAGGCTTCCACATATCGCAAGCCTATACATAGCGTTTGAGGGAATGATATACGCCTGGCCAAAACGAGCCGTCTGACCCGATCACGGTTGTGCCGGTAACCAGAGCACGTCCACCTACTGGGTGGTCATGGAGCTGTGAAAGGACGAAAGAAATGATGTGCTTTGTTCGACGGGTTGAAACTACAGTCGTCGGAACCGATATTCCGGTGGTATAAGGCCGAGTACCACAACACATAAAGTCCGATAGATGAATCATGGTTCTGAAATTAAAAGCGAAAGAAGTTGCCATCGCGTTATTCATCACTACGTGCAGCAAATGAGTTATGAACCGAATGACGTCGCCGATATTACGTCTTCGTACTCGACGGCATTGGCTGTACCCGTTTTATACCGACAATTACGTCATCCTACTCTCGCTGATTCGCCAGGTTTGCGCATGTATCATCGGTACCGCTGGTTGTAACCTCTTGAATAAGCGCCAAGAAATGAAGCCTTTTTCAAAGCTTCAAGCATTCGCTTCGTTCAACGTACCCGATGCAAAAAAATTACGACCGCCCCCCCCTCGCGGGAACCCTGGTGTGATGTGACGCTGAAGGGGGTTCCGTTGGGTGTTTTCGTTGGGTCGATTAGCCTAATTGCGTGAAACGCGTAGTGAACGTGAATTGCGTTTCAATCACATCGTTGGGTTCCACGCGAGAAGATGCGTGCGTAATTTTGAGCATAATGAGAGACGTTGTTGTTGTTGTCGTTTAGACGGAGGCTTTATTAAAGGAACCGTCGCATCAAGCAATCGTCAGTACTGCGAGAGAGCAAGCGCAAGCACAAGCGCAAGCGTGGGCGACCATCGACTGAGAGACCGGCCGGAGCGCGGCACGCACCCGAAGGAGACGAGACGGCGGAGAGAGAGAGTACTGCACATGCGCACAGCGCGCAGTGCCGCGCGCAGCGCCGCCTACCGGCGGAGTGAGAGTGCGCTCCGCCACGCGCCCGTTGTTGGGCGAGAGTGTTCGCTATCGGAGAGAGGAGAGGAGTCAGCGGAGGAGAAACGCAGCTCTGCGGACGCGGACGACGGACGCACGCAGGACAGGGCCGCCGGCAAGAGATGCTGCTCTCAGCGTCGCATCTAATAAAGCTATGTACCCAAGAGAATATGCATACTAGGGACAACATTAGGGTCACGAGTGGTTTCATTAACTTCTCCCTCTCATGAACCTCAAATATGTGCTGGTACCGCACGAGCGCTCTATGGCAATACGGCGCCCTTAGCTTGAAACCTTGTGATTGTAAGTATACAGGATTTGATTCCATCCCAAGTTTTCCGGCTCACACCTAGTTCACGCAGCGGCCACCAGGTGCTCAGAAACGAGCGGACCTCGATGGGCTGCGACATTTTCATCAGGATTACAGATAATGCCCGAAATGTTCTGGGATATTTTTGATGATGTTATCTTCAGAGTGAAAACTACGTGTGTATAAAATATAGCTTCAGCACATTGGGTTACCTAGGTTCTTGAGTGGTTTAAATTGTTAGTACTGTGGAGAAGCTTCAAATATTGCGAAAAAAGCTTCTGTCGTCCCCGGAGCAGACAACGGGTTGCTGAATTGGTGGGCACTCCCCTCGTCATTGTATCAGTCCGGGTTCCAAATCAGTCAGTTTCTGAGCCTACGCGCATTACTGGGGCGTTGAAATAGGAATGGATGATGTGGGCCTAATGCAAAGCGGCGGTGTGCGTGCGTGTGCGTGCGTGCGTGCGTGCGTGCGTGCGTGCGTGCGTGCGTGCGTGCGTGTGTGTGTGTGTGTGTGTGTGTGTGTGTGTGTGTGTGTGTGTGTGTGTGTGTGTGTGTGTGTGTGTGTGTGTGTGTGTGTGTGTGTGTGTGTGTGTGTGTGTCGTATTTTGTCGCATAGTCCTTTAAACGGAAGAGGAAAACCACTTGCGGTGGTCACGTTGCTTTGAGAAAACGCGGTGGCCAGAAGCATCTCGAGCCACTGTTCATGGTGGCTTCGTCTGACTCATGGCGTCTCCGGCTCTTCTAGGCGTCTCCAGCTAGGGCATTTACGCTTGCGTCGCGCATCGCGTTCCAGGCTCACTTTCAGAACGTCACTCTGCCCGTTGAGGTTGTCCTGCTGCAAGCACGGTAGTCTGCCACTGCCTCTATCATCACTGATCTCTACTCGCCATTCACAGTGTGGGTCTTCTTCCTTCGTCACTAGAAACGTAGGCAACTCCGCTGAAGGCCACTCCGACACCACGCCACCAGGAATTAAAGAATTTCATCCCTTGGGCGCCGTCGCCAATGTAACCGTGCACTGCCTTTTTTAGAAACGTTCGCATTACCCCGTTTACCCCGTCCATTCGGGACGGTTACCGACGTGACGTTATGTCTATACCTCTGTGTGCCATTAAAAACGAGCCCTGTTGTGTACATTGAGTTGCCCGAATTATTCGCGCTCAATGTGAAACACAGCATGGGCTAACATGTAGGTAGACCCCAGCTTTTGGAGCTTTGGTACTTCCGCTAGAAACCATTAGTTAGAAATGGTAGGGTGAGCCAATTTTATGGCCGTGCAGTGCTCTAGTGGCGCATGCAAGGTAGAGCTCGAAAGGCCGATACCTCTGTGCAAAATTTGCGTTCGAGAGGGCGAAACTGGGGCGCTTACGAGATTGCTCTAATTTGTGCGGTGTTTAAGGGTTCAGAATATTGGAGAATTTAATTATTCATGTTTGTTATTGGGGCACTACATTGTGGTGAGCTCGTCCTATCTGATGTACGTGCTTTCATTACTTGGTGTTCTGCTCTCCATTGTTCGATACTTCATATTTCACTGCTCCTGCTGTCTATCGAGAAAAGAGCAAGGTTGCGCGACGACGGAAACGTAGCTGTTCATTCGGCTAACGTAATCCAAAAATTCTAAAATTACTCTATAAGCCCAAACGTCAATTAAATTCAAGTTTTCCACCCGTTTGTCGTCTGTTTCTACGGTAAATTTTACAGGAACGTTTTAATTATATTTTTATGACGGCATGGGAGCAGTCAAACCCGACTACCTGCAACCCGTCCAACCGTTTCTGCTCACTGAATAGCCATACTCACTTTTAATGGTTGATAGCGACTCTGGCTAATCAGAGAAGGGTTGCCCATGGTAAAATCAAGACGGAGTGGTTACTCACGGATGTGGAACACCAGGGTGTATTATTCTACTGAATAGAAGTATTCTTTCCTAACTTTAATTAAACGCCAAACCGCTTCCCCTCACTGACTAGCGAGAGAGACTATCAATATTTGACAGTATACGACTATTCAGCGAGTGAAGCGGCTTTGCGGTTTGGACCATGATGCAACACTGATGAGAATTTTCTTATATTTTTTTAGGTAAGTCGCGTCACTTTAAAAAGATATATGTATTTATGTATATAAGCACAGCTTATATTCCAGAATTGCAAGCGTTTCATTTACAGTAATGAGTACCGTAAACTGACGTGATCATCGTAGCAAATGTAAATATTTGTAACTCTTGCTCGAAACTATAAAACATCTCTGTATTCTGTGAAGTGATTGAGGAAACTTTTTATAACTTGTCTTTTCAAATATTACTCTTGGTTGCCTACATTACTGTTTCCACAAGCGTTTGCGATTGCTTCAATAACAATTGTTTCGAGTGTGCACTGACGTTTAGGTAGATAAGTACGAGAGCAGTCATATTCTGCATTTTGCAATTCCAACTGCAGTCACGCCCAGCCATGCTCTTAGCTACTGTTCAGCGCGTACATTGACAAAAAATGCGCTGGAACGTGAAATAAAAACGGTACGCCCCATCGCCATCAACGACAAGCTCCGAACAGGGCGCCGAAATCTTATGCACAGTACACGCCATGCATTCTTAGCGGGTTGAGAGAATGATGGCACGGCACGAGCGATAAAGCACCCACCGCAGGCGCAAAGCAACAGCCATTGTATGTTCACTTTACGGTCAGTGACGGTCAACCGCACTTGTTTAGGCACAAACAACCTCTGTAGCAGCAGCGGTCGAGAAATGCGAACCGAGACAGATTGTTCGTACTGTGGGGCCGCGCATGCATGCGCAGATGCAGGCTACACACGCCGTTTCCTACAGACCTCAGCGGGGAATCCCTCGGCAAAGAAGACGTCTGTGAAGTCTAAAAATATAGCCTTCATTGTTCGAATACCCCGTCATAGACAACAAAAGACGATTAATTGTGCTACACAAGCTGTTGACGAAAGTAGCCATGTCGATGCGCTAGACATCGTTACTGGGATTTGCCTACATGTTATACGCCCCAGCGAAACATTTGTCTTGTGTCTTCACCTTCTTCTATTCGCGCAGTTTCCGCCTGTCATTAAGTGCTAATAAATGTTTCGCAACCCGTCACGCTTCTACCACCCATCACGCTCTTCGCCTCCCTGTCTCACTCCTCTCTTGATTAATTGAACGGAGGTTTGTCCAATGCAACCCAAATTTCTTCCTTAGCAGTGCTCGCGCGCCCCCTGCCTCGAACAGCGCGAGCGTGAGTTCTGTTCTTTTTGCAGCAAAGCTTTATACTTGCGTTGGTGGGAAAATGTCGTGGCATCAACGCAAAACGCACTGCAGGAAAGTCAACTTTTACTGGCGATGGTGATGATAGTGGGTGAATAGAAGAAAAAATGGTTCCCGTGTTCGGATTCGAACCTAGGACTTTCGCGATATGTAGCCGCCGTCAATACGATTGCGCCATTCCGATACGGCCGAAGCAGTTGGTATTTGGAGAGGGGTACATAGACGTACCAATTAGTTAAACATGAATATGCACCCCTCAGTCCAATGACGATGATGGTTTAAAATTTGTTCAATAAGCATGAAACCGCATATAATGGATGACAAGTCTCATGTACTGCGCTCCGTCAAGCCCCAAGCAGAGTAGTACCGCCACCAGGTGGGGCCCACTTCACTAGTGACTCCCGTGACATAGATTGCTGGGGCCGAGAGTGGCAGTGCGCGCTCAAGCATGGACGATGGCGGTCACCTCCTGGCTAGTTCCTAATAAAGTACCTTCCTTTGTGTTCTATCAGTGCGTCCACGAGTCCTGCATTTTCACCTCGGAATACCGAACTCCTGTAACAAACAATAAAGTCCTGTGAACAATGGGAACATCCTCGCACGCGTTCCCGCTAAAGGCTATGTTGCAGCTGCTCTCAAAAGGGCCGTTTGACGTCATTCGAAACCCTCGTTTGAAATGCAAACCGCATAATTGTTCATAACCACGCCTGCGGCAACTGGAGCACGCTCCTTAAATCTGCGCACTGTGTTTCCCGGTTGCGTAAGAATGTAGCAAAAAATGGTCGCCTAACCAATCACGCTCTACCACAGCCACCACAAAGTGAGTATCACTAACATTACTCTAAAGTAATAATACAGATACCCGCCATCAGAATGTACGGTGTTTTATACAGCTACGCTGGACATTCATTTTCGCAGGGCGGGATGTCGGCCAATTTTTTTGCTTGCATTTATGTCGCAGGTGTGGGTGGTTTACTGCGCCATTTGGAACGCGTCGTTCTTGGCGGTGAATTTTTTCGCTTACAATCATAAAACCAACACAAGGGGCCTTCAAAGTAAGTCGACGCGTGGGAATCCTGTTATATATAAAAATGTGGCTTCATATCTACCTGTACTTTTATTAGCGATAAACAAGGGGATATGTATGACAAGCGCCAGCGGGTGCGCAGTTTTCAAAGGTTATGACCACGGAGAAAGATCTCGCTCCGTGGTTATGACTATGTAAACTGCTTGTTTTTCTCAAGCGAGTCACGGGCTCTACTTGGGCCCGTTATCTTGCGGCGGCGCCTCATTCCGGCAGCCGGAGGTCGTCGTAGCTCGTGATAGTAAACAAGCTACGATGACAAAGCGAACGAGCTACGAAAACAAGGCCTGCCCTGAAGTGTTCTGCAATAAAAAGGGCAGCATTGGCTTATGCCGTCGAAAAGAATTCCGTGGCATACCGATGATGCCGTGCCTACCATGTTACATTAAAGGGACCCTGCAACACTCTTTGAGCAGTGCAAGTAAACCTGCGCGACGTTTAACTTACACTGCCAGGAATACCTCAGCCAAATATTTACACGTGCACGCGAAGCGATGAGCGCGCAAATCGCTGTAAAAGACGCGGAAAAATCAACCGCGCTCTCTTCAGTTCTCCTCATTATGCACCCCTAGCAAGGCCTATACGACGTCATTCGGGCCAAGGCTGTCCACTGGCTGTCACAGGTCAACTTTGCGACTTGTTTCTCGCATTTCCTGTGACGATCCGCCATCGTCGGCACTGTGTGCGAAGCTCTGGTATGCCTGAGCCTGTAGGCACAGTATTGCCGTTTCTAAGAATAACAATAAGAATACTTTATTCCAACCCAGGGGGGCTGGGGTGTGCTTGAAAGGCCAAGGGCCCATACCGAAGGGCCCAGCACACCGACTTTTTTGCTTTTGAGCTTTGAGTGCACGCGGAGTTTGAGTGATGAGGTCAATGCTTCCCTTTCAACCAGACCACTCGAGAACAACCCCTTACTGCTTCAAAAACGCCCTACCAGTCCGAGCGCTGGTTTGCACCCATGCTTGCTTTTTTGTGGCACCAGACCAGAAATAAACCCCTCCACGTTGCGGAGAAAAGGAAAAAACTCCCCGGCGTCTGATATATCGGAGGCCGCGGAAGAAAACTCCGTGAGCCAGCCCTATCTCCGGGAGAGAGCGCGCAGCTTTCGTTGTGTTGTCCGCGGTCGGGTTTAGAGGGAAAGATTATGCGCGATTTCTCGTTGCGCGTAGTTTTGGGTGATAGTGGACGGATTTTCACACTTCTTGCTGTAGGCGATTGTTGGTACAATAGACTTTACCCCAAAATACATTCCTAGTAGTCGATGGTAAGTGCTGCAGGGCCTCTTTCAAGTTTCGAGCCGTACCTCGGGGTCTTTTTGTCGCAAAAGCAGGCTCACGGGTGTAAAGGTCACTGTGTTGCTGCTAATGGCGTCTAGGTCACATAAGCGTGGTGGTTGCGTGCTGGCGCGTACTCTTGTTGAATCGCAGTCGACCTCGGCATCTTTCACCATGTGACCTTGCGAGAGAGAGACAGAGAGGAAAAAAAAATACCTTTAGTGAAAAGCAGCGATGTTAGCAGAGCCGTCCGGCTGGCTTGCTTCGCTAGATGAGAGAAGAAAAAGAAAAAGGAAAACACAAGCGAAAAAAATTTGAAAACGAAAAGATGTCGTTTCATGCGCCCAAAATTTTCAATCATAAAACTGTGCCCAGTTCTGTGCTCCGAAGAAACTCCACGAGAGCCTTAATTGCTCGTGCATCCCAAGTGAGACCCGACCAAGGACACAAAACAGCCCTCTGCTCAAGTCCCGCACCAAGCTGCCTGCACAAAAATATAATAGGGTTTCCGTCTGTGCACGGTGCACTTTCGACACACGCATATAACATGATAAATATCTTCTCGTGAGTCACATCCGGAACAAAGAGCTGAAGATGCCTGCTGAATTTTGTACAGGTAATGTCCCGTTTAGGCCACATTCAAATGCTGCCTAGGCAGAATGGCTTCCTCGCGATTGCAAATTCCAGATGCCATTCTGAAGGTGCCGTTGGGATAAATCGCATGGAGAGGTACGTATTGCTGCCTTGCATCAGTGCAGACAGACATTTCCGCTTTCCATGTGGTTGATGAGGCGAGTATTGCCGCATCCTTTCTCGTAAATGGGATTGGAAGAGATTGAGTTATGCATGTGCTACACGGTAACTTTCAATTCTCAATTAAACTCTCCCCCACAACTGCTCCCTATGTACTTAGAATGGGGCACTCGATAGCAATCAGTTCAACGGCTTTCTGGAGGCCTTTGAAACGACCGTCTAGCAAAGGTATTAAGAGACTCCGGGCAGATGAGGCGGCTTTGTCTGCTGCGTCGTTGTCGGCAGCTCCGTAGTCGGCGGAAAGCCACTGCAGACCTACCCTGTGTCCCCTTTGTATGGCTTGTAAGTGCAAAGTAAGTGCAATATTGATTTCTTAAGCTAGCTGTTCTTTAAAAAGCAACCGTACAGCGTCAAACTAGGGAGCAGGAAGCACTTTTCAGCGCTGGGTGAACACGTACAGCGGCCAGCAGCACGAGCACACATCTGCGAACGATCTTCCGTCTACGAAATGCAATTGCTAGACATGAGATATCGTGGAAATTTTGGGGGCTAATACTGCACGAGCGCTTTGCAACAAATAGTCACCTAAGCTGTTTGAAACGCTAAAACCTAATAAAAGTGTCAAATGGTTCTCCATTATATGCATTATATTCGCAGCGCCCGCAGTGCTGGCCTGTGGCCGAGTGGTCTGTAGCGCAAGGCATCTTATTTTGCAAGTCTCAAGTTCGAATCCCCGAGGGTACTTTCTTTGTTTTTTGTAAGTTCATTTCTTTGTTTTCGGCCGATGTTTTCTATACTAAGTTCACCATTTTTGGCCGTAACGTTTACATTGCCACCAACCAGTTTGCAGAACGCGCACAGACTGACACTGACGCGCTAGCAAGTTCTCGTTGGCGGGCATTTGCCATAAACCCAGACTGCATGCGGGCCGTGGCAAAGGCCAGAATCAGCATACCCTTGGCCTGGTGCGAACACGCCTTTTACGATACAGGCAAAAGTGAGCGAAGCTGCATATATGGGAGAAAAGCGCATGGCACTTGAGCGTCTGTGTTGACGCGGAGGGCGTTCATCTACTGCGTACGAGTCGGCAGGGATTGCTACGATTCTAAGCCGTCCTGGGAGGCATTTCGTAGGCATTTTACAGCCGACAAGATGGCAGAAGTGCGGCTTGATGATTAGTGAGACATTGAAAATTCCCATGCAACGATAACTTCGGATGTGAAGCATGTTGTCTTGCAGAACCGAAACCGAAACTTCTTTGAATGCTAAACTTGGACATCGTCCAATCCCGGTGCCCCTCCTCCCGACGTCACAGCCTTTAGGTGCGGCCGCCGCCGACCGCGCATGGTAGTTTTTCTTCGTCCGGGCTTCATAAAATTATTACCGAATTATCAACCGGATAAGCGATGAAAAGTGTGGTAATTTGTGGCAGTCTACGCAGTGCAAAAAAAAAAAAAAACTGGAGCTTCCAAAATTCACTTCAGCGTCGCTTTAAGGTGATCTGCTGTGAGCCCAAGGATGTGCAGGCCTCTTTTCTGATGGACGCTGAAAGCGAAAACACCCCCAGTGAATTCGAGAATAAAACGCACGCGTGAAAGATCCTCAGGTGGTTAAAATAATCGGTGCCCTCTACAATGGTGTGGCTCATCACCTGTGTAGCGTAGGTGCGCTAAAGCTGCCAATCAATCAATATATCAATCAATCAATCATCAATCAATCAATCAATCAATCAATCAATCAATCAATCAATGGCCAAACAGGCACAATTTGACATAGTGGACACCGCAGTTTGTACATGTATATCTCACCATTTAATTTTATCCCGCCAGCGGCGGCATGCAGAAGGCCCACATAAGTTCCAGTGATGCTCAATGTCATCAGGGTAACACCACTAAGACCGCAACCTTTGTTGCTATGCGGAGGCGGCAGCCAGTGTACGACGCCCTGGTTTCACAATTGGCGGCACGGACCCACCGCTACCATTTCTTGCAAAACTGGTCATGAGAGCAGTGAGCCGTTCTAAGCCCGGTGTTCCTTACGTGTCCGTGACGCAGCGAACCAGCCGTGCAGTGTTACGGCAAAGAGCCGATTTTGTAGAGCGGTTCGCTTTCTGAATACCATGCCAGAGAACAGCATGGCGGACGTAGAGTCGCTTGAGCTGCCTGCCGATGGCGGTGTCGTTGGCATTATTACCGAGGTGTCGGTGCTACCGCAAGCACTTGTAGAGCACAATTCATTCTGCGAGGACAGTGTTGAGCGAACCCTTTGTTGGTAAACATATAAGCAGTTATATCCTCACCTGATTGTGCATCCATGACTCCTGGATGACTCGATGGATGTCCTTGATGTTTAGTCTACTTTATTTACGGTACCACACGATTGACTATGGCGGGGTTCACTGCCACGCGTTTAATATGAAGTGCAGATTACTAGTTGCATCTAGGAAGTAGGCAGCATACCACATTATTTTAAAATCGGAGGTGGGTCTCGCTTTTGAAATTAAAACCGATGGCTCAGTGTTGCCACCTGTCAAACGACCTTCCTTGGGGCCTTGCATAAGTAGGTAGGAAGAACCGACCTGCAAAAAGTCTAAATCACAGCCGGGCCACGATGGTGTCCATCACACGCGTCTATCATATGCACTGCACGGACGCCGATGGCGGTGTCTGGCTACTGACGATCGATTTTCAGCCTTTTGGCAAGATTTCTTACTTAAGCCGGATAACGTGGGCTGGTAGGTGAGTGCCTGCATAGTGACAGGTTTTCAGTATCGGATTCGGTCAATTTTTTTATTGTTATGCATTCCAACTGAAAATGTGGTTCAACTTTGTCTCTCCATGGCTTCGCTGCCTGCTCACAATATTGGTTAGTCATAAGCAACGATTACTTAAGTTTTCAACTTCAGTGACATGCAACGAATGAACTTCGTGAATCGGAGATTCCTCTGGCGTTATTTTGATGTTTGGTGCAAGCCCTGGTTCGGGAAAGCTTCTTAGGGATTCACCCTTAAAGAAGTCTGGAAGGACGGACTCGAATTCGCATGGTGGTTGCCGAGTGAACGTTTCCAGACAGGCTTGTGCTATTTGAAACTTCTCACGAACTGTTTGTGCTACCCAAAGGTTTACGGAGAACGTAATTTTGCGGGTACCGCATTTAGACGCGCGCAGCTAAGGCGGTAGTGACATTTCTGCGGCGCTCATGTTAGTTGGAGGTACGTGTGAAGCTTTTGTGGTTTTTTCAGCAGAACCACGTTGACTACGATAATTGCTATATTGCCTTAAAGCTCGATCAATGTGTTTTTGGCTAATAAGTATTAGAATTCTCTTGTGGTAACGAAGACTTACCAAGAGAGTATTCTAGATATTATTGAGAAAACTCCTGTGTATTCGGCAATAGAAGGGAGTGCTCATTCTAAAAAGCAGAGAGTGAAGCGATCGCTTGCCATAAATACTGCTCAATGTGCTCTTCAATCATGTTCAAATAGGTTGATCAAACTATGCAAATGTTTTGTTTGTTTAAAGCTGGTTATTCAAGCTAGATGTTAGTTTTTCAATGTGGGGTGGTGGCGACGTAAATATCTGGCATGCATCGTTCCAAATAATTTGTACTTAGGGACTGGCATGGTTTTGCAGCCCTCAAAAAGAGTCCAGCTCACTACTTTGGTATTCGGGAGTAGAGCGGTTACTGCCAAGCTTGCTGCACTGGTCGTGAAGTCTACTGACTTCGTCGAATATACATTGCTTTGGTTTGCGTGGTGGTTGCACACGGGATGTCAACCCACATAGTCGAGAGATTACGGCGATAGAGTGGATTGGGCGTTAAAACAAGCCGACGACTTCGGCTAATTATGCCCAGAGATGACGTGGCCAGGCTGCAGGCATGTCGGGCATTTGACTGTCGATTGTAACACATTCTGACGCGTGTGGACCAGCGTCCCCTACAGATAGCACCGCAGTTCTGGTGTCTCCTGGTAACTCATCTCCCCCCTTCCCACCAAGAAACGGACTTCATCTAGGCGTTTCCCGAAGTTGTAAACACGTAAAGAGTGCACGTGGATAACAGCAAAACACATGTGCAGTTGCGCGTTTATATGCCTAATGGAGCATGCACTAACCTGTGCTTGGTTGACACACACTCAAATAAAATATACTTTAAGTATGAAGTGTGCTATCAGATATTTTGAAACTTCAGTGACAGTGATGTCAACAACTAGCATTAGAACTATTCGACATTATCCGCTGTGCGCCAGCGGGGTGGTAAATATCAACGGTATGAAATTATTGGGAAAGCACTTTGTGACTTTTGTACGGTATTGAACAGTTCATTCAACTATTGTTAACACTGTGAACAAAATAGGCGGGGATAGAGGTCACACGGAGTAGCACTGATCCATTGCTCATGCCATGGAATACAAATTTGCCGAAACTGTCATGTTGAAAAGGTGAAATGACAATATGAAAATTATGTGATTTGTGTAACTGCCGAACTTTAAATCCTATATGTACGCTTGCAAAAGCCGCAATACCACACGTGTTCAGGGCACACGACCACACTTACTCATAACCGACTGCTGTCGTCAGAACAAATTGTCTGTAGTTGAGAGTGCCCATTTTCACACTTTTCATGCACCCGAGAATATTTAACGCTGGTGCCACTTCTTGGAACCATCAAGACTAAGGATGTTGAAGCGACCCTTCATTACAGAAAGCCTGCCGTGCTTTGATATAGATTTTGTTACACTACGCTAGGCTCTAGCCATAAATGTCATTTTGGGGAAATTAAGTGAGACCTTGGGAGCAGGCTTTTGAAAGCCCTCAATTGCATCGCGGAAGTTTGTTACAAGAAATGACTCGTTTTCTAACTTCGACGAGGGTGTTATAAACGGGCGATGACGTAGGGAAACGACAATTTCAATATTTGCGCACTTTGGGACGCTGCGTTAATTTCTTGGCAGGGAGATGCGTACTTCTTTTGAGCTTACTGGACTAATGGCTGCAAAATGCAACTATAAAAGTGTCATTGCCATACAAAACTGATTCATAAATGCGTCAAACACGCGGGAGTTCACATTGCTGTAGCGCACGCCTTAGAAAGGACGGGGAAACTTCGATCGTGCTTTTTCCGTGGTGTAACGCGTTCAAAGTTGAAAGACAATAACTTGGCTTCGCTACACGTCGGCGCCACTTACGCAATTTTGGTGCAATATATTCAGGCTGCACCTACTTTTCTAGCATATTCTTGGCATCAACAATTTGTAGTATTGCCCAGGCTTGTTCACTTTACTGTAGTGTCATACTATTTTACTATGTTACTTTTAACTTTTTATTTTCCCGTTTCGTTGAACTAGTTGCGCCCTCCTCTCAGTTGCGAAGTGTTACTCATGCTCAAATTGTGTGGGATGCTTGAATGTATTGAAAAATAGTTTCCCTGCAACCAGCTCGCACGTCGTACCCGCATGGTGCGCCGCCAGCTGCGTGGCGTTTGAATGCGCGTGTGGTTTAATTTCCGCGCACAATGTTTCCCTTCCCCGCGATATCCATGCGAGGCTTATAGCAGCAAGATGGTGACGCCTCACCACGGGTTCCTTAAAACCCCATGCCCGCAATACTGTTGAGTGTTGGGAAGTGTTGTGGTAATGAAACGTAGACTAAAACCAATGGCAATAGTCTACAAAATTACGCACACTTAAGCAGCATTTACTAGTTTAATGAGCCACAAACAGACGTGAACTAAACACCAAAAATATTTGGCCGGAGAGAAACGCGGTAAATCAGCTATGCTTTGTTCGTTCAATGAACGGGACCATTGTGAAGCTGCAGCGTCTATTTGCCGCAATTATACAGTCAGTGTGTCAGAAACAAGCTGCACTGTTGGATTGATATGGATCAATGGGGTGCTAACAAAGGGGGCGACCTACAACGTATTTTCTTGCGTTTAAAGTTTGAGGTGGCTGAAAGTTTCACCTTGGCTGCTCCAATGAAGTTAATTTCTGAAATACACGCATTTGGTTTGTGGGGTGCGTGTGATCTTCTTTTTGCGTAGCTGCACAAAATGCTTGTTTCGCAAGTCCTAAAGCGTAATAAATGACATTCGGTGTTTTCGAGTATTGGTGGAGCTGACCCATATAGTCTGTCCTTATTAATCGGTATCTTTTTATGCCCGCTTCCTCACACAGCGCCGTTTTACTTGATGTTGTGGCGTCTGCGGCGATATCAGAACGCATACTGAGGTTTCAACTAATTTCAGTAACAGATAGCGGCTGGCAGTACAAGGGCTCATGGCAATGCAATGAGCAAATGGTCGAAGCTTCCTCAAACCTCACCGAATTGGGCAGAGGTTTGCGAAGGAACCTCTTAAACACATCAAATTTGTCATTCGAAGTACCCGACCTACATGATAATAAAATTTCGATGATTTGGGCAGTCATTCGGGACAGCCGCGTCTCTGGTCTACATTTGTGTTTGGAATGAGATTGCGGCATAAATTTTGCGCGGCAACCTTGCACAGACAATGCTGCGCTAAAGGGTATTTCAGAGTAATTTCAAAAGGAGGGGAATGTTCCAGAACTTTCGTGCAGCGTGGGTTCTGCAGCGCGGGTTTTCTTCTGTGGCGCCACCTCCGTATACGCCTCGAGCGCGGCGTGTAGGGGCGCCACTGAAATCCCCCTAGCGGCCCGTTTCGAAAGCAGGCGCGGGAGTATCCGTCCTGCTCCCCACTGTCGCCGCTGCTTTTGCGGCTTGTTCACGAGTGAGATTTAGCGTTTGCGGGCGTTGGAAATCCAGGAGCATTCACTTCGTTCGCAAATGGGGTGTCTTTCCGAGAGTGTAAATGTTTCTGACGCGATCTTAGTGTGGTATATTCGGTCTGTATAAACGCCAGGTGTGTGTCACAGGCCAGCGTCGCGGAACCGGCGTATGCATGGACGTGATTGTAGTTACACTGCCCTGAATTTACAAGCAGTGTCTCCGTAACCACTGGTTCCTCAGATGTCCATGCTACGGGTATACACTACGATGTAAATCAGTTTCGTGCGCTTACATATTCAGTGGAACACTCATACCTGACAGCACGCCAGTTACTTTTGCCAATAATATACCTCACATTATGATTACCACCATTTACAAGCCAGTGTGTGTTCATTTCGGGAATATTCGACGTACGTACGACGGATAGTGCAGAATCATACTCGGGGACCAGCACAAGACAAAGAGTAGTCGTCTTGTCATGAGGTGAGCGCCCGCAAACATTCCTCTGCTACATAAATCCTCTGCGAGCAGCGCGCAGACGGGCTTAGAATATAATCGGCGTCCACTAAACGCTTCTTCGAAATATCGTCACATGGCACAAGGAGCCTGCAGAATAAAGGAGAAAATGAAATCAGAGGGCCTTATTACGTACCACACTCTTCCAACGACACCTTTCATCGCTTGTGAACTGCCTACCCTGTATACTTCCAAAAATGCGTCCGCCGAACGATCAGCTGTTCGTTGCAGTCGAAAAACAAAACAAAAGTGAACGCGAGATTGTGTGTGTGATTACTAAAACGTTCATTGCTTGATTCCGCCCCGCATTTGTACGCAGCGTCCGCCTCCCCTGCCCCCCCCCCCCCCCCCAATGTCTCGCGAAATATCAGTGCATTTCCCATATAGTTGGTCTGGTGAGCCCTACCTGGCTGAAGTTTCAACGGTCGTCTTTAGCATGTGAGAAGCTGCAACGTATTTTTTTTTCCATTTCCGTTAGAGCTATTATGTTTCTTCCGCCCTTGCACAACATGTATTTTCCTGTGGTTTCATATAAGGCATGTGTGGGCACATATTTAACGACGTACAGGCTTGGAATATACTTAATAGTTTCGCATGGTTTATATTCGTATAAAAAGCAGAAGTTATTGTTCGGGATTGGCTATATAATCACCTCCCCGAAAAATATTTTTCTGCGGCGTATATATTCGAAACGAAGCCACATTCGTTGACCACGCGGCAAAATGAAGCCACCCTCTCACTGTGCCAGTATCAGGTCTAAACAAAGTGACAGTAGAATTCATTTGTGCCTAATGTATTTGGAGGTGACAGGGGTGATATAATGCTGCTACAGTCGCCGACGCCCGGAAGAGCGGCGACGATGCGCGCAGAACCGCGTCCTGGGGTAGCTCTTACAGGGGATCGCGTGCTCTACGAAGATGCAGCTGCTTTTTAAGTGACCTAAACGTACTCTGCTTACAGACATCACCATAACACGTTTTTTTAGGGCGCGGAAAGGCGAAAAGAAGCGAAACAGAACCAAAACACTGCACGAACCCCTACCAGCCACGCAGCGCACATCCCGTCAACGCCGCGGAGAAGCGGCGGCAGGCGGCGCAGCGATCGCGAAGCTCGAGGCGTATACCGCCCTCCAATTTACCCTTTCCTCCTCCATTTTCTTTCTGTCTTCTCTGTTTCCTTCGTTGGCTCGGTTCGCAGACGACGGTGCACTGGTCCAAATGAAACCGCAGGGAATAGCAGTACCGTCACCTCCTCAGGTCGACTTAAGCGCTCGTTAGACCCGTGTTGGTACTACATTCTGCACTACCGCTGAACACCTCTGGTGGCAATGCTCGTACATTTCATCATTGTTGAGGAAAATGTGAACAGTGCGTAATTTTAGGCAGAACATCGAGACATAAGTGATATCTGCAGCTTTATTTTATTGAAAAGCACATGACAGCCTGAATGTTGCGATAGAAAATGAACGATACATCTTGAAGAGAATGTTTTGATCCAGTTGCAGGACGCGCTCGCGCTGCCCGCTGTTTTCCGCGTTCTGAGAAGTCCGACAGCAACAAAAGTTTTAATTCTGAGGCGCTCGACCAATGTAACGCGGCGAAGTTTATTGGTTTGAGCAAAAGTACACCAGGTTTAACGGGAGCGGGAAAGCAAGACGGGAGGGAAAGAGCTCGAGGAATGGGCGGGAAGGAGATGAGAGGGATTTAAACCGCAGGGGGGGCAGGAGACTCCCGCCTTTCGAGGACATTTGCAGGGAAGGGACCCCATACACGTCCACGGTTTTTTTGTTGCAATATCCGTGGTACGGGTTGACCCCGACGGGTGGGGTCCCCGTGATCGTCGACTGGCTGAACACGTGTCTGTAGCAGCACTTTGAGCTTCCACCCGGCTCATTTTCACTCGGTCTTCTCCGTTGACTGCAAAAGTTGAGCTTTGCTGTTTTTTTTGTTTTACTTCTAGAAGTCTATTGTTTGACTTTGGGCGCGTGTTCAGGTTGTGTCCTATTTATTCTCAGTTTGTCTCGTTTCCCCCTGTCACTATTTCTCTCTCCGGGATTCTTCGGCTCATTGCTGTTTGCGCTGATTGTTGTGGCACGTTCACCAGCGTGGTTTTATTGCCCCTGTTGCCTCGCATTGCAACACCTGCCGATGCTCTTACAGCACAAATTGTGCGAACTGCCCCTGTTAGGCGTAAAGCGTCCTTGGTAAGTGTTTAAAAAAATTCGGTGTTGGCGTACCCTTTGTGCAGAGCGCGAGTGTGTGGGGGGTTGCTAATTTGCGACCTTTACAGGTCGATGCTGCAGTGTTTGTTTTGTTTAAATGTAGGGCGCACACGAGCTAGAAAACAGCGTGTAAATTGTGTTTACTGCCCACCAAAGACAATCCTGCTTCTCGCCCCACATTTTTTACATTCTCGGAGCCTGATGTCCGCTCAGCCAGCAGTTCGTTACAGCGCACAGTGAAAGTACAACCATAACTGAAAATCAAAGAAAGAAAGCAGACCTGTGCGAAGTGTTATTATCTTGCCGTGGCGTTAAAACAACTCGATTGGATTACATTGGGCATTTCTCGCTACGACAGACCCTAACAAAAATTTCTGTCGTGGTGGTTTTGAAAGTTTATTGAATTTTGTCGAAAGAACCTAACGATTTCTTTTTAACTTTCTATTGACTCTGCATACAGAGTTTCGAAAGATATTTGGGCACAGCGTTCCTATTGGAATGGGGCAAAGTTTCAATAGACTTTTTCTACCATGTAGTTGTTAAAACTCCATAGAACAAGTTCATTGAGCTTCTAATAAAGTTACGTAACGAGTCTAAAAACTTTTATTCAGTTTCAAAAGACTTTTTTCTATCGAGTACATATCGAAACCTCATAGATTAACTCTGTTAAGTTTCAAAACAATTTTTGTATTGAGTACCAATTGAAACTGGATAGATGAATTCTCCGAGTTTATATATAGGTTGCCTATACAGTTTAAAGTGATTATACTTTGCACGTTTTATAGAGTTTAGCAATAATTTCTATCAAGTACTAATTCAGACACAATAAAGGTAATTAACCAAACTCGAAGGTAAATAAATATCGGTACAGGGCACAGCTTTATTCGTGTGTGTGGGAAGAAACGGGAAAAATAATTATTGAAGGTGTGTATTTCATCTCTGTGATAAAACATGCCCACAAATTTCACGTGGCCACGGTTTTTAGGATACACAGAATTACTTTATTTTTGCTATCGGTGACATGTAGTTGTGACTCACTGCAGCAGGCTTACTCTATCTCCCGAGACAGAAGGGATGACTTACTCGCCTTCAGTCTTATGGGGTCGGCTTTGTTCTCTGTGCGGCTATATTCTGCAAAATAAAAGAATTTAATAAACGTCACAAAATTGGCATGGACTTGAACAGATAATTGCAACAGTAAATTTGTGGTTAACTACAAGCGCTGAATTTCTCTGCCTACCAATGCGCACCAGTATTTTTTGACGAGAAGTTTTCTATGGGTGACTTGTGCATCGTCATCGTTTGCCAAAACCCCTCTGTTTCCTCCCCCTCTCCTGTAGCTGGTGTCCACTACAACAAGTTGTGCCCTAAATCACTCTGTACTCCCAACCAGTCACAGGCGCTCCTTCCCTCTATAGAAGGGAAGTTGAGCTCGCTCCGCATAGCACAATGTTTCACAGAAAAACAAAAAAACAAAAATGGAAAAGAAATGAGATTAGAGAACACAATAAACGGCCGGCAGCAGCACTTGTGAACTGCAACGAAGATAAGTGACGGAAATAAAATATCAGCACAATTACTATAAACAGGGATGCACAGCCAGTAAAACACATGCCTATAACACTCGAGCGGGCTGCTCGGGACTGCACGCGCAACATCTGCTAATAGTGCCTTGTTTGAGACCGGTAGCATGTAGTATGTACGGCCCAATAAACACGTCTGTGTTCTCATTTCTTGCTTTGCTGGTCGCCTTGGCTTCGGCACCTACTATCACCGAGAGAAGTGCTGTGTATGGTGCCGGGCCTTGAAGCAAAAAAAACCAATGTAGGGACATCGTGCTGACCAATCATTTGGGTCATTTCTAGAGGCAGAAAGACTGCCACAAGTAGTTGCGCAGGCGCGGTGCCCTTGGTCGCGAACGGCATTGGCTCCGGTTGCTCTCAGCTGCCGCGAGATACTAGTGCGGACCGTCAAAAGCGGTCAGCTGAACCTCTAATGATGGCACGGCACGAGCGATAAAGCACCAACAGCACGAGCAAAGCAGCGGCTGGTCTACGTTCACTGCATGGTCAGCCACGGCCAACAGCGCTTGTTTAGGCTCAAACACCCGCTGTAGCAGAGGCGGTCAAGAAATGTGAAACGAGACAAAGGGTCCGCGGCCGCGAATGCATGCGCAGGTGCAGGTCATACACGTCATTTCCTACAGATATCACCTGGGCAGCCCTCTGCTTGCGACGCCTGTTAAGACTAGAAAAATTGGCATTCTCATCTACAATACCACGTCATATTAAAAGACGAGTAATTGCTGTCATAAGCTAATGAAAAAAGTACACATGTCGAAGCGCCAGACATCTTTGCTAGCATACGTCTACATTTTAAACATCGGAGGAAAAAAAATGTGTCTTGTGTCATCCTCCTCACCGTCCCTTCAAATTTGGCATTGGAACTGTCGCTTCTTTCGCAGGAAAAAATCATCCCTCCACCAGCTTATCGCCCCTAACCCCCCAGCAGTACTCGCCTTACAAGAAGTAGAATTCACCAATCCCTCTCTCCGAGACTACACCACATTTCAAAATCCCAACTCGCTGCGGACCGCCACGTTCCTGCACAATACCTACCCAGCGCAACATCATCCGCTGAGCACTGCAATTGACTGCATACTAGTAGAACTCTTACCTGCCAGCAAGAAGGAACCAAGTGTTTTTATTCTCAACGTCTATTCCCCTCCCTCTGGCAGCCTCCAGGAACTTCCTGTACTCCTCCGGAATGTCATTAAATAGCTAAATACCACCGATTAGTAGCCCTCGGCGACTTTAATGCACCGCACACTGCATGGGGTTTTGCGCGCAATGCGAAATCAGGAACTACCCTCTGGGATGCAGCACACCGTCACGGCTTTACTCTTTGCAACATGCCCCTCATCCCGACACGCCTCAGCTCCAGCGTCACCCGGGATACCACCCCAGACCTAACATTTGTTCGTAACGTCTCTTAATACACATGGCGATGCCTCCCCCATACTCTCGGAAGGGATCACGGCATCGTTCACCTCACCATTTCGGGCATAACCAAGACCCAACTAGGCGTCGCCGCCTCACAGATTGGAAAGCCTTCCGCGATACTCTACAAGCTACCCCAGCCGCCAATTCGGTCCTCGATGAATGGACGACCACCATTGAACGTGCTCTTCAAAAACACACCAAACCAATCCCGCTCACGACCGAGCACCCCGCTGTAGATCCCCACCTCGATCACCTTTGGGCAGCCAGGTACAGCCTGGTAACACTCTGGAAACGTAACAAAACAAACCGGCGCCGGAAATTACGCATAGCTCGCCTCACAAAGCAAGCGGAAGACTAGGCCCAACAACTAAGTCAGCAGAATTGGCTCCAATTTTGCACCCATTCACAAGGAACGCTTAGTACGCGCAAAACCTGGCACCTACTTCGATCCCTAATGGGTACCCGAGAGAAGAATACCACCAATCAACATAACATTCGCCGACTCATGCATGCCTTCCCAGGAGATGAACAAGGCCTCCTCAACACCTTACGACAAAGGTACGAACTTTCTGCACAGACTCTTTTGCCTTCTTATTCAGACTATACTGGTGACCCTAACGCGACGCTGGACCCGCATTTCACCTACGAAGAACTCGAGGCAGCGATCCGCAACCTCACAGGCAACACAGCCCCAGGTCATGACAAAATCACGAATCGTTTAATACGCAACCTTCCTCCTGCCAGCCTCGACGAGCTCCTGAATCTTATCAATGATCATTGGACACAAGGGACGCTTCCGCCTGCCTGGAAACACGCTGACATCTCACTGATCCCCAAACCTGCCAAACCAATCGAGATACCCAACCTGCGTCCTACCTCCCTTACTTTATGCCTCGGGAAACTGCTTGAACACATGGTTTACAATCGCCTTACGGCGTACATAGAAGACAACAACCTCTTCCCCACGACGATGTACGGCTTTCGGCCTCACCTGTCTACCCAAGACGTCCTCCTGCAGCTCACGGAATACCTTCTCAATAACCTTACGAAGCATCACAAACACTGTATCCTCGCTCTCGACATCAAGAGCGCGTTCGATAACGTTTCCCACGACGCCTTACTAAACAGCCTGGCCACTCTCCATGTTGGGACAGGACTATACAACTATGTGAGAGCCTTCCTTACCAACCACACCGCTATAGTGGGGATCTCCCATTTACGCACACCCTCCTTCCCAGCGCTTCCCCGAGTAACATCACAAGGCTCCGTCATTTCTCCTTTGCTTTTTAACATAGCTCTCAAAGACCTGCCTCCGCTACTGGACACCGTCCCATCCCTCCACCATGCCCTATATGCCGACGACCTTACGATATGGACCAACTCAGGTTCCATGGGCGAACAACAAGAATCGCTTCAACGAGCCATCGGCATCACTACCATATATCTCTTTAAATGTGGTCTGACCTGCTCCCCGGAAAAATCCGCACTGCTAACCCTTCAGCAGAGAACTCGGGGACGACAGACGGCGCCGACGCCGGACCCGGCTCTTACTATAGAGACTCGCCCCGTTCCTGTAGTAACCCATCTCAGGGTACTCGGACTCACAATCCCACGAGATGGCTCCGGCTCGCACACCATCCTTGCACTTCAACGCACAGTTACTCAATTGGTACATCTAGTTAAGCGCATCACCCACCTGAAGCTGAAGCTGCCCGTCTGGTTCAAGCTTTCCTCATCTGTCGCCTTACATACGGAGCTCCTTACCTGTCCCTCAAACCAGCAGAGCACAAGAAACATGACATTTTAATTAGGCAAGCATACAAAACTGCACTCGGCCTCCCCACTAACATCTCTACTGACTTGTTTTTACGCTTGGGAATACATAATACTTAGACAGAGCTGTGCGAAGGTCACCAAACTTCGCAATTTCCACGCCATAAGCTTACACCCACTGCCTGTAGTACCTTAGCTCGCCTGGGATATCCGCCCCCGACTCAGCCTCACCGCCTGGCACGTCTTCCCCCCTACTACGCGCTCGCATTAAAGTGGCCCCGCTACCCCGGAACATGCACCCAGACATACACGATGGTCGTCGCACCGCGCGAACCAACTACATCCGCACCCACTACCAGCATCTGCCTGACACGATTTGCGTCGATGCATCCCCTTACCCCAACCGATCGACTTACGCCGTCGCGACAGTAGATAGTCAAAAACATACCGTCGCCACTGCCTCCACGGGAGCCTTAACACAAACTGAAGCGGAAGAGATAGCCATTGCGCTGTCCCTTACCTCCACTCGTCGCGACTACGTGACAGTAATCATGGACTCGCAGGAAGCCTGCCGACACCTTCAAAAAGGTCTACTCCCTCGCACTGCCCTACGCATCATCGAACACCCCCTTTACTCCCCGAGGAGTGCCACATTTTATGGACCCCTGGCCATTGTGGGCTAACCGGCAATGAAGCGGCGCACGACGCGGCCCGAGAAGTGGCACACCGGGCCATTGCTCCCGACCCCCCTCCTACCACCCTGGATGCCCACCCCCTACTCACCTACAATGACATACTCACACACTACAAGCTCTCTCGTCGCACCTTCCCTCCACCTCACCCGTCTCTAACAAAAGCCGATGAAATCACTCTCCGTCCACTTCAAACCCGGACTTTCCCTCACAATACACTTTGGCATTTGATTTTCCCCACCTCTGACTCACCACAGTGCAAGTTTTGCCCCGAAAGGGGTACATTGTATCACATCGTATGAGAATGCTCCCACACACCCGACCTCCCTCCCAATCCCCACCCCTCCCATTCACAGTGGGCTGCGCAGCTGTCCAGCTCTGAACCCGGCTCCCAGCTTAACCTGGTGAGACGGGCCCGGACTGCCAGCCAGAGCCAGGGACTCCTGGACTAAGGAGTCTCCCCACTGGTCTGCCTCCACACATGGAGTCGGATTGGGCCTCAATAAAAGTTTATTCCTCCTCCTTGTGTCATCCTGTTGTCCTTTTGACACAGTTCTCGCCTGCCATTACGTTGTAATAAATGTTCTGAAGAAACCTATCGCGCTTCTACCACCCATCTAGGTCTTGCCTCATTCTGTCAATCTTCTCTTGATGAATTGAACAAAGGTTTGTACAATGCAACCCGAATTTACCCCCTTTGCAGTGCTCGCGCACCCAATGCCTGGAAAGGCGCGAGCGGGAGTTGAGTTCTTTTTGTGCTTGCTTTCATGTCGCGCGGGCCTGTGCCTTACTGCGCCATTTGGAACGCGTTTTTGTCGGGGATTTTTTTCGCTTACTATAGTAAAACCAAAACAACAGGCGTTCAAACGAAATGGACGCGTGGGATACCGGTTATATACACATATTTTGGTTCAGATGTACCTGCAGTTTTCTTAGCGCTAAATAACAGGGAGATTGTGACAAGCGTCAGCGGTTCAGCAGTTTTGAACGGGTATGTCTATATGTATATATTGCCGCGAACCATATACGGGTTTGTTTATTTATTGTTTGTTTTTAATGCCCGGCAGCACCCGGATCTGTTATCTGTGTCCCATGCGAGGCGCGTGTTCCATTGTTTATTTTTATGTAATTCAGATAAGCAGAGAGTCAGATAGCCCAGAATAATCTTCTGTGATCTACAATGTTCTGGATGTGAATCGACGGTTCCAGAAACTCTCGCGCCGAAAGATAAAAGCCTGCACAGCAGACGCCGCGGCATTCGATTCTGCGACGCTCGCCGACGCAAGTCACTTTGTTGACCGCTGCTTCACCGCCTCTGTATTCTTTTGAGTGGTTAGGGGAGAACAAGTTCACTCCAATAAACTTGTTTCTCCTTCAAGACAACTGCGTCGTCCTTGGCTTCGTGACATCTGGTGGAGGTGCGGGGTACGCACCCTTTATGACGACCTCTGCAAGCCGCCAGCCCAGTCCAACTAGAGCCAGCCTCCGACAGCAAGGATTGCCACCCGAGCTCGGTATTATGCCAGAAGGGCCCAAGAGAAGGAACGCTGCAACCAACACCATGGTGCAAGAACGAGCGTCGCCAATCGTCCTGCAGCAGCCCCGGGAACCACCATCGTTCCACGGATCCCCCGGAGAAGATCCTGAGGACTGGTTGGAGAAAGTGGAGCGCGTTCGCATCTTTAACTGGTGGGATGACACAGAAACCTTCCGCCATGTTTTCTTCTATGTAGAAGATACGACCCGAACGTGGTTTGAGAACCATGAAAGCTCCCTAACCAACTAGACTCTCTTTTAGAGCGAATTCCTCAAAACATTCGCTACCATCGTGCGAAAAGAACGAACCGCCCTCTTGTTGGAAACGCGTAGGCAACACCCCAACGAAGGGGTTGTGATCTTCGTTGAGGAGATGAAGCAACTATTTCGCCGCGCGGACCTCGATATGAAGGAAGAAAAGAAGCTACGCTTCTTAAAGCGCGGTGTAAAGGAGGAACTGTTTCCTGGACTTGTCCGAAACCCGCCCAAAACTGTCGCCAAATTTGTGACCGAAGCCACTACAATTGAGAAGGCCCTCTAAATGCGTGCTAAGCAGTACGAGCGGAACTTTGTTGGCGCGGCTAATGCGAACTACATCGACAACATGCAGATTCCGGCTGAAAGCCTACGCGAGACCATCCGCGCAGTAGTGAGAGAGGAGCTGCAGAAATTTCTACCCACGCCGCCGCAGCCCCAAGTCGCTATCCTTACCGACGTGATTAGAGAAGAAGTGCAACAAGCGTTGGGAACTTCTACGCCATCCGAAGTACCTCGAGAGCCACAAGCTATGACATATTCTGCGGCTGTTCGTCGGCCCCGCCCTGCTCCAACACGCCGTCAAGAGGTCCCGCCGTACCGCCGCCCACTGTCACCCGCCGGACCCCCGGTAGCCCGAAACCCGACGCCGAGGAAGACGGACGTATGGCGAACTCCCGATAATCGTCCTATGTGGTACCACTGCGGAGAGGCCGACCATATCTACCGTCGCTGCCCATACAAGAGACTCGGACTGCGTGGTTTCTCCGTCGACGCACCTCGCCCTCTCCCTGGCCAAAGACCACGTGAGATCGACGAGTATCTAGCTGAAACCAGCCTTGGCCCAGCGCGTTTCAACCGTTCGCCGTCGCCCTACCCATACCAATCGCCGAACCGCCGTAGCAACGCTGAGTTCGCCTGTGAAAGGTCCCCCAGCCCACGCGGGGAAACTAAAAGCAGCAACTTCTGGAGGTGAAGTTGCTCTACGGCGAAAAACCGGAAACCCTCCAACGACGCAAGGACGCACCGAAGATAGTGATTCACGACATGCCCTCATCCCGACGACCAGACCTAACCCTGACCAGGCTCCTGAACACGACGACAGCTATAGGGCGCGACGCGTACCCGACCTGACCGAGACGTCCGCTGAGAAGACGATGGCAACGACGACGCACAGTACCCGACCGTCAACGCAATCACAAGCCGAGATGCGACGCCCCGACGCACCCGGAACTCGAGAAAGGCGGCATCCGACGTCAAGGTGTCCATCGACGGCTTTGATGTAGGCGCCCTCGTAGACACGGGAGCCGACTACTCCGTAATGAGCGGACCATTTGAGTCTAAGCTGAAGAAAGGTATGGCCAGATGGGACGGTCCGCACATACGCACAGCAGGAGGCCACCTCGTGACGACAAGTGGAACGTGCACATCGCGCGTCACCATAGACCACACGACGTACCCTGCAGTGTTCGTCGTTTTGCCCAACTGCTCCCGCGACGTAATTCCCGGAATGGACTTTTTGACAGACAACGGCGCAATAATTGATCTGCAGAACAAGTCGATAACGTTTTCCACCGATCACTCTATGACGCCGGAAGCGAACCTCGAACACCGTGCAGCTCTAAGGATCACCGATGATCATGTCACCCTGCCACCCCGCGCAAGCTTGATGATCACCGTCTACTGTGAAGGTGCTGCTCCTGATGCCGACGCTATCTTGGAGAGTGACCAAAGGTTGCTTCTCGACCGCGGTGTGCCTGTCGCCAGAGGCATTGTGTGGTTTAAGCAACGCAAATCCCACGTTCTGGTCACCAATTTCACCGAGGAGTGCCAGCATTTAGGCAAGGCCGCTGCCATTGCATTCCTCGAAGAAACGCAACAAGCAAGTGACGTGATCGCAGTCGCCGACATTGAACGCGCACCAGAAGATACCTTCAGGTTTCCGCATTCTTTCGACGTGAATCCGGCCCTACCGTAAGAACAACGGAACAAACTATTGGCTTTGCTGCGGCGCTATAGCGAGTGTTTTTCGTCGAACTCGAAACTACGTCAGACACCTCTGGCGAAGCACCGGATAATAACCGAAGATGGAGCACGACCTACCTGACAGTCACCGTACCGCGTCTCTTCCCACGAGCGGGAAGCCATCCGGACTCAAGTCGACGACATGCTCAGCGACGACATAATACAGCCATCGAAAAGTCCGTGGGCTGCGCCGGTCGTACTCGTGAAGAAAAAGGATGGCACTTCAAGGTTCTGCGTTCACTACCGGAGACTGAACAAAATCACCAAAAAGGACGGGTACCCCCTGCCACGAATCGACGACGCCCTCGATCACCTATGCCACGCGAAGTACTTCTCATCGATGCATCTGAAGACCGGCTACTGGCAAATTGAATTGGATGAGAGAGACCGAGAGAAGACTGCATTTATACCCCCGGACGGTCTCTACGAGTTCAAGGTGATGCCGTTTGGGCTGTGCACGGCGCCAGCAACGTTTCAAAGAGTCATGGACACTGTGCTCGGTGGCCTGAAATGGCACACCTGCCTCGTCTACCTCGACGACGTTGTGGTATTCGCCCGGACTTTCGATGAACACCTTGCAAGGTTGGAGTCTGTACTCGAGGCTATTCGCTCGTCGGAGTTAACGCTGAAGCCCGAAAAGTGCAGCTTCGCTCACGAGGAACTCAAGTTTTTGGGACACGTTGTCAACGCCGCGAGAGTCCTGCCTGGCCCACCGAAAACATCAGCCATAGCGAACTTCCCAAGACCGAAAGACAAAAAGAGCGTGCGAAGATTTCTCCGACTATGCGCATACTACAAGCGCTTCGTCGCAAGCTTCGCACGCATCGCAGAGCCACTCACGCACCTGACAAATGATAGCACCCCTTTCGCCTGGGAAAACGCTCAAGAAAAACCATTCTGCGAGCTGAAACGACGCCTGCAAAACCCGCCTTTACTCGCTCATTTCGACGATAACGCCGTAACGGAATTGCACACGGACGCCAGCGATATAGGTTTGGGGACCGTCCTAGTCCAAAAGCAAAGCGGGTGCGAAAAGGTAATCGCCTATGCAAGCCGTGGTCTGTCGAAGGAGGCGAAAAACTACTCTGCCTCCGAAAAAGAGTGCCTGGCAATCATATGGGCCATTTGAAAATTTGGCCCATACGTGTATGGTAGACCGTTCAAGGTTTTGACAGACCACCATGGGCTGTGTTGGCTCGCCAATTTGAAGCACCCCTCTGGCCGTCTTGGGCAGTGGAGTTTGCGCCTGCAAGAGTTCGACGTTACAATCGTCTACAAATCCGGTAGGAAACACTCCGACGCCGACTGCCTGTCCCGCGCCCCTGTCGACCCACCACCACAAGACTCCGATGAAGACAGCGCGTTCTTCGGGGTTGTTACGGAGAGCGACCTAGCCGCCCAGCAGCGTGCGGACCTCGACTTGCGCGTAATGATCGACTACCTCGAAGGAAGAAACGTCGCCGTGCCTAGAGCGTTCAAGCGGAACTTTCCAGCATTCAGCCTCAAAAACTCCGTCCTCGTGAAGAAGAATTTCAGCCCCGGAACGGGAACGAATTATCTACTTGTCATCCCCGCAGACATTCGTGACGACATTTTGGAAACGTCCCACGACGACCCGTCTTCCGGACATCTCGGCACAGCTCGCACTATTCCAAAAATTAAGGCGAAGTACTTCTGGCCCCGCCTTACATCCGACGTCACCCACTACGTTCGGAGTTGCCGTGACTGCCAGCGACGAAAAACGCCGCCGACAAGACCCGCCGGATTTCTGCAACCGATCGCCATCCCGTCGAGGCCCTTTCAACAGATTGTAATGAACCTTCTAGGCCCTTTCCCTACGTCCCGATCAGAGAACAAGTGGATTGTCGTAGCGACAGACTACATGACGCGCTGCGCAGAGACCGCCGCTCTTCCGAGGGGGACTGCACAAGAAGTCGCCAAGTTCTTTATAAACCAAGTTGTGCTGCGACATGGAGCCCCTGAAGTCCTAATCACGGACCGCGGAACAGCCTTTAACGCGGAGCTGATGCAAGGAATCTTACGCTACAAAACACGGATCACCGAAGAACGACGGCGTACCCCCCCCAAACGAACGGACTAACGAAACGTCTGAACAAGACGATTGCGGATAGGCAGTCCATTACGTCGACGTTGAACATAAGACTTGGGACGAAGTCCTCCCGTATGTGACGTTTGTGTACAATACAGCGACGATGGAAACTACGCAGATGACACCGTTCGAGCTTGTCTACGGAAGACGGCCGACTACGATGCTCGACGCCATGCTTCCGCATGTAGAAGACGACGACCTCAACGCCGACGTCCAAGGATACCTTCAACGTGCGGAGGAGGCCCGCCAGCTCGCTCGAGTTCGTATGACCGACCAGCGGCTGGTGGATGCCGGCCGCTACAACCTCCGACGCCGACACGCCGAGTACCAACCAGGGGATCGTGTGTGGGTTTGGACTCCCATTCGACGACGCGGACTCAGTGAAAAGCTTCTGCGACGGTATTTCGGACCCTACCAGATTCTACGATGTGTTGGCCAATTAACCTACGAAGTGATCCCCAGTGCTGATTCCAGCACATCACGACGACGCACGCGACCCGAAGTCGTCCACGTGGTTCGCCTCAAACCGTATTTCGCAAGATGACGAACTTTTTTGTTGTTGTTTTGTTGTTGCTATTTGTTCGGACTGTTGTTTTATTTTAGCACCGGGTCGATGCACTGTTAGAGAGGGGGTAATGCCGCGAACCATATTCGGGTTTGTTTATTTATTGTTTGTTTTTAATGCCCGGCCGTGCCCGGATCTGTTATCTGTGTCCCATGCCAAGCGCGTGTTCCATTGTTTATTTTTATGCCGCACGGACTATCTCATTCAGATAAGCAGAGTGTTTCGCCCTAACGCCGCTAGCCCAGTATAATCTTCTGTGATCTACAATGTTGTGGATGTGAATAGACGGCGGTTCCAGAAACTCTCGCGCCGAAAGATAAAAGCCTGCACAGCAGACGCCGCGGCATTCGATTCTGCGACGCTCGCCTTTGCAAGTCACTTTGTTGACCGCTGCTTCACCGCCTCTGTATGCTTTTGAGTTGTTAGGGGAGTACAAGTTCGCTCCAATAAACGTGTTTCTCCTTCAAGACAACTGCGTCGTCCTTGGCTTCGTGACAATATAAACCGCTTGCTTCTCCAAACCGTGTTACGGGCTATTCTTGGGTTCGTTATCTTGCTGCGCCGCCTCATTCCGGCAGCAGCCAGTCGTCGTAGCTGGTGATAGCAAACGATCTACGATGATAAAGCGAACAAGCTACGACGACTAGGCCTGCCCCTAAATTGCTCTGAAATTAAAAAGTGTAGCGTTGTCCTCCGCCGTCGAAAAGAATTCGGTGGCATCCAGAGGATGCCGAGCCTGCGACAGTTACGTTAAAAGTTTCGAGCCGTGCCTAGGGGTCTTCTTGTCGCAAAAGCAGGCTGAAAGGTGAAAAGGTCACAGTGTTGCGTCTTAAGGTGTCTAGGTCACATGGTGGTTGCGTGCTGTCGCCCACGCTTGTTGTATCGCAGTCGACCTTGGTATCCTTCCCAAGTGACCTTGCTGGAGACACCTAAATCATCGGCCTTCCCTGGCGAGCTGCTGCTTTTTGCGTGTAGAACTTCAGCCTTTGGTGTCGCAGGCCTGTTAAATAATGCTTTGTGGTCTTACCGGACAAGCATAGTGTACGGCCGCTCACCGAGCTTTGCAGAGATGACAGAGATAAGGTCTCGTTTCTGTTTAGGTGGCTCATCTAGGGTAACAGCAGCATTCGGTGTCCTCATTGCTGGCTGTTGCTCGATCGCTTCTCTTCACTGTAGTTGATGATCGGAAAAGACGAGGAGCTTCTAGAGTTCTGGTTCGTGTTGTGTCGCCCGGTTTTGTGGGTCCCATATTGCATGAGTGGAGTTCGAAGCCGTTGTCGAGAGCGTCGGTGGTTTGGAGGTTAATTAAACTCCAAAACCATGTCGGGTGACAGCACTCTGCAGAGAGTCTCCCGTAGCATCAAGCAGTAGATAGTGGGACTGGTGCCCAGTAACTTTAGACTATGTATGCGCACTTGTACAGTGCTCAGCGATTGAAACGCGATACTCGGAGCGCGTGGCTGCCGGTGCCTGTTGCGCCACAGGTGAGCGCTTGTGAAAGCGAGCTGGCGCATTGTGGTATACGATGAGGGTGAGAGCGTTCGTGACGCATGCTTAGTGCATCCGGGAGACAGCCCTTGAGTGTGTGGTTCTTGGCGGCGCCATAGGGGTGCTACATGCCATGGCTTCAAAACGCTGCGCCTGCGTGCCGCGCCGCACCGCGCCGCGCGAAGCTGGGTGAGCTGGCACCGCGTGCGTTATGAAGAATTTGAATGTGCATTTATCGCGATGTGTTATCGGGGCGCGCGCGGCACGCAGGCGCAGCGTTTTGAAGCCATGGCATGTAGCACCCCTATGGCGCCGCCAAGAAACACACACTGAAGGGCTGTCTCCCGGATGCACTAAGCATGCGTCACTAACGCTCTCACCCTCATCGTACACCACAATGCGCCAGCTCGCTTTCACAAGCGCTCACCTGTGGCGCAACAGGCACCGGCAGCCACGCGCTCCGAGTATCGCGTTTCAATCGCTGAGCACTGTACCTGGTGGTACAGTTGTCGACGTTGCTGTGTGTTTAAGGACTTCCACTAGAAAGAATTAGTTGGAAATGGTAACGTGAGCCAATTTTATGACCGTGCAGTCCTGTACTGGCGTATGCTAGGTAGAGCTCAAAAGGCCAATACCCCTGTGAAAAATGAGCGTTCGAGAGGGCGATACAGGGCGCTTACGAGACTGCTATATTTTTGAGCGGTGTTTAAGGGTTCAGTATATTGGCGACTTGATTTATTTAAATTTGTCATTGGGGTAGTACATTGCGGTGCCTCCGTCCTATCTGATGAACCTGCTTTGAGTTCTTGGCGTTCTGCGCTCTATAGTTCCATACTGCAATCTTCAAGTATCCTTCTGGCTAGCGATGAAAAGAGCAATTTTGCGCCATGACGGAAACGGAGCTGTACATTCGGCTAACGTATATCACAAACTCTAGAAGTACTCTATCGGCCTAAACTTCCATTAAATTCTAGCATTCCAACCGTTCGTCTTCTGTTTCTGCGGTATGTTTTACGGGAACGTTCTAGTATTGTCATGACCGGCATGGGAGCAGTGTAAGTTGATTTCATGCAAGCCGTTGAACCGCCTCTGCGCACGTAATAACCACAGTCACTGTTAATGATTGATAGTCACTCTGGCTAATTAGAGAACGGTGACCTCTGGTAAAATCAAGACAGAGTGGTTACTCACGGATGAGGGACAACATCAGGGCGTACTAATCTACTGGATGGAAGCAGTCTATCCTAAATTTACCGAAACGGCCCAACTGCTTCCGCTCACTGACTAGCCAGGGCACTATCAACAATTAACAGGGACTATAACTAATCAGTGACCGAAGAGGCTTTGCGAGTGTGTCACTATGCAACACTGATGAGAATTTCCCAACATTTTTGTAGGTGAGTGCAATCTTATCTAACATCTGAATACATTTATTAATAAATATACGCACAGGTGATCTATTAGAATTGAAGCAGTCTGTTTAAAATAAAAAGGAAATTTGCATATGCAAGGCTATAAAAGAAAACTTGCATGTAAACAATTGTAATTGTTGCTGAAAACTTTATAAAAGTTCTGCATCTATGAAGTGTTTGGGAAAATTTTAGTAATTATATTTTAAAATATTGCATTAACTAATTCAACTCCTTCCTTGGTTTTTTACAATGAATACCGGATTTACCTAATACAAACCCGCACTTTTTTCTGGAAAAATAGGCCGTAAAACCGCATGCGCGTTAGAATCGGAAACGAAACCCAAATGTACAAAAAGCGGAAATTTCGTCCCACCCATCGTCATCGCCACCTCAAGATAGCGCCAAAGCTTCCAGAAACGCTTTTTCGGGCGCTGGAACCGCAGGATTAGAGGCTTTTCTGTCGGCGTTCACAAAAATCTTGAAATCGTTCCACTTGCGCGCTTAATATGAGATATGGCAGCAGCGGCTCTCCCGCGTTCAAAACCAGCTGTCGGCTGAAGCCTGCGCCTTCGGAGAAACTCGCGGGATGGCTGTGCGAGGCGTGGGCCACGATCCCACCGACCATGGTTGAACGTTCGTTCAGAAGTGTAGCATCGGGAACGCGCTTGATGGCACAAAGGACGAGATGTCGTAGTCAGCGGAGAGCGACGAGGAGTGAGATGAGTGAGATTACTTCGGGAAATAAATCAATCGCCCATTTCTCTCGCATTCGTTTTTCTTGCTCAAGTTCTGGCGCGTTACATTAAGAGGTGCAAGTTTTTTCGGTCTTTTAGACAGGAAATTCGGTTGCGCGTTAGAATCGGGGGTGTGTTAGAATCGGGTAAGTACGGTAAATGGTTGAAGAGCAACTATTGGGAATGTCTGATATTATGAGTTTGTTAGGTACGAGAGGAGATATCTTCGGCATTCTACTATTCCAGCTGCAGTCGCGCCAACCCATGCTTTCAGCTTCTGTCACCGCGTACATTGACAAAAATGCGCTGGAACTTGAACTACAAATGGTACGCAACCGGGCGCCGAAATCTTGTGCGCAGTACGAGCCATGCATTCTTATAAGGTTTAGAGAATGATGGCACGGCACGAGCAATAAAGCACCCACAGCATGCGCAAAGCAACGGCTGGTGTACGTTCACTTTACGGTCAGCGATGGTCAACAGCGCTTGTTTAGGCACAAACAAGCTCTGTAGCAGCGGCGGGCAAGACGTGCGAACCGAAACGGAGTGTTCGTATTAGTGGGGCCGCGCATGCATGCGCAGATGAAGGCTGTACACGTCAGTTCGTACAGACATCACCGGGGCAGCCCTCGGTAAAGAAGACGTATGTGAAGTTTAAAAGCATGCTTTCTTCTCTCGAATACCACGTCATAGACAGTAAAAGACGAGTAATTGTCGTACATAAACTGGCGCCGAAAGTAGCCATGTCGATGCGTTAGGCATCATTACTAGGATTTCTCTACATGTTATACGCCCCATTAAAAAAATTGGTTTTGTGCCTTGATATTCGTCCACGAGGGCAGTTCCCACCCGCCATTAAACTGCTAATAAATGTTCCGCAACCCATCACGCTTCTACCCCCAACCACGCTTATCGCCTCTCTGCCTCACTCCTCTCTTAATAAATCGAACGGAGGTTTGTCCAATGCAATACAAATTTCCTCCTTTGCAATGCTCGGGCGCCCCCAGCCTCGAACCGCGCGAGTGGGAGTTATGTTATTTTTTTGCTTGCTTTTATGTCACACGTACCGGTGACTTACTGCATCGTTCGGAACGCGTCGTTCTTGGCGTCACCTTTTTCAATTACCATCTCGAAAAACCAAACAAAAGACATTCCCATTAAATGGACGAGTTGGATGCCGGTTATACAGACAGATTTTCCTTCCGATGTAGCTGCAGTTTTCTTAGCGCTAAACGGAGAGATGTATGAAAAGCGCCAGCAGTTGAGGAGTTTTGAATGGTTATGACTGCTTAAACCTATTGTTTTACGAAGCCGTGGTAGCGGCTCTACTTGGGTCAGCTATCTTGCAGCGCCGTCTTACTCTGGGAGTAGCTTGTCGTCGCAGCTCCTGATAGCGAACCAGCCACGACAACAAGGCGAACGAGCTGTGCCGACAAGACCTTCCTGAAGTCCTCTGCAATTAAAAAGGGTAGCGTTGTCGTCCGCCGTCAAAAAGAATTCTGTGTACTCCCGAGGATGCCGAGCCTACCACTGTTGCGGTCCAAGTTTTGGGCCGCACCTTAGGGATTTTTGCCTTAAAAGCAGGCTGTTGGGGATAGAGGTCACAGTGTTGGTATTAAGGACGTCTACGTCACATGGTCATTGCGTGCAGGCACGCACGCTTGTTACACCGCAGTCGACCTTGGCATCTTCGTCAAGTGACCTTGCTTGCACAACTAAAGCATAGGCCTTCCCTGGCGAGCAGCTGCTTCATGCGTGTAGAGCGTCCTTCTTCGCAGTCGCAAGCCTCTACGATGCTTTGTGGTCTGGCCGGACAAGTATAGTGCAGGGTTGTTCACCGAGTTTTGCAGAGATGAGACTATGTGTGCGTTACTGTCTCATTTCTGTTTAGGTGGCGGTTCTAGGGTAACAACGACGTCCGGTGTTTTCATATCTAGCTGTGTTTTCATCGCTTCTCGGCGCGGTAGCTGATGATCGAAAAACTCTAGAAGCTGCTGGAGGTCTTGCTCGGGTTCGTCCTCTGGTTTTGTGGGTCCCCTACTGCTTGCGTCGAGATAGAAGCCTTACTCGATAGCCTACGTGGTTTGGAGCGTTAAATAAAATTCGAACCTTGTCGGGTTGCAGCACCCAGTAGATCGTCTTCCGTGGCATCCAGCAGTAGTTAGAGGGACTGGTGCCAAGCCCCTTCGACTTTGTATGTGAACTTGTAGCAGGTCAAACACCTGTACAAACACCTGTACACATAAACCTGTACATATAAACACCTGTACTACAAACACCTGTACACATAAACCAGCCACCGGTTATATGTGCGTGCTTTCCGTTATTTTCGCGCCCACTCGCGCTTCTGTTCAAGCTACGCTTCTTCAACTGCCGCTTATCTTCCTCCAAGCGAACGACGCGCGTCCGTCAAAGAGGGATTCAATATTTAACGTGTCGAGCTTTTTTCTAGGAGACAGACATGTGGATCTCCCTTTCTCTCCGATGTCGTAGGCGCTTTACTGTCTGGTTTACGCACCAACCCTGGCCCGAACAGCTGGATTACAGAATAAAGCTAACGGGGTGCAGCGAAACCGGCACCATGCTCAGCAACCCCTTTCGCTTCGTGCTGCAGGTCTTTTTTTACGGCGCGGCTGATATTACCCGCTATCCATCCTGGGGTGTCATGCGCGAAAGGCATCGGCGTGCCTGACGGGACCTTGTCTGCAGATAGCGAGGGCTTTACACGCTGCGTCATCACTGAATCATCGCTTCACTACAGAGCTCTGCTTGCGCCGACATGGATGACCACGTCGGTGACATGCCTTCACGTGACGGACCGATGCACTATAAAGGACCGACGAACACCTGGCATCGCCAGTGGGCATGGCAGCAGCCAAACCGGCACCATGCTCAGCAACCCCTTTCGCTTCGTGCTGCAGGTTACTTATTATCGGTACACGAAATGTTACCGGAGTGATGACCGTTTTTTGATTCTGCTGCCATGCCCACTTTGTGTTAAGTGTATTTTTCGTTGCGTTCTTGTTCTCCCTGATGACTTATTGTCTTGTGGCGACATAGAGGCTAATCCAGGACCTGCGAAAACAGATAGGGATATTCTGTTAGAACTGGTAGAGGGACAGAGTAAAATGACTGCCACAATTGAAGCCGTACTCACCGCGCAAAATAAAATTAAAGATAAGCTCTCAACCTTAACGAACCGCCTGGATAGATTTGAAAAACAGTTGACTGACCTAAATGCTGTAACTAATCAAGTGAAAGTTCTGGACACCTGAGCGTCTAAGTTTGATGAACAGATTTTAGAGCTGATGCTAAGGTTGTTGATCTGAAAAATAGGGGACGTCGGAACAACCTAATCATTTGTGGTTTAGAAGAGCGTAACGAAGAGACGTACGGAGAACCGGAGGCAACAGTCAAAAATAACATTTTTCATGAAATACTGGGTGTAACCGTGAACGTTATTGAGAGATGTCACAGGCTTAGACGAAAAACGTCTGAGAAACCTCGACCCGTTATCCTAAAGTTCGTCGACTACCGCGAAAAAATAGCGGTACTAAAAGCTTCTCCTCAACAAAAGGACACCGATTTTTGCCTCTCTGATGACTTTTCGAAGAGAATTCGGGAAATCCGCAAACAGTTATGGAGGAGTGCAGCTCAAGAAAAAGAAAAGGCGCTAAGGTCAAACTACTCTAAGACAAGTTAAGCGTAGATGGTGTCCTCTTTGGTTGGAACGAGGAAAAGGCGACACGGTTTAGGCAGAAAAAGAAAAATGCATGAAAACATGACACTAAAAATCAGTCGTTAAAAATAACAAACATCAACTGCAGAAGCTTAATTAATAAAGTCACGGAACTGGAACGTATATTACTAGTAAATCGATGCCGACATCGCAGTTCTCACTGAGACTTGGCTACATGAATCAATATACGACAGCGAATCCGTCATTGCCGGATATACTGTAATTCGAAAAGACCTAGGCAGTAAAGGAGGCGGTGAATGCATTCTTTTTAAAGGGACACTGAAGTGAATTTGTCAAGCTCCCGTTTTTGCTTGCACTGCGTAGACTGGCTCAAATTAGCACACTTTTCATCGTATATCCGGTTGACAAATCGGTAATTATTTTACAAAGCACGAAAGAAGAAAAACTACCATGCGCGGTTTGCGGCGGCCGCACCAACTAAGGTTGTGACGTTGGAAGGAGGGGGCACCCTGATTGGACGATGTCCAAGGTTAGCAGTCAAACACGTATCGGTTTCGGTTTCGGTTCTGTAAAACACAGCCAATGGCGTTGTTGGATGGACATTCTCAATATCTAAGTAATCATTGTACCGCGCTTCTGTCGTTGTCGGCTGTAAAATGCATAAGATAAGCCTCCCAGGACGGCTTGGAATCGCAGCATTCACTAGCCGAGGCCTACGCAGTGCATGAACGATCTCCACGTCCCCGCAGACGCTCAAATGCCATGCGCTTTTCCCCTATATTTGGAGCTTGCCTCACTCATTCCTGTATCGTAAAAAGCATGTTCGCACCAGGCCAAGGGTCTGGTGATTTTGGCCTGTGCCCACTGCCCGCAAGCAGTCGGTGCTTATGGCAACAGCACGCCAACGAGAACTCGCTAGCACGCCAGCGCCAGCGTGCGCGCGTTCTGTGAACTAGTTGGTGGAGCAAAGAACGTTGCGGCTCAAAAAAAGGTGAACTCAGTACAGAAAACATCTGCGGGCAAGGAAAAAGTTAACTTACAATAAAGAAACGCACGCACCCGCGGGGATTCGAACTTGTGACTTGCAAAACACCTGCGCTGACATACCTAGCCCCCCAAACCACTCGGCCACGGGCGAGCGCTGCCGACCTTGGAAATATAAGGTATATAATGAATAACCAGTTTACACTTTTATTTAGTTTCAGCATTCCAAGCAGCTTAGGTGTCTATTTGTTGTTTTGCGCTCGTGCAGTAAGCATCCCCCAAGTCTCCACAATATCTCACGTCTAGCAATTGCATTTCTTAGACGGAAAAGCGTTCGCAGATGCGTAGTCGTGCTGCTGGCCGCTGTGCTTGTTCGCCCAGCGCAAAAAAGTGCTTCCCGCACCCTAGTTTTACGCTGTACGGTAAAAATATCAGTTGATTTTGTTTCTTCAGTACCTATATTGACTTCGCTGACTCTTCTCCCGCCTTCAAGATGCCTTATATTTTCCTACTGGCGTACCAGTCAGCGAAGCGTCGCACGTGCGCTTGTGCAGCGCTTGTGTGAAGTTACCTTGACTTGGAGCTAGATACAGTGTACAAACTAACCAAGTAAAGAAAGGCACGTTCTTCCATTCACAAACGTGCCCTGGCTTCGTTTCAACTGAGCGAAAGAATTGCGACGACCCGTCGGCGGCTGGCGGACGAAACGCTGGGAGGACTGACTCTGTCTGAAGGCCGAGGAGCCGTGCAGTAGCGCAGCCAATTGCGGCTCGGCTCCTCCCGACGTCACACGAAAACGCCACAGAAAATGGGCGAGCGTAAAGAGAGGAGGACAGCATTTTCGAATTAATGTTCCTACTAAATAAAATCGCGTAAACGCGCCCATAGTGGTCGAAACATGGCCTGGGGACTCCGGACTACAATTTGCCCTAGTAATCCCGCAATGCTTACATATCACTTCAGTGTCCCTTTAAAAAAACGTTTGCGTATTGAGAGAATGCCTGACTTGGCTGACGTTGAGTGCATATTCTGCAAAGCGTACCACGATCAGGTAAAATATGTAATAGCAGTCATGTATAGACCCCCTAACTCGTCTATTGACATGTTGGAATCGTTAAAGGAGTATCTACATTCGAATATAAAACCTGGTGACAAAGTTATTTTGGCTGGAGATTTTAACTTGCCGAATATAGACTGGCCGAATTTCTCGCTCAGTAATCAGAATGATCACTTGGGTGAAGCAATGCTAAACATTGCGTTCACTTTTGACTTATTTAGAATTGTAACAGACTTCACTAGAATTCAAGAAAATTGCAAATAAGTACTAGATCTTTTTCTAGTGAGTGAATCCATTAGTGCCAAATGTTACTGCGAAGTAGTTCCGGGAATTTCAGCCCACAAGGCTGTGTTGGTTACCCTAGCTCATACCTATATAAACAATATTCATACAATTTTGTCATTTCCGAACTTCTCTGTTGCTGATGATGTGTCTCTAATTGAACTGCTTTCCTTTAATTTTGATGATTTCCGCAATAGCACTTGTGATGTACACCACCTTTGGGACAGATTTAAACAGATTGTGAATGAATGTATCGAGTGTTGTGTACCCAGGATTACAAAAAAATGTAAAGGTAAGAACCCGTGTATTTCGAGGGAGACATTGCAATCGAAAAGGCGACTAATGCGCAAAAGGTTAACAAACAACAGAAGATTATTTATAAAGCAAGAAGTATCGAATTTTTTTTACAAAAAAAGACCAAGTAGCTTGCGGATAAAAAGCGCTATTATGCTGAATCATTACCAAGCTTCATAACCACGTCTCCCGAGAAATTTTGGCGTTCAATTTCTCCCCACTCCACTGAATGTGATACATTTGAAGTTGATGGCTGCCTTACTCACGATAGTTCAAAAACTGCCCATGCCTTTACAACAATTTTAAATCGGTGTTCATCCAAGATAATGGTATATCACCTGTGTTTCATGCATCCCTACCACCGATGTCTAATGTCATTGTTACTGAAGGTGGTATAGTTAATCTTCTCCTAAGGCTTGATGTGAAAAAATCGTCAGGGCCTGATGACATTCCGAATAGCTTCTTGAAAAGGTACGCTGAATGGGTGTCAAAATATCTTCATGTCATTTTTTCCAAGTCCTTACAAGAAGGAGAAATGCCAAGAGACTGGGGAACTACTAGAGTTAAACCAGCTCATCAGACCGGAAATAAGAAATTCGTTAAAAACTATCGTCCAATTTCATTAACATGTACCGTATGCAAGATTCTGGAACATATCATTTACAATGACATCTGCGAATTTCTGGACAACTACAACGTTCTAACAAAATGCCAGCATTTCAATTTAGAAAAAGTTACTCGACCAGCACTTAGTTAGTTGAAACAATACATGACTTTGCCAAATCAATAAATAATAGGACATAGACCGACGTTATTTTTATGGAGTTTTCGAAAGCCTTTGACAAGGTATCCCACACTAAATTGCTATATAAGATAGGTAAAATAATCAATAATTCTCAAGTAGTTAACTGGATTTCTGCATATCTTACAAAACGTGAACAATTTGTTGTCTTTGCTGATTGCTGCTGAAATAGACAGCTGGTTGACTCTGGCATTCCCAGAGCTCCGTGCTAGGACCGATCCTTTTTCTCCTTTTTATTAATGATATTGTTGATGGCATCCCGGTTAAAATGAAACTCTACGCTGATGACTGTGTACTTTATAACGAAATATGCTGTCCCGCAGACCAGCAGGTGTTAAATAATGGTCTACAAAAAGTGTCCTCCTGGTGTGATGAATGCCAAATGGCGATTAACTTCGAAAAAACAGTGTTTATGCAAATAACTAATAAAAACATTCATTAAAGTACGAGTATTCTACTACCCATACTAAACTTTCCGAATTCCCACATTACAAGTATCTTGGGTTATGGATCACAAATGACCTGAATTGTACTACACACAATAATACGGTAATTAACACTGCAATGCATAAGCTATTCTTCTTCAGAAGAGCATTGAAACTTTCTACCCCCTCCGTGCGCCTTCTGGCTTATAAAACAATAGTTATACCGACTTTGGATTATGCTTCCATTATATGGGACCCTTTCACCAAAACTAATATCAACAAGCTAGGAAGAGTGCAAAAAAAGGCCATTCGTTTTATTTATAACAGCTCCGGACGCACTTCGATTACGGAACTTTCAACTCGAGCTAATCTACCAACACTAACAGAAAGAAACCGCTTATCTAGACTAAAACTTCTATATCAACTAGTAAAGGGATATTACAGGACAGACATTTCTGAAGTTCTTTCATTTTCGTCCGGATATGCAATTCGCAAAGGCATGAGCGCACAATAACACCTTATGCAACCCGTAACAACTGCTTTAAATATTCCTTATTTCCACGAACTATAAACGACTGAACAAACTAACCAACACCGAAGTTTTACAGCCATCCTTAACATTGTTTTCTTCTAGCCTCAACAACAGTGTTTAAATTAACATGTCAATTAATCTGTGTCCCCACAAATGTTAGAATTTTTTGTATATTTTGAGTTGCTTTGTGCGTACTTTTGTTTCTGTGTGTTTTTTATATGCCTGCTTTGAAAATTTGTTTCTTTGCATATTGAACATGTATGTAATTCATGTAACCCACTCTGCGAAAATCCCCAGTAGGAATTGTAGTATTCATAAATAAATAAATAATAAAAATAAAAAGAGTGCACATTTAAATCTTGCACCAGTAGGGCGGGCATGTCATCAGTAACGGCATGAAGCCCAGCTGTGCCTGCACTCCGTTTCCTTTCACCCCCAACCAGTGCTCACATACACCGGCAACCGGTGATGGACCCATACCTAGGCGTGAAATACACCAGCGAAATGTCGCTCGGAAAGAATTTCATGTTGAAGAAGAATTATGTGCTCGCGCCGGCTTTCAAACATGGAAAGTTGCTCTTTAACCGGAATGACTGCGGAGCTATATATACATGCGGCGAGGCGGAATTTGATGGGGCAAGGACGCGGCTACATGTCGGGTCGTTTTTACACCCATTCGCGCTTCAGTTGACACTTGGCAATCATCTTATAACAGCGATGCCACAGTTGCCAACCGACTGCGCAACTTGTCAAAGACGCGTCGATCGTTGCAAGGGGCATAAATGTTGTGAAAGAGAGGCCTCCGGGGATGAAGAGGAGCCCGAAATGGCACCAAGTAAAGCGGCTTTACCGGAATAAAAACTGGGTGGGGGTGGTGGTGGGGGGGTGGGGAAGGGGCTAGACATGTATTGCATAGCAGTTAAACGCGCCAGGTCAGCGACGCAAGCCATAACCGTTGCATCCGCTTACTGTTATAATGAATTGTCGCGAGCGGAGCCCATCGCTGTCATAAATGGCGCTGCCAGCGCCTACATAGTCCGCCTGTCGCCTTTCCAGCTGCCGCACGCCTATGTCACTTTCTGCAGAGACATTTGGGAGCACTCCAATGAGAACGCGCAAGCGGGCATGTCAAGTGTTGTTTTTCGAAATTCGAAGGTTTCATGAGTAAGCCGAAAACACTAATACTGGAAAGATAGAAAGACGCACACTGTTTACTCAGACGTTCTTTAATCCGCTCTCAAACATTCAATTTTGAGTTTAGTGCTTACCTTCGTTCCTTCAGAAGTTGGCTACTTAATCTTTAATAGTTATGTGACTTTAAGCAAAATACAAAAATAGTCTAGCACAGTATACATACAATCCAGAGCAACAAAAATCCCGTCGCCTTGTGTAACAGGTAATCGTCGGCATATTTTTAAACTCTGGCTGTAGTTATCTGAAACACCCTTATATATAATACTTGGTTAAACAATTCAATGAGATTGATTGGCCGATTGATTAGGGAGCTGAACAACTAACTGAATTTGTTCGGTTGAATTGTTTTGTATTTTTATAAGCAATAAGTGAGATAATATTTTGTTGTGAATTTTCTGAACTATTTTTTTTGTTTGAGGTGACCTTTTTCTAGAGATGAAATGCGCCTTCCGAATTGTCGCCTATTTCGCTTGTTACACCTCTAAATGGCACCGTGCATATCATTCGTCATGCGCCGTTGCACATCGCTCTAAAATGGCCGCCAAAGTCCACGATGGCTTCCGCTCTCCGGTTGGTAAAAGTCGTTTTCATTTATTAAGGTGAACGTATAGGTAGGTTTTGTCAGACTTCTTGTTGGTAAACAAAATAAACGGCATATTGTAGAGTTCGTGCAAAGTTTGAAGCAGAACAGGTAACCGGTGTTTAAGGAATGTTTTTAGAAATCCGCAATTTGTCCTATCAGCATGCTGTATCTTTCATTGTTCAGTCGCACTACGAGCTCCTTAACCGAAAACCGTTGTAAAACCCATTGCGTGAAAAACATACTAGTCACCTCCCGGAAGTAAGAGGAAGCTGAACCGCGTTCCAAAAAAAAAAAAAACGGTCCTTGACTGACGCGAAATCTGCGGAGGGGCGAAGCCTGCCGTGTACAATTGCCTTCTTGGCGCCGTGCCGTTTTTGCCACAGGAGATGAAACTGTTGGGTGGTAGAAGTATACAGCTTTGGTGCAAAAGTCTGTTGTCTTTGAAGCCCGAATCTCTCTAGCGCGAGGCGGAAACAAGTGTCCCAGTTTTCTTCTTTATGTAGTACGCGTTACGAAGCACTCCAGCGCGAGGCGTAAACGATTTTACTGGTGTTTTAGCACCGTGAGTATATGGACGACGATTACGACGCATACAGGAGACGGCGGGATAATCAGCCCATAAAAATTGATACAGAAGGGTTTTAGGCCAAATATCTCATATAAAATGATAAGAAGTGATGGGCCCTTTCGGTTGGAAGACACTTCGCGCTTAGCCTTTGACGTTTGAGATAGGTCGAGGTTTTAGTGAGTCAAGGGCGAGCATCCTTCGGCCGCGCGGACTGTGGGAGACGTTGTAAAGGATTGCGCCGTAGCGGCGCTCGCCTTTTCCACGATTTGGCTTGTATTCCAATGCTACAACGGGACCACAATTTCATTTTGTAACGTCCCGATCTGTTGATTTAGGTATAATGGATCTGGAATTCGATCTAGACACCTGATAACCGTAAACAAATGACTTTGTGGCGCCGGCTGGAGGATTTCGTTAGAACATATCTAAGCTCGGCCACCGGCATAAGGCGCTTGTATTGCTTAGGTAAACGGTAAGTACTGCCTCGACTGTTGGTTGAAGTAGGAATGCATGCGTTAGATCCAGCGGCGTTTGATAAACTATGTACCAATAAAAAGAAGGTACGTTCCCTGTGTAAACTTATAGCGTTTTTTTGTTGTATACGCATATGCCGGGGAGTCTTCATGTGACCAGCACATGCATATAACAACAAACGTATTTTTTACGTATTCTTGTTTCCATGTACAGTTCTTCTTCTTTAACTAGCGGTTGCTTGATTTGTGTAGTGAATTGTTTTTTTTTGTTATTGTTTCTATGTTTAATATTTTGTTCGCCATAATGTGCGGCTACGTTTTTGTGCTGTGTATTTGCGTGTGTTGTATGTGCTGTATTGCCCCTCCTGCTTGGGCCCAAACTGGGCCTGCAGTATGTACTAAATAAATAAAATAAAATAAATCAAACGAGCTTAACTGCACAATTTTCTTTGTCGATTCCCACCCTCCGCACGCCCTCCCTCCGCCGTTCCCCCCCCCCCCCCCTGTCACTACACTGCTAACACACTAGCACACGTGCTCACCCATGCTTGATTTTACAAACGACGCTACGGTGCTTTTTCGGCTCATGCACCTGTTGGATCGTGGGCGTCTTCCTGTTCTACGGGAATTTACAAACGCAATAGCATTGTTAGGACCATTTCTCCGTTTCGTCGTGGCTTCTATCCGTCCGCTGTCAGCCATGCTCACCAAGCGTCCTCGGAAGTGCGTCATCGCTACTACTGGAAGCTACGACTGAGGCACTGGAATGCCAGGGCTCCCCTGAATGCGGAATGGGGATCCGCGGCCACTTAATTGTAAATAGGAGAAAATTTGTACTACGGTGAAGACAAAGAAAATGACACGCATTTTTTGCATGTATGGCGCCTCTGCCGCGAAGTTAGTTCCCCCAGCAGTCACTGGTAGCATGCTCGGCAGACAGCGAATCGTGCCGTGCCCCCAATCACTCAAGCCATCCCAAAAAGCACCTCTTCAGTGGAAGATAAAAATACATTTTCGGTAATTCACATGTCGATGATAACCTCGGCTTTAAGGCGAACCGTGGTGGAGGGCTCCAGATAAATTTTGGCCTGATGCGGATCTTTTACGAGTGCCGGAATCTCGACACACATACGCTTTGTTTTTTGCTTCCATGACAAAAACGGCTGCCAGGATCGGGAATCGTACTCATGTCGGTAGAATCGGCAGCGCAACTCCATACCTACTGAAGCACCATGCCATGTTTTTACGCTATTTGATAGCGGCACCAACACGTTGTCACCTAACTAAAACTGGAAGCAAAGGATTAACGCCAGTCTCAAAAATCAAGGAAGCTTGAGTGTATTAGTGATACGAACTAAAATAGCACCCAGTATAGGGTGTTAATTTGCATAACATTTAAGGCTACTAGTAAATAATTCAACGCTTCTATTTCTGCCACAAGCTGTGCAAAACGGCGTTTAGCCCCATACTCCCGAGTTAAAAATAACCCTAAAAGGGGAAATCGATGCCCTCCAGAGAAAAGCCACGTTACTCATGTTGTAGTAGCTAAGGAATCATGTGGCAAAGCCAATGTCACAATCGCCAAAACAGGGAAAATCCTTGACCAATTGACCACATTATAAAACGCCTAACCAAGAAAAATGCGACGCCAAATCAATTACAAACTGTTTCAATAAATATTTCTAAACTTAATTTTACACCTTGAGCGACCGTAGTAGCACCTCCGACAAAGCCACCCTGTGAACTTGCGGCGATAGAAATAACAGAGTCGGCCATTTTAAACTTGCTTTCACCGATTGAAGTAAAAAAAAATTCAGCTTTTGTTATTATTTCAAAGGTTTTGTTTAGGCGAAATTGTGAATATCGAGTTCCATTCTTGTATGCAGTCTTTACGGCTTCCGTCAGGCAAGCCAGCCTGCGGTAAATTTACTTTTTGGCAAAAATCACTCCTATTCATATAGGCGGCCACACCCTTCAGTCAATACTATACATGCCAATCTCACAAACAAGTTGTTGCTGCAAATTCATGGAACCCATTAACAACAAAGGAATAACAAATTACTCAGGGGAAAACAAATTGCTTTCCCAAAAAAAACACGGCTTTCGCAACGGTTGGGGCATGGTGACTCAGCTTCTTGAAACATCTCATGATTTTGCTACAGCAACACATTCCAATATCCGAATTGATACGGTATTTATGGACACTACCAAAAATAAAGCCTTTTATTATGCCCTGCAATGCAAAGTAACAGGAAATCTGAAGTGAATTGGCGAAAATTATCAAAAGGTGTCCTATAAAACCGCAGTTAGTACGTATCCATAAACAAATCGGACTCCCAAACAGTTGCAGTTTTTACATGACTCCCGCAAGGTTTTGTCTTGCCGCTCACAGTGTTGTTAAATGTAAAGACGTGGCTTATTCCATTGCAGAAGGAATTACCATTGGACTGTTTGATGACGATATTACGGTTTATTCAATCGTTAGTAATACCTCCGACCAATCAAAACTAATGTTTTTTCCTCGGTAATTGATCTCGTTGATGGGACACCTGAAACATAGCAATTAACACTAATAAAACAAGTGCAACTCAAAAACAGCTCACCCCTACAATTTACCTACACATTGAAATATTCCAATGTGTCACGAACAAATTTTACAAACTATATTAGCCTAACGTTAGCACATATATTGAAATTGAAAGCTCAGATTGGAAACGCGTGCACCAAAGCATTCATACAATCGTGCTTCCACGGTAAAAAATTGCTTTCAGCACAGCCTCGCGTCCAAATAAACGCATACAAAACAATTGTAAGACACATCCTTAAGTATCCCAGTATAGTTTGGATCCCACTCTAACAATATCATGTACAAAAATTAGAAAAAAAAAACAGAATAAAGTACCCAGTTTTATTTACTCTATATATTATATACATGACCGCGTAACCTCACTGCGCATTCAAACATGCATTCCAAAATTGTCGTCATTAGGTACTGTTGCTGCTATAAATTTCATGTACGTTTTTTATCAGGGAGGCATACATATACAGAAAAGTGGTTCCATAAAACCTCGACATGAGCAATCGAGAAGAACCAAACATTTGAAATATATAAGACAAATTGGCAAGCGTGCAACTACATTCAAGTATTGTATTTCCAGTGGGGCATTGAAACTAGGCACGTATTACCACCCGACATTACCAACGTTGCATAGGTTGTCAGCTTTGCTAAAAAAGCAGAATTGTGGTTCACTTCGTCCCAGTCACAGTAAAGGCGATTGGGAAATGCGTGCATTCTTTCAAATTGTTTTATTTTGCTTGCGCGCCCCATATTACAAGGCAACCACGTTGCACCTGTTCTTTGTCGCATGCTTTCGATTTTACATTTGATCGCACTCTTTTGTAAAATGCTGTGTTCGTTGGGAGTGTCCTACTGTGTTATGGATGTTAGAAGATGCCGTCCAATGCAATTATAAGCAGTTTTTCCCACATATTATTGGTTACTCTACCCCACAGTCGGGAAAGCGGACGTCTTTCTTTTTTTGCGTGATTTGGCGATTACGTCCCAGCAAACCACTAACATCTCTGCGACGTCCCAAAAAGATCCGAACGTCTATGTCCCAGCAGTATCTCTATTAGACATCCGTACAACGTGCGATATTTTTCTGAAAATTTTTGGATGTTGAGATAACGTTGCTGGTACCTTAATGTGGGACGTTATTTCAACTATGCTGACGACGTACTCTAGATGTTGCTGCTGCTTCATTTGTGGACGGTATTTAGACATATTTTTCTGACGTTGTTCAGATGTTGCTGGTATGTCTGCTTGTTACTTCGTACATGTCTATCACAGTTACATATTTTTAGCTATATCTGCTATACCTTATTTTCAAACTCTCCGCAGCCGTAACCTTTTCATGTTACCGAGGGTTTTGTATGTGTTTTGTATGGGTTTTGTACCGAGGGGTTTTGTGCAAGTTTTGTTCTCCACCAATATTGCTTTTACAGAAATATAAATGTGGAGGACATAATAAATAAATTATCTTCAACATATGCCTGAACAAAATTTGATGCCTAAAGGAGTTTTCATTCACTGGAACCACCATTTTACTTGGTCCTTGTGCTCGCTCTCTCCGATGTTTCTTTGCGCGCGGTTGAGATTTTGTGCTTGTCAGCAGCAGATCTCGCGTATGCGCAACTTTTTACGTAACAAAAGACTTAAAATAGCGTAAACTAGCTCAAGGCGTGATTTTAAGTATAGTTTGTGATACCACTCCGGAAAAAAACATTGTCGGCATCGCCCATGCATTGCTGTGAAGCTGGCCCCGTGAGGAGCGCGAAGAGTCTGAGCTAGGCGTCAGCCTCTGTATGCAGCAGTCTTTCGAACAAACGTAAAAGCCGGAGGCTGACAACCGACAACAGCGAAAATGGAGGACCAAAACAAATTCCAATCCTTCAGGGCTGTCGGCTTTGGCAGAAGGCATTACGATTCCAGCTAATCGTATATGTAAGGTAAAACAGATTTGGCAACCTTGCCTAACGATCGAAACTATTGTATAAAATCACTTTACGTTGTCACGGCATGAGAGTGTGCCGACATGCACTATGGGGCACAAATAATGTAGGTTGGTTTCCAAACAAACTTCTGTGTGTATAGGCGCGTGCTCGTTTTATACCAGGGAGTATGCAGGCTTATTGAGTATGCAGTATGCAGGCTTATTGAGCAAGACGAGTAACCGGTATTGCAAACATACAGTAAGGCATTTTTGTTCAAATTTGGAGGGATATTTTGGTACATTTGCCACAGCCATATTATCCCAATATTCAGATAGGCGTTATAGTAGAACTGCACTAAAGAGGAGGAGGACCAGCCGGAGGAGAAAACTTTAACAGTAAAATCGACCTGGTTAGTGGGCAGGCTCCTCAGTCCCAGACGAGAGAGAAAGATTTATTCTTCAATTCACCGAACGTCACCCCGAGTTGCCCAGGATTTGTTCTTTGCGCCTGAAGTGGTTGGAAAACAATAAAAAAGCTGCCTGGACATATTCATTGGTTTCGAATTGTGTTATACTGAAAATTGGCATGTACACTATTTATTGCGTTCGTTGGCGAGTATATCAAGTTTTCAACACCGTAATCATGGCATAACTGTTCGGGTTGAGATTGAGTCCGTTACGATAACGATGGTTCGATAGAAATTAGGTGTGCAAAAGCTTTCTTCGAGTACTGTGGACAACATTATCTGCGGCGTAGCACAAATCTCATTGCATTGCATATCCACACGAACTTTGTGAGCCTTGAAAACATCTCTAAACCTCCTGGGACGTTTGGGACGGTGCAGAAAACTGAATGCGTTGGGCACAGAAAAAACAACTTTCATCTAACACAAGTCAACAAAAACGAAAGAAATGGAAAACACCCGTTTTATTTCCTGCCGTGCGCCCCGCTGCTTCATACGTAGCATTACACTGTTGAGTCTTCATAAGAGCATCTCAAATATTTCGGGGAAGCTTACGCATTTTCAATACTTACCAAGGAGCTCTGAGCACTGAAACTCGCAGATACGCTAGGTAGGACTCGTTACGCACGATCGTCTGAGCGGTGCTCTCTGAAAGACGTTATCGCTCTCCTCGTGTGTGCGGGATAAACCTTGAAATTATTCAGAGCTGTCGGATTCTGAATAAAAGCACGCTTTTTAAGGCCCCAGAGCATCAAAGCGGGCGATTTCTAGCAAAGGCACTGCTGCCAGTCACAACCGGACGATCGCGGCGCGAATGTAGCAGACGACAGAGGAGCGGGTCCCTTAGACGTCACATCCAGGGGGCGCCACTCAAATATCTCACCGTCATTTCCCGCAGTGCCCAAAGTTGAGTATAAACTCCTCCCGCTAAGATAAAAACTACATAAAATACACTTAATGAGTACTAATGCTACAGTTCGAACTATTGAAAAGTTTATTGTTGAATATGCTGTTTTGAGACCGCAAAATAACGACGGTGCTATAAAGCCAGATCATATGAGCCAATCCAATCCACTAGTCATGACCTTCGGCGTTCAACGAGTGCAACGGCCAGACGCGTGCTGCGCCGTTCAGGTTAAACGTGTTACAGGATGAGAGCCTTGAATGTTACTCAAATGTCTACTGTTACTACTGTGAATGAACGAAGACTGTGTGCAGCCGTGTGAATTGTGTTGTGAACTCAATTCGTCTGGAAGAGATCAGCGAGCCGAAAGCGCGACGACAGTTGTCACCGATGCAACACTATTTAGACCGTTGCAGTTGCGACCTTGTTCATCGCCTTCCCCTCGTGAGTAGTGTGCATTTCAACGTCATTACTAATGAAATATCACGGTTTATTAGTTTTGCCAGCATATCTCTGAAAAGGCATATGGGTTGTGCGTTGTTGCTGCGTTGTGGGAAACGTGCCTTCGAAATAAAGCGGTGGCGTTACAGACGGGGCGGAGCGATAAGCAGATAAACACTTGCGCTTTGTTCACCGCAGAAGCACAACGTCGCATCTCATCGCGAATGCGGCCACAACACACACACACCCACACCACTTCGTTCGCTTGCCTGGCTACAAAGCTTTGTTTGGACAGTCAGCGATGTCACGACGATACAGAGCTGTGCGAGGGAGATGTGCTAAGCACTCGTAAAGCAAGGAACTTTCTCCATCGGAGGCAAATTACTGTTCACAGAAAGGCGGAACCGTGGATGCTTGTCGCGCTACTTGCCGCCTGTTGGAAACGCAAGCGGCCTTACGTAGGCACGCTATTTCGCTTCCGTTCGCCAAATGCAGAAGCGGCTTAACGTACGGCGCATGCGCAGTGAGAACGACGCAAAGAATAAGCGTTCGCTAACTTTTTGCATACGGTTACGTACGTTAATCTAAAACTCCCTAGTTTCCGCCCCGTCCGCTCCATTGGCCTACGCCTTCCCTCGAGCCTACCAGTCGAAGTTCAAACTCCTGTGAAGCGTGCCTCAACAAAAGCAGTTGTTGGCGACGCGATCTTCAATGGATTTACAGCGCACGTAGACGAGAACATAAGAAGAGAAAAAGGACAAAGCGGTGAACTCTGAGTTTTATTCAGACACGAAAGACATAAACCGGGACACATCCGATAGGAATGGCAACACCACCTGACTTAAACATCAGCTCGCGCACTGCCAGCTACACCCGCTGCTCCTACTGGCTCCGCAATGCTGATTTGCCAAAGTGGACTAGCTGTGTGGAGGTTTGGTCCATACTCTTTAGCACAGCCTCGTTTCCCACTCCTGCGTGAAGGCACAACGCCTCAGAAGTGTCATCGGGATTTGTTTGCGTTCGCAGCGTAGAAGGCGCCTTTTGTACAGTCAGTAAAAAAACAGAACGAGAGATTGTGCACCTGAACGGGAGAACTTTGATGTGCAGCAGTGATGTAATGAATACGAGTGGCAGGAATTTTCATTGTTATATCCTGTGCGTATATATTTCTGCGATTTGGGCAGAGAAACTGTAGAATGACAAAATTTGTGCGATGATACTCAGCACGTCATGGAACGGAAGCGCCCAACCACTAAGTGCGCAATTGAACGGAAGATGACAGGTATAACATTAAGCGACAAGAAGAGAACGGAGTGGATCAGGGAACGAACGCGTGTTAATGACATATTAGTAGAAATTAATAAATGGAGGTGGGCAAGGCATGTAATGCGAAAGAAAGATAACCGTTGGTCATTAAGCATAACAGAGTGGATCCCTAGAGAAGGCAAGCGTGGCAGGGGGCGGCAGAAATTAAGTTAGATGGGCAGATGAGGTGAAGCTTGCGGGGGTAAATTGATCGCAGTTAGCGGAGGACCGGGATAATTGACGATCTATGGGAAAGACCTTTGCCCTGCAGTGAGCGTAGATTGGTGGGTGAAGATGATGACTCATTCCTAAAAGAACGCAAAAAAAACTCAGCTCAGCCTCAAAGAATGCAATTGTAACTTTTGTATTTTAACACGCCGTTCTGCTGAATATAGCAACCTTGTTTTCGCCTAAGTTGGTGTCTCTTTTATGTCTAGCGCTGAACTGCAAATGCAAAACCAAACTCGTAACAAGACTGACTGCCAACTTTCACTTGGGGAAGGCCTACCCCAATAGCATTGCTATACAGTCAATTCATCCCACCTATGCAACGAACAAAGCCTGCTGTATGCCGTAAAATTGAGCCAGTATCAATTGCAGATTGCGTGTGTCATGTTTTACTTCACGTGCGTCTTGTTTGCGTCCTGATTATCCCGTGTACCAGTCATGTTTGTTGGTCGCCTAAATGCCACCTAAGTCATTATATTTTGCATGTGCTTCATTGCTGAGACGAATATTTTTAAACTTGTTTATCTCCTGGTGCAAGCCAATGCCATCCATGCCCCACCCTTCACTGCATTGTAGGATCGTGCGGTGTGGCCTCATTAACTGTATATTGATGCAAAGTTGAATTGTAAAAATATTCGGCTGGCTTGTGTTCAGGGCGTAGTAGGTGCAGTAATAACTAAAGTGAGTGGGGGAATCTATTATTTTGGTTTCATTCCTACCTGTTTTTAAGCAATGCCGCAGCCACCACTGTCACATGTCTGTTGTTTAAACGCTAACGCCACTGAACGAACATAAGCAAAATGCACTTCATTTAATGAAAGCCTGCCAAAACAACTCAATACAATAGAATTCTAACCTCAGAAATTCGAATACAGTGGCCACTGGAAATTTTACAAAGAGTTTAAATTAAGGGAAGTCTATGTTTAAATTCGAGTGTGCAGTAGATATTTCTTGCACTACCTTGATGTTTCCTGCTGTACAACGTATATTTCAAAAAAAAATGTAGGCCTAACAAGACAAGCGAACAGGACAACAGGACGAGTTTTTCAGTGATGTGGTTTTTGAAGGTTTAGTTATGCATATATACCAACTAGCCCACCTCGCCATTGTGCTGCAGGATGTACGTCCATGGCAGAGACGCTGTCCGGATTTGTGCATGTTTCCTTTTGCCACATTTTGTGGACATGGCTTCATCGGTGTATATATTGTCACTTCACTCAAAAAAGTGGTTAACATAGACACAGAAAAATATTTTACAAGTTCAGGTCGGACCCGTAGCTGGGCTAAAATGTCCTCAGAGTCCCGATTCACGAAATATAGTGCGTATAAATAGTGGTACCTCATATTAGCAGTCATAATTTTAAGGTTGCCTTAGTAGTGCCAATGCTGGCATTAAATTACATCGACTCCGCTCTCTTCCTTTCCCTTAATGTTACACCCATCATCTAACGTTCTACGACCTGCTAAGTAGTCCCTAATTTCAGTTTGACCCTTTTATTGACCCTGGAAGTATCTGCCCCGTAGGTGAGTACCGGTAACCTGCAGCTGTCATACACTGTAGTTTTCAAGGACGATGGTAGGCGGTCACTCTATTATACCAGCCTTAAAAGCTGTATTAACAACATAGATTTTCCTGTACCCATGCCTAGATTGAAGAACTGGATTGCAAGGGAGGTGCTACTGCAACAGTGCACAAGGCGCCTGCTCGAGCTACTTTTGACGGTCAACTTGGCGCAGGAGTTCTCCTGGTTTGGGAAAAAGAGAAGCACCCTTTTTTCCACCTGCGAACGACATCCTGAATTGTGTGTAACTAGATATATCTTCGTGTTGTTACAGACATCAAATTCTTTCATTAGACAATGTATAGGGCCCAGATTTTTATTGTCAGTCACATCCTGCGCAAATATCAACATTGTCGACAACCGGCGGCTTCTTAGTTTTTATTGCTAGAAGAGGCATTTAATTTCCTTCAGCCTTTGGATGATGAAATTTCTACTCACTTTCCAACCAATCCGGTCCGCAACTATTTTGACAGTTTCTGGCACCACAACGAAGAATGAAAACTGTTCAAGAATCCCTACCATAACTGATGATGGAGGCATGCGCCATAGAACCACCATTGAATTATTTCCTTGCTTCGATGCATTTTTATTTTGTGTTATTGTTCCTTGAGCGTATCACTTGGTGTGAATCATGTAGTTGTGTATATCCGTCTTGTTGTAAATATTATTCAATCATTTCCGTGTTCCCCGGTTTTTCGTTTGTTGCCAAATCATATCACTTTGTGTGAAATATTTAAATAGTGTAACATTGTATTGTTTCCCTATCCAGACTTGAATAAGGTGTTGCTAAAGTTTTTTGTTGTTTTATTGTTGTCTTGCCATTTTGCTAAGTGTGAATTATTTCATCACGTAAATTACTACTGCTCTTGTAACCGCCGTACACTCATTTCTGTATACTCACCTTTTCTAGTGTCTATAACCATTTCCCTATATGTTGGTTTGTTTGAAGTATCTCAAATTTGTATGGCACTCACACCTACCACTCAACACCACGTGTGTGCTTCCAAGGTGCTTTTGGTGTATTGTTCCACAAATTGTTCACTAGATTTGAACAATTTAGTTCCGTAAATTTGCTTTGTTTTTGTAACCACCATTCAATCATTTTTTTTGTTTCCACACTGTTTTTTTCCACACTGCTGTTTTTCACCCATTTCACTTAATGTGAGATACTTTAAGTTGCATAACTATCTTGTGCTTGTACGCTGGGTTTACATGTTTGCTTTTTTTCTATTTTTGTCAACTTTTTTGCTGTGTTTGACTTATTTAATTTGTCATGAATATTTTTACTATTCCTGAAAATATACAATGTGTACCCTGTGGGCCAGGGCAAATAGGAATCAAAATAAAGTGGTTGTGTTGCGAAAGCATATTACATAATTTTGTGAAGTCAATATAAACAGTGTTACTGAACTCTTGTGTTTTATGTGTGCATTGAAAGCTTTCTTACTACCCAGCTGCTCTTACTTACATCTAGGTTGGCAAGACTGTCGTTTTATAGTTTAATTTTTTAATTGTTTCCCTGATAGTTTATTTGCAGAAGGCCTGTACAGCCATGCTGCTGGTACAATTCGGTGACGCTACTGTTGTTGCCTTAGTGTCAAGGTCACTTGTGCTGATCAGGACTGGTTTGCTGTTACTTACTGCCACTTGTTTTCGATGCGACATTTCTTATTTAGAGCAGTGCTTCGTGTGCTTCTGCAAGAGTGTGTGGTCAGCTTGTTACTTCACATATGACTTCATGCAGTATGCAGCACTTCAAAAGTGGAAACATTATTCTAGAAACCAGGTTGCAAGTAACAGCAAACAGTGCTGAATAGCTAGTAAGACATGTATTTGAAATATTATTGCCTACAACACGTAGGCAGCCTTGAAAAGGGGGCTGGCCAAACATCCAGATAATCTATAAAGAATGTAAATTTCCATTATACAGGTTCATCTCTACAATATCATACTAACGTACACTAGTCATGAATATAACAAACTAATGCTTGTGCCGAAGACAAAAAAAGAATGTAGAACAGACGTCTATAAACGTCTTGCATGCGTACCACTACAATATCCATACGACGTACCACTAAGGTAACGTCCCGCAAACAGCGTATAAAAGTACCATGAGACGTCTACAGTACGTGATCCTTCGTGTTATTTGGATGGGTTTTTTGCAGTTGTGGGGACGTTGATTATATGTAACTCTGACCCCAACAGTACGTCTCCTGGACATCTGCAATGTCTATTGCTGACGTCTCCGGGATATCTGCACGACGTAACGTGGTTTGCTGGGGTGGTAAATTTGCGATGTTTTATATTAACTTAAAGTCGAGTAAGTACCGATACGTAGGGCACACATTGTTCTACCCATACGCCGTGAACCCATTTTTGTACTCATGCATGTATTGCGCAACGAGCGCCAACTTCTGTAAGATCCTGAAGAGGCTTACAGTACTGATAAAAGACAAACAAGCGATCTGCTTAGGGGACGTGGAGAAGATATCAGTTGCGTCCTGTACGTATGATTGGAAGCGGGGCTGATACCAGAGGATGTTGTCCATGGGAAACAGCGTGCATAAAGTATCTCTGCCTGAGAGCGTGCCCTTTTAAGAGCGAAGCAGTGAGGCAATCCATTCATTCTGACGTGCGAAAAATCTCAAACACTTGGGCTTCAATTGGTTTGTCAATGGGGAATTGAAAACCTTCGTTAAATCGAGTAACTCATTACATATAAGTTTGTCACCTCCAGGTGTAACTGTACTGTGACATGGTCACCGTACACGTTTAGTTATACCACCCTCAACTTGTGCGAAACTATATGCCATAACATTGGCCATGCGGCTAGCTCCAGTCGTGCATGAACTGTGTCAAGCTCTAGTTGCAAACCACATGGCAGGAACGAAGAATGTGGTGTTTGGTATGTTTATTGCCGTTCATGGTACATTGAAACATTGTACATAATTTGCCAACTCTCAGCTGGATCGTACAGCAAAAGAAAAGCCCGGTGCTCAGGGCCTATGACGGCGGATGGCCACCGGAAGGGCGAGAAGTAAATCGTGACGGTGACCAGCAAAGTAAATAAAACAGCCACCGACGTAGTGACGTAATCAAAGCGGTTGCAGAACAAGGGAAAGTAAAGCGATAACGGTTGATTTTCTCGCATCTTTGAAACATTTATTTATTTATTTATTTATTTATTTTCTTATTTATTTATTTATTTATTTATTTATTTATTTTTTTGTACCCTCAAGGCCGAGAGGCATTTCAGAGGGGAGTGGGTCACAAGGTTTACACACAACACTAGAAAGCAGCAACAAAAGTACTAGTAACCTGGTAAGTACAAACATAGACGGGCCCTAATCATACAATGTTAGCTAGGGCTGCACGAAACTGATGGTTGTCTTCAATTGCGGCGGTCAGTCGGGGAAGGCGGTTCCAATCTTGTGACGTCCGCAGAATAAATGACTGAAAGAAGGCGTTGGTGTTAAATGATATTGTTCCTACTTTGTGTCGCTGGTCAATACGAGAATAAATATATGAAGGACGAGTAATTAACTCACTGCATAGGCGCGAATTATGGTAGTAAATTTTGTGAAAGAGACAGAGGCGAAAGTGTCTGCGGTTGAACTTAGAGTGGGTAATTGAAGCAAGTTTTTCATGGACGTGACACTTGCCGCACGGGTGAAATTGCCGAGAATGAAACGTGCTGCGTTGTTCTCCACGAGCTGGGTACAAGCGTCCCCGTACCGTAGCCTGTCTCGACGGTGGACCAAACGCTTGGAGCTTGACAACAAGCAACCATTGGAGGCCATGTGGTAGGTCCCTCGAACCCCTTCGGGCGGGGTCTGGGACTTCTGGGCACCCACCAGTTCAAAGGATACAAGCGCCCCCTGTCTCGGCGGGGGATGAAGGGCTTGGACACGCACTACCACTGCGGCAGACGTGGTAGGTTCCTCTGGAGCCGCTGGTCACCCACCAGAATAAAAATCGGGACAGGCGCCCCCCGTACGGGGGATCCAGTGTTCTGGAAACCGTTCCACCACGTCGGTTTGTACCATGGGGTACGAGAATGTGGGAGGTACTTCGGTACCGCTGGGCAGTGAACCAGTGAAAAATTGGTACAGGCACCCCCTGCACAGAGGATCCCGTGCTTGGGAAGTTACCCGACTTTGTCGGGAAATGCCCCGGTGGAAGGGGTCGTAACTTTTGTACCGCAGTGATGGCTCAGAGGTACAGCACTCGCCTCGTATGCGGGAGGTACTGGGTTCGAATCCTGGTACCGCCGGACACCAACCGGTTTCTTTAATGGGTACAGGCGTGCCTGGTCGAGTGCGGACCCTTGAAAGGGGATTTCACGTCTGGAAAGCTGCCTTTACCCTATCGAGGGGCCCCTGAACCTTGCCCATCTTGCGGGGCCCCCGGCCATCATGCCGCGTTGCGCCATTGCCGGGGGTGAAAGAGTCTGGCGGCATGTCCTGCCACAGGCGGTTGAGAGTTGAGCGTCCACCGTGGCTGTGGAAGGCACCATGTGAATTCGTGTTCCTTGGTGGCGCCGGGCACCTACCGGTAAAATAGGTACAAGCGACTCCCTGGCCTGGCGCTCGGCCCTTGTGTGGGACTACAACGCTGGGGAAGTTCACCCGGCTTGCACGGGAAATCGCCCCTATGGGATGGGGCGGCTGCAAAAACGCAGGAACTTTTGTTTTCAGGCGAGG